>NW_026596415.1:3160622-3227441 GCF_907164565.1 Psammomys obesus
TAGAGATGGTGGTGGTGGTAGAGATGGTGGTGAAGGTGGTAGAGATGGTGGAGATGGTGGAGATGAAGGTGGTAGAGATGGTGGTGAAGGTGGTAGAGATGGTGGTGGTGGTAGAGATGGTGGTGAAGGTGGTAGAGATGGTGGAGATGGTAGAGATGTGGTACAGATGGTGGTGGTGGTACAGATGGTGGTAAAGATGGCGGTGGAGGGTGTAGAGATGGTGGTAGAGGTTGTACAGATGGTGGTGGAGGCTGTAGAGATGGTGGTGGTGGTAGTGGTAGAGGTGGTGGTGATGGAGCCCACTCAGACAAGGACAAAGGCATAAGTGAGACAGGCAAGAAACAAGTACCTCCATACGGCCCACAGAAGCTCTGTGACAGGACATCTGGACAGTCTAGATAGCCAGACAGGTGACCCTCCAGTCAGCTCTCTATGAATGACCCATCTGTGTGTCTGGCAGAGCTCAGATAAGAACTGTGGAAGTGACTCCTGTTCTGAGCAAGACAGCCAGCTGGAAGAGTCACAGGCCACTGGACTCAATCCTCTCAAGAGGCAGGGCAACAAGGGAAAACCATTCCTGAATGGGGGCAGCGACTTTATAATATGCAAGTCCGTTGGCAAGCTAAGACTTCATTGCAGGGTCTTCGAGGAAGTAAAAAGTTTCTCTGGATGCAGATGAGGTATCATATGCCAATAAGCCACATCAGGAGTTGTTATAGAACGTCCCTGAGGTACCCCAAACCGTAACCACTTCTAGATCACCCAAAGCAGAGACCCTAGACCAAGGACAGAATTGTTCACCTTCACAGTGGCCTTAAATCACAGTTTGCAGGAGAAACATAGACATAAATGGAACACAAGTTACTTATGACCCAGTTCACACTACTCATTGGACTGGTTCTCATTCTAAGCACCTCCACTCACACTATCAGCTGAAGCTATGGTAGGAATGATCACACAAACAAAAGCAGAACTCAAGGCAGAAAACAAACATGGAATTCTCAGATTCTCTGGCACTTGTGTCTTTACAACAGTTTATTTGGGTTGGGTTAAATTGGGTTGGGTTGGGTTGGGTTAGTCAGGGTTCGATTGTTTGGTTTAGTTTCATTTCATTTGGTTTGATTTGGTTTGGTTTGGTATGGTTTGGTTTGGTTTGGTTTATTTGAGACAGGACTTCACTGTGTAGTCTTGGCTACTCTGGAACCAGATTGACCTCAAACTCAAGAGATCTGCCTGCCTCTGCTTCCTGAGTGCTGGGACTAAAGCCATGTGCCACCACACCTGGCTTTGAGTTTGTCTCTCTTAACTTCAGCGACTCCCTGGAATTAGGTGGGGAAGACTATGATAAAGTGACTCAATAACAAAATCAGAACTGACTCAATTTTGCACCCCAGCCCCCGCCGCTTACCAGCTCCTTCTCCCTCCCCTCTTCCTTAATTGGCTCTTTCACACCCCAGCATGGAGGTCATTCCCAGCACATCATAGGGGATGTGTATTCCACTGTGCACCAAAATCATCTTTGGCTAACATCCTTCTGCACACAGGCCACTCTGCACCTACCATAGTCCCTTCCCATCTCTGGCCCTGCCTTTCTCAGTGCCTGTCTGAGCATACACATGATGCTCCAGAAGCATTTGTTTTACCAATGAGTTAAGTTTGGTGACCACATTCTCAACTGAAGCTCCTATCTCTACTGCTACTCTTACCATTATTAACAATACTATTACTCTTGATCCTGGGGTAGGGTCAGGAAGCCTCCACACACATACCAAAACATATGGATGCTTAAGTCTGTTCTGTAAAATAGCATAGAATATGTATACACGCTCTAGTATATCATCAGTGGTTGACTTATAAAGCCCGACACAATGGAAGCGCTACATAGATGAGTACTTGTTGTACCCTGTTATTTAGAGAATGACCAGAAAAAAAAAAAATCTGTACATGTTCCATACAGACACAGTTTTTTGAGAGCCTCCCAGGCGGGCTTATCATCTCATTATGTAGCCCAAACTGTCCTCAAACTTCTGATCCTTCTGCTCCCAGCTCTCAAGTACTAGGATCACAGGCATGCTCCATCATGCTTGGTTTATGTGGTCCTAGGGATTGAACCCAGTGCTTTGCACGTGCCAGACAAGCACTCTACCAACTGAGCTAGATCTCTAGACCCCATGCTCTTGGCCAGAACCTCTGGCTGCAAGCTGAGGAGCTCTATCTTATCCACTAGCTATAAACCTGAAAAGAAGGGAAGTCAAGCCACTGTGGCCATGTCACACCTGCCCAGAGAAGACAGTCTAGGACCAAGACTCACACAGAGAAGAGAACAGAGTAATCATGTCTGAACCAAAAATGCACCTGTGTCTGTGAGCCCAATTATCCTCTTTCTACATCAGCCAGTTTTCATTCTGTTTTCTGAGGTCATCCTTGGCACACAGCCCCTCCAAAAGAAAATCAAAGCACATCTTTAAGATTAGAGTGGTTAAAGATGCACTTCTAGAATGCACACTTCTAGAATGCATGTAAGCATTCAGAAGTTGAAGGCTGAGTTTCTCCGCCTGCATGCATCACTCTTCCTTTGTACTTACACATAAGTGAGTTGACCTGAGATAAAATGACAAGTTACCTTTTCACGCCACTGAATCACTGAGCAAGCTGACAAGCCCTTTATGTGACACTTAGTCACCCAAAGCACACTGTGGGAAGGAAAAAGGTGTTTGCAGATGTCTGCACTTCAGAGTGACTGATTGAAAAGGCAGAATGTGACATCTCTGCTAACACTCATTCATCCTGAGGAGTTCATGTGCCTCTCAAAGTTCCAGTACCTGCTCCTGACCCATCCTGCAAAAGGCTGAGCACGGTAAGTTCTTGATTCATTCATACCATGGCAGTGAAAACTCAAGAACAGGAGTGGAAGGAGTGGAAAGCCATGGATAAATGGGTTCTGTGTGAGCTCTGCTGCCCGAGAAAGAAAACTCCTTGATTCAGATAAGTCAGCTCAAACAGGAGCAGCTCAGGCTGTTCTCCAGCATTCGGATTCCGGCTCACTTCCAAGTGGGAAGCTATTGGTAAAAAAAGAACACACTGGTAAACAGCAGTAAATGATCTCACAGTGATAACAGAACCGGGCCAGAAGGAAATATCACATTGCAGTTAAACTTCCACTGGGCTGGGGAGTTTCAGTGGATGATGCCATTGTTACAAAGCATGAGGATGGAGTTCAGATTCCCTGGAATCCACATAAACAAAAAAAGCCACATGGCGTGGCAGCTGACTGTGTCCAGCACTGAGGAGGCAGAGACAGATGATTCCAAGGATCATCTTCCTACACTGTCACAGTCAGTGAGCTCCACATTCAGCAAGAGTCCTACCATATTAAATAAGTGGAGAGCAATCAAGGATGACACCCATTATCGGTTCCAGGCCTCACACACATGCATGTGCACACACATGGAAACACACATGTGCATGCAAGAAAATAATCAACTGAGAAAATCACTCAAACCCTACCCATTTAAGTATGCCTTATAAGTCCTGTTGTGTTACAATTCACTCCTGTGTGGGTTTCCTTTCTGTTGTTCCTGCTGCTTTTTTTCCTTTTATTTCTTTGTTTACTTATTTATTTATATGTATGAGTGTTTTGCTTTGTCTGTGTATGCATGTGTACTATGTGAGTGCAGCATTCAGAGTGGTTACATGAGGCATCAGATACCCTAGAACTGGACTTACAGACAGTTGTGAGCTTGTGGGTGCTCGGAATCAAATCTGGATTCTTTGGAAGAACAGCCAAGTGCTCTTAAGCATCAAGTCATTTCCTAAACTCCCTCTGTGGAACTCCAGAGCCCTCTCTCACAGCCTGCTCTCCCCCTTCCCCTCATTACATTCACCCTACTTCAGGGTATTTGTCCTTCCCACCATCTAGAATAGTGGTCCCCAGATCTTAGGAGAATTGGCTCCTTCTAATTCTTCTGGTCTCTGTACTCCTACAACAAAATGTCCAGTTCATACTGTGCCCGGGAGAAATGCTTCTCTAACTGTTGAGCTCCAGCCCTGCCTCCTCAATGGCCTTCTGCTCTTACAGGACAATGGTCAAAGCTCTAGGCACACTATGAGGGACTTGGAGATCTGGCCTCTGTCCTGTCAAGGTTCCTCCTGTCAACCTCAACAAGCTGCTCTCCATACTCTTTGAAAAGTCTCCTCCCAGCAGGAAGACCTGAGTCTGAATTCCAGCAGCTTCAAGAACAAGTGTGGCCTTGTGGCACTGTGGAACAGAAGGTCCTGGGAACTCATCGGCCAGCTAGCCAAAACCCTGGGTTTCATGCCACTGAGAGACCCTGTCTCATGACAGTAAGTCAGAGAGCAACAGAGGAAGATACCTGATGACCAACTCCGACCTCACACAGGAAAATAAAGAAATAAATAAGGCTGCCTCTCTACACCACCTTTCTAACCGATAAACCCTAACCACTTTTTAAAAGGAAACTCAAGGGCCTCCCCCAAAAGGCTGGCATCCAACTTGTCTAATAGAACACACCAACCCTGGACTCTGTACCTATCATCAGAACCAACAAACACATGATAAGCAGGCTCCTCCACCCCAAGGCAAGGACTGTCTTCTTTCACTATTGCTGCCACTGCCCATCAGCTCAGAGACTAGCACAGAGCAGGCATCAAGAGTGTTTGCACTCAGGGCACACCTACCACGTGCCAGACAATATCCAAAGCACTCAGCTTAAAGTCAACCAAACAAGTGAGGCCAATGCTAAGGAGCTTTTGGACTAGTTTAAGTACTAGACAACCTATGGGCCACCTCCAACCTGCTGTACCTTTGTTTTCACTGACTTTATCTGTATATTAATTTACCTATTTTAAGCCTCCCCTTACCTCTGTCTGTATACCAAAATTTAGTCATGCACAGACGGGCCTGTTCATTGATGTACTATCTCTAGCTGCCTTCTCACTAGGACAGCTTCAGTGGCCATGACAGAAACCATGTGTTCTATATAGCCAGAAACACTCACTCTCTAGTGGTTCACAAAAAATGCATGCCCAAGCTCTGGTATCTCAGGAAAATCAAGATGCCCTGGAGAAGCCCAGAGAGCCAAGCCAAGGAGAAGAATATTTCAGAGGGTCAAATTGCTATCAATACAGCAGGGCATGGTACCTGTGAAATATAGACTGACAAGATACCTCAAAGGCAATGACATTCTGTGTTGGGCCTGGGACCCTGAGAAGATGCCAGCTATGCCAGTATCTGGGAAATAGCATTCAGGAGAAAAACTAGTAAATGAAAAGCCATGACATAGAAGAATGCTGGAATTTAGTCACAGTCCAGCAGAAAGCAGATGGCACAGAGGGGAAATGGTGGGACCTAACAAGGAGACTACTGACAGAAGAACAAAAAGAGCAAGGACAGTAGGCCTGGAAGTATAGAAAGCCCAAGTCCCACACTGCCAGGCTTGCAAGGCTGAGGGTAGCAGTGGGCACTGTGCCTAGCATGGCACAGGCGGCCATGCATTTAATAAGCTATGGACAAAGGTAGGCAGTAGGCGCCACTAGGTGATGGGGCACGGGGCCCCAAAAGCTCACTGTCCAGGCAGACTAGCTGACCCAGAGACCCTGGCTTAAAGGGATAAGGTGACAAAAGATGCCTGAGGTCTTCCTCTGGGTATCCTCGAGCACAGGCCCATGACCAAATCTTAAAAAAGAAAATATGGCCAAAACTTATCAACTCTTTTACTAAAAAACTTCAGCATTATTTTTTTCAAGAGAAATATTGAGTCCAAGACATTTGATGCCAAAGCCTTGAGAACAAAGTGGCAAGGGCTTGCCAAAGCCTCCAGTAGCTGCTCAGCACTCGGAGCTCTGATAGGCAGGAATTGGTTCATGCCTCTGCTCAGAGAAGGAGCCAAATATACGGAGTGCACTGAGCCACCATCACCAAAAGGATGGCAGGGTCGGAACTCAGCCAACTCCAGGAAGGACTCAGCAGGCTGTGTGAGCCTGGAATGGAGGATTAAGCCAAGGGATTAGCTTGGCTGGGAGTCTCACACACCTGTGAGACATTGCTGTGAGACATTGCTGCGAGCCAAGGAAGCCCTTTGTTAGACTGGTGTCCTCAGCAGGGATCACTTGGAACCTTTGCTCAAGCTAATTACTAAGACAATCAACATGCAGCCCTCGGCCAGCACTTACAGCATGTTCATTCAGGAGCCGCCCTGGCAGAATGTGTACTACAAATCTCATTCTCCAGCACTCCCAATCAGGGGAGCACATTTGAGTCCATGGCAAAGGAGATGCCCCTTCCAAGTCAGAATCAAGCTAGCAATAAAACTATATACAAGTTGCAAGAGTGTCAGAAATCAGCTCGGACCCCTTCCATCTTCTCTCCTTGTCCCCAACTCAAAAGTGAGGGAACCAGGTACAAAGACACCCAAGCTCACACAGCAGGAGGTGAGGGAGTATACACTGTGCATTCCCTCAATGCTGTTCTGCCACACAGCCCACAGCCAGCACACAGCTATCCACACTGTCTACATTTGAGAAGAGTCTGCAGGACAACAAGAATAGCCACACCTCTGAGAAAGGACAAGCATTCTAAGGCAGCTGTTCACTCAGTCACTGGAGGTGGCTACTATTTTTGCATCTGTGAACTCACATTTAACACAGCCAGACAGTGCAGTACAACAGGCACTACCAACACCCTGCCTGGCTTCCAGGAAAACCAGAAGATGAAGCACCAGGGGCAATCCTAGAGGCTTCTCAGAGGTAGTGTGACATTACAGATGGCTTATGAAAAGACAGACATGGCCTACCCTTGAACTCCAGTGGGAAGAAACATGCAGACAACCAGAGCAACAAAGCAACTTCAGAGAAGAACCCTGTATGCTGTTTCCACTTCACCAGATACATACCAGGGAGCCATTGACCTCAAAGAAAGGGATCCAGCCAGTGACCAGACTCAGGCCCTGGATCTCACGGACTTGAACAAGTCTAGTAAGTTGGTTACTTTTCTTCATCACTGTGACAAAAATTACCAGACAAAGGCAATTTAAGGGGGCAGGCTCATTTGAGAGGACACAGACTGTTCTGACAAGAAAGGCATGGCCAACCCTGGCCAGAAGCTCCTTGGTAGAAAAACAGTTAAGCGAGAACTGGGGTGTGGTTCAGGGGTAGAAAGCTGACCTAGCATGAGTAAGGCCCCAAGTTCCATCCCAACACCTCCAAACCCAGAGGAAAAAAGAGCATCTGAGTATAACGTATAACACGCCCATGTTTCTCATCCTTGGCCTACCTGTGACTTCACACAGCTGCGGAGGTCAATTATATATGCACTGCTTACTTCCTACCCCAAACCATCAGGAAGTCTCTCTGCTTCCTGCCTAATGGCCTTCTCCAGAGGGGAGAAGGGAGATGACACCAGGTAGGGTGGTCTGAAAGCCATTAGCACCCAAGGGACAATACTTAACAGAAGATAAGCAAAGTCCTACTATGTCCCTCAGGGGACCCTCCACTTGACCAGGCTCAATCATCCCAAATTACCCCTGACCTACCCCACCATGTCCATTCCTTCCCACCGCTCTCTCACCTGTCCACTGCAGCTCCTCGGGATTAGCTCTTGAGTAAGGAGACCTGGAATATGACAGGTCTCAGCTGCACAGCCCACCTCAAAGGCCACCCTGCAACACTTACAGGACCCTTTCCTCGGCTCTACAGCCTGAAAAAGCCACAGCAAAACTTCCAACTCCCCGAGGGGCCTCCCCAGGGGCTCTGCAGTTGATCCTCTGTGGACTGTGTGAACAGTTAGTTCTAGAAAGAACTTGCTCACCTGGGCAGTTGGTCAACCATCACAAAGGCCTGGATCGGCCTGCCTCAAAGATGATTAACTTCCTATAACTATCATGGGAGACAGTCAGGCTGGCCCTACACACCAGGATCCCAGCTAGGACCTTCCCTGAGCTTCTTGATAACCCTGGAGGCATCAAGAAACAGGAAGGGAAACTGAGGCAATGAGACCATAAAGGTTACATGGCAATCAAGCAGGTCACCTCCCAGAGGGGCCCTTCCCTACAACACAGTCACCAGAATAGGAGGTCCAGGACTGATAATACTATAGCAGGATAGACTAGAGCAGTGTTTCTCAACCTTCCTCTAATGCTGTGACCCTCTACTACAGTTCCTCCTGTTGTGGTGACCCCCAACCATAAAATTACTTTGTTGCTACTTCATAACTGTAATTTTTGCTACTGTTATGAATCATAAAGTAAATATCTGATATGCAGGATATCTGATATGCAACCCCAAGGAGATCATGACAACAGGTTGAAAACCACTGGACTAGACAAAGTCTCAGCTCAAAAAATCCTAGTACAGCAGACTCATCAGTCCCTTTCATGTCCCACCAACCCTCCACTCAACACCTCTCCACAGCTTTCTCCCCAGACAGAACCCAGCATCTACTTTCCTAAGGCACGGTCTGCCTGGAGTGTCTATAGCCTCTCTCCTATCTGTCTCTGTCTGTCTCTGTCTGACTCTGTCTGTCTGTCTCTGTCTCTCTCTGTGTCTCTGTCTCTGTCTCTGTCTGTCTCTCTGTCTCTGTCTGTCTCTCTCTGTGTGTCTATCTCTGTCTGTCTCTGTGTGTCTATCTCTGTCTGTCTGTCTCTTTATCTGTCTGTCTGTCTCTATCTGTCTCTGTATGGCTGTCTGTCTCTGTCTACCTATCTGTCTCTGTTCTGTCTGTCTGTCTCTGTCTGTCTCTGTCTCTCTCTCTCTGTTTCTGTTTGTCTCTCTCTCTCTCTGTGTCTCTGTCTGTCTCTCTCCATCTGCTCTTTGTCTGTCTGAGTGTCTCTCTCTGTCTCTGTCTGTCTGTCTCTGTCTGTCTGTCTCTATCTGTATCTCTCTTTCTCTCTCTGTCTGTCTGTCTGTCTCTCTCTGTCTCTGTCCCTGTCTGTGTCTCTCTGTCTCTGTCTGTCTCTCTCTATCTCTGTCTGTCTCTGTCTGTCTGTGTCTCTGTCTCTCTCTGTCTGCTCTCTCTCTGTCTCTGTCTTACTGTCTGTCTCTCTCTGTCTGCTTTCTCTCTCTGTCTCTGTCTGACTGGCTCTCTCTGTCTCTGTCTGTCTCTCTCCCCCTCACTTATTTAACTGCTGACGCTGTGTGAGTGAGGAATCTGCACACAGACCATAGGGCACAGTGACTCAGAGGACAATCTCCCAGAGTCGGTCCCCTCTGTTGCGGCTTCTGGAGATGCTTTTGATTACCCGGCTAGTGCAGCAAGCCATTTTACTCCCAGCAAACAGGAGTCTGGGTCTGTTACTGCAGCAGTCTTCTCCTCTACCTGCTAATGCTGTCCTGGGCACACCTCATCCCTGTGCTCACAGGAACACACCCTCAGCTTAACTGGAGCTGCTCCCCTAGTGTTAGGAACAGACAGCCATGAAATTACACTCTTACAAATCTGTGAGCCAAACACATTCTCTCCTGAGATTCAGTTTTCCCTTCTGATTAGCGCAGTGTAGCAAGCCACGATTGCGCCCAGGGCAGGGAAGGAGTATGAAGAATGGACAGCAACGGGAGTTGGACTACAAAAGAATGCAGAGCAGGGGCGTGCAGCCAAGAGAACTACTGTGGATGAGCATGAGGCAGGCAGTGGGGAAGAGGGAGGCAAGCCTCACCCAAGCTACACTCATTCTCTTCCCATGTGCTTACCTGTGACTCACTAAGCTCTGGGTTCATGCCCCGATGATAAAGAAATGGTAACCAGACACACACGACATAAAGTTAGCTATAAACCACAGACAGTGCTGCTGTCATGACTATAATCTGAAGTGCCTCCACAGCCTCTGTTTTGATCACATTTTTCCCAACTGGTGGTACACGGTAGAGCACTATGGAACTTTAAGAGGTGGAGCCTAGCTGGCAGAAGAGGGTCATGTGGAGCAGTCCTTTGAAGGTGACATAGGGTCCCTGGCTACAGATATACTTCCCTTGCTGACTCACCCACCCCCACACACATCCACTCTCACAGCCCCCTCTGTGATGGAGCCCCCAAACCCCAGAAGCAGAGCAAGCCACTCTTCCCCCATGGAGCAATGAGAAAAATATCCAACACAACTATGAAGAAAAGGCTGCTGGATCTGGCTTTGCTCTGTTTTGGGACTGGAGCACTGGAGCACTGGAAAGCCAGCTCCCATTTCAGAAGGGATGGGTCAGCTGATTCTAACAATGCCATCCAGACTGGGAAGATCTCTTTTCATCCTCAAAAGTAAACGTGAGGGATTCCCTCCCTTTGTGAGCAATTATACAGTAAGTCTGCTGCCAAATTTTCTCAAAAAAAAAAAAAAAAAAAAAAGGCTCAATTCCTGCGCTTTTTGAATTGTTAAAAGGGAAAGCAGGAAGGCAGGGACCTCCAATTATTTATGTCAAAATCTACAAAAATAAAGAGACCTTTACATCTAATTGTGGGTGACACTTTACTACAGTGCTCTCTAATAAGACCTCTCCCAGCAGCTCAAGCTTCTGGTAGGAGGGAGCCGCTGCCATTACTCAAGGCTGAGGCTGGCAGGAGGACAGGACTGTAACACAGCAGACAAATTGCCTTCTGTTTGTCTCCAATTCAGAGCCCAACGATTTGTCTTCCTGTCACATTGCCTCGCTACGTGAAACATATTTTTTAAAAATTTAAAAATTTAAAAGTTCATCGAAAAGACTGAGAGGGAAGGCAATCCACCAGAGGGAGCCTTGGGGCTGACTGTGCCACCACAGGGCAGAAGACCACAGAAATCTACAGGGGAGCTAGCTAACAAAGGAGGTGCAGGATTTGTGGACCATGAGACTCTAAGAGCCCACTCCAGCCCTAGAAATGAAGGGAACAGCCTCTTTTGAAGTTTCACTGTCCTTGACTGGAAAGAGCCCTAATTTAGCCAGGAGAAGAAGAAAAGGCCACAGTAATAAACACAACCACAGAGATATTCTGTGACAGTCACAGAGCACCAAAGGCCCCCTGGTGGCCACGAAGATCAGACATCAGAAGACTGTGCAGCACCATCAGCAGGCAGACAGACCCACACTAAGCCATGCCACTGGGGGCAGAACCTTGTTCACAACCTTCCTTCCTGTGACCTGAGGAACCAGCAGCCCAGGCTCACTGCCACTGTGGAGCTACCTGAGCCAGCACATGTGAGACCGAAGAATCCTGAAGCACAGAAGACATAAAGAACACCAGTATTAAAGTAAATCTTAGGAGCTGGAGAGACACTCAACCTTTAAGAGAGCTTACCACCCTTGCAAAGGGCGCAAGTCCACATCAAGCTGCTCATGTCCATCTACAACTCCAGTTTCAGAGGATCTAACACCCTCTTCTGGCTTCTAAAGGCAACTGTACTCATGTGTATACACACGTAATTTTAAAAAATAAACTAAGTCTAAAGTAAATCTTCTCTATTATGAATCACTGGAGCTGTAGTGTGTATGAGCGATACCTCAGCCTATTGCAGGTACCAAAAAAGACTCTCCATGTCAGACTCTCCAAGAAGAAGATGCTGTGGGAAGAACCTAAAAGAAGCCCTACTGGCCACTGAAGCTCAGAGGAGGAAGGCCATGAACATAGGGCTGCATAGCTAGTAAAGTGTAAAGATTCCCAAGTGTCTATTTTCTCCTCCACACAACCAGAGAAAAAAACCTTGGCATGACTATACCCACATACCCCGTGTTCCTAGGCTGTAAACAAGCTCTGGGTTAAGATGAGGGAGACGGTGATGCACACATGAGATCAGCAAAAGGAAAAATCAAAGAAACTGAAGAATCTACCACATGACTGTCTGCAGTGTAGCTGAGAGTCTAAGCCACTGCTGAGATTACAGAATGTGGTGGCAAGAGGGGGGAGCACAAGCACAACCCAACCAACAGCAGGAGAGGATCAAAGACATGCTGGGCACTCGGGACACAGCAGCGGCCAAGCATAGCTGGCGTCAGTCCTCACTAAGGCAGCATTTAGGAGAGGAAGGAAGTCAACAGTCAGCAAAAACAAAGAAATGTACAAGAGGAAACAGTAAGAGAAAATTCAAGGCTGAATGCAGGAAGAGAAAGCAAATGGGGAAGAAGGCACAGCTGCTCTGAGGGGTGAGCATGTTCTCCCCTCAGAGAGTACCAGTTACAGGCAGAAGAAATGGCACAGATACTAAGCAGGAAGCAGTCAAGAACAGGTCATGGAAAGGAGTGCAGACCAATTCCAAAGTGCAAAGGAGGGTTTGATGAATGAGTGTGGTATGGGCTGATTTACACTCAAAAATCAACATCAGAACCAACTCAAGTAGAACCACTGCAAATTTTCAGACACAGACAGTACCAGGGGATAGCTGCTAATTTTACTACTGACAATATAGTAGTATGGTGTATGATTACACAGATTTTTCTGTTTGCTTCTGTTTTAGCATCAGTAGAAATTGAACTCAGAGCCTTAAACATTCTAGGAAACACCCTAACACTGGCCACCATGTCCTACTCATTATGTTCTTCCTTAAATTCTTACCAGTTTTCATTGTAGCTGTGACAACAGGATGGCTTAATAGGTTAGGATACTTGCCACCAAGCCTGATGACCTGAGCTAGAGCCTTGAGATGCGTACAGTAGAAGAAAAGAACTGACTCCAACGAGTTATCCTCTATCTCTACACATGTGCCACATATGCACGTGCCACACATGCATGTACCACCACACGTGTATGTACCACATATGTATGCATCACATGCATGCACCACACGTGCGTGTAACACCACACATGTATGTACCATTCACGTATGTATCACACATGCATGTACCACAAATGCGTGTACCACCACACATGTATGTACCACACATGTATGCATCATACATACACTTATGGCATGTACACGTGCAATAAATAAGTATAATAAAAACATTTTTAATTCAGCAGGACATGGTAGTGAACAGTTTAATCCCAGCACTTGGGAGGCAAAGGCAGGCAGAGCTCTGTGAGTTCAAAAACAACCTGGTCTACATGGTGAGTTCCAGTACACCCAGGGTATAAATGAAACCATGTCTCAATATACATCATTGATATTTAAAGGCAACACATATACGTTATGCTTGAGGTTCTTATGATGGTTTGAATCTGCAGTGTCCCCACCATAAACTCATGTTCTGAATGGTTACTCCCAGTGGGTGGTGATATCTGGGGGAAGCTTTAAGAGGCAGAGCCAAGATGCTTTAAGACTTTAAGAGGCAGAGCCAAGATGCTGGAAGGCATTAGGGACAGGCCTCTGAAAGTTAGAGTCCAACTCGGTTCTGCTTGAGCTCTCTGCTTCTTGGTCAGCAGCCTCTACTGCCCCAGACAGAGCTGTTCTGCCACACTACCCCTAACCCAGCAAACCACAACCCTCCAAACCCCAAATAAGCCTTTCTGCCTGTAAGCTATCTCAGTCAGGGATTCAGCCATAACATTGCAAAAGTCACTAATGTGCTTCTCTAGCCAAAGGGGAGGGGGAAGAGTCAAGCAACAAGAAAAAAATATTAAATTGAGGGGTGTTAGGGAATATAACTCCATGGAAGAGAACTTGCTTAGCATGTACAGGCCCTGGTTTTAATACCCAGAATTCTTCAATTAAATTTTTTAAAGGTAGTCAAGTAGCTGAAAGAAAAGTCATATTGGCCTAGGTTATGCTCCTCTGAAAGCCAAGGTCACAGGCCCATTAGCAATGAGAAAAGCACAGTCTGGCCCAGGATGCATTCTCCTTCCCACCTTTCCATCAGTTAAACATTTCTTACATTTCTTTATTCTTCAAATAAAGAATCTAAAGAATCAAGACAAATTAGCCTCAATCTACACAAATTAACTCAAATTGCAGGCTGTGACCCAGCCAGTGACCCAGGAACAGCCACTTCTTCAGGGCTTGGGGCCTCCTGACACTGTGACGATGGCAATTACAAGGTACATGACTTTGAAACTGATGTGCTTACCATGCACAAATTTGCTCATCAGCCACCATCTTGGCTCTAATCTCTTGTCACAGACTGATGCTTCACAGCCCTAATTAGCAAAGGATAAGGCTCCTAAGGGTACACATCGCTGGCATCAGTGAGGACCTGGATATCATCTGGCCTCTTATCTCCAGCCCTGTGCAAATTCACTCACATCTTGATTATCCACACTTAACAAGGACAAGAAATCTTGTAGACTCTGGGGAGGCAGAGTCTACAAGAACCATCCAACTAGAGCCAGGACTAAGTTCTACCCTGTCCTCCTAAATGCTTCCTGCTTAAAGCTAGGCTCCTCCTGTCAGAATCACTCACCTTCAGCCCTCATTCACTTCTTCCCTTAAACTAGCTTCCTTCCATTCAGGACCAGACGTATAGAGGGAGACTGTGCTCAAAGCAGATCAGAACAGCTATCCCTCCCTAAAGGCCTTCACTGTCCCACTCCACAGAGAGCCATATCCTACCATGCTTTAAATAGGAAAGTCCCTGTAAAGCTCATGTGCTGAAGGCCTGCTTCCTGGTGTAATGTCTGCGGCTTCTTCTGAAGTGACTGAAGCAGGAAAACTTTGCCCTAGTCAGTTACTGATTGATTCCTTTACAGTCATGATCTGGTGGCATTACTGGGGTGGGTATGGGGTGGAAACCAAGAGGCAGGGGCTGAGTAGAGAAGGCAGGTTACTGGGGACATAGCCCTGAAGATTATATCTTTTGCCAGCCTTCTGCAGTCTCTCTGCTTTCTGACACCCCAAGGATGACTCTGCATCACCACAGATCCAGAGGCAATGGAGCATTATCATAAACAAAACTCTGAAACCAGGAGCCAAGACAGACCTCCCTTACATTTTCTCTAGTGTCTGTCACAGCTGACATACACCCAGCTCCTCACTAGGCCCACTTCCTCATTCCCCAGATGCACCCTGAACCCTGATCTTCTGTGCTACAGCTATGGAAACTACCTATGGGTGGCCTCTTCTTTTGTCTGGAATGGTCTTGCTGGCCTTCTGGAAGAATATCCTCCACCTAGAAGCCATCCTTGAGTGAAGGTAGTGGAGAAGACTCATGGATGACATAACACCCATTTACCACACTGCCTCACGCACCAGCCTCCTGGCCTGCAGGCTCTCCATGGATGAGGTGCTGGAGAGATGGGTCAATAGATAAGTGCATTGGCTGCTCTTAGAGAGGACCCCGGTTCGGTTCCCGGAATCCACATGATGGTTCACAATTGTCTATTGATTGCTCCAGTTACAGGGCATCTGATGCCCTCTTCTGCTTTACTGGATACCAGAGACTCATGTGGTGCACATATGTACATTCAGGAAAATACACAGGAAATAAAAGTAAATATTTAAAAAAGAAGTTGACACATTTTTTTTGCTGTGCTAACCTTTGAACCCAGAGCCTCTTACATGCTTAGCACATTTCACTGAGCTTTAGTACTCTAACACACATTTCCCCTTCTCTCGGGGAAGTCAGCAGCTCTCCTAGGACATGAAATTACCTGAAATGTAAGCCAGAAACAGTAGAACACACATGTGACAAGTATTCGGAGATTCACTCATCCAACCAACTCCTGCCTCCTGCTGTGTGGGGGGCATCCTACCAATCCCTTGAGGAGGCTGGACAGTGAACATATGAGACAAAGCCCCTGACCAGGCTGAGGTGTAAACACCAAAGGTAGAAATGTGCAAGATGAAAAATGCTACAGAAAGCAAAAAGAGCAGCATAAAAATGCAGAGAGAGGAGGTATTGCTCTGTCAAGTTTGAAAGACAAGAAAGCAGTGAGGAAAAACACGGGTTCAGGAAGGTCCTTCGCAAACAACCTAGAAAAGGAAATTATCTCATGCGGCACAGAAAGGATGGAAGAACGTCTGAGGAGTCGTGCATGTGCAAGAATTCCTTGTTCCCTATCTGGGGAACCCAAGAAGGCTGGGTTCCAAGGCAAAGCTTCTGCACACTGCAGATACAGTCTCCCACATATGAGGCAAGCACTCTTCACGGCCCTTGGTGTTCTGAGACAGTGTCTCCTCTATAGCCCAGGCTGGCCTTCTACCTCAGTTCTGAGCACTGGAATTATAGACATGCACCTCTTTGAGGTTTTTTTTTTTTTTTAAATCACATTTTTTTTCTGTGTAGTGTGTATGTGCATGTGTTCATGCCTGTGCTAGAGAGCACGTGTGGAGCACATCTGTTAAGAAAGGGATGGCTACGATCCACTTGGAGTATGAGGTGAACCTAAAGTTCATCAATTACAGATGGCAGGAACTGCTGGGCCCCTCTCTGATGCTGGCACAGTTCTGTGGAAGGAGAGGATGGGCGTCCTTGAGATGTGGAGACACTGATGACTATCATCTTGAGCCACATCAGCACACCAGCCACTGTTGCCTCTTCTCTGCTTCGCCCATTTCTGCAGAACTGTATTTTAAAAACTGACGCACTTTCACTGGTCTCTGGAGCTTATTTTCTTATTTCCAACAGAGGACAACTTGAAGGGGTCAGTTTTCTCCTTATACTATCTGTGTCCCAGGAAACAAACTCAGGCTTAGCCACAAGCATTTTTACCTGCTGGACCATCTAGCTGGCCCTTCTGTCATCCCCAAGTTCATTGGGGTTTTTACAGCCCAAGAAGCAACTTTCTATGATGCCCAAGTCAATTTCAGCCTTGGAGCTGGCATTCAGTGAGGTTCAGCTTCCAGCTTCCAGGGAAAAAGGATCTAAAGAAGAATTTTTCTGTGTCAAATAAAACACCCCTTTGATGACTGGTGGTGCTAGAGCCAAGTCTAGTGTGTCTGCCTCGGCTGTACTTCACGAAAACCTGTGAACGTGAACTTCGAAGCACACAAAATCTGTAAAACTCCAGAAGCACTAGACCTGACAGTTGTGTCGCTTTAAACCACATGGCTGCTGTGGCCAAAAATATCTTTCCTCTGCCAAGCTTCCTGTTGCTCACTCTTTGGCTCCAAAATAACAAGAAGCGGCTTGGCAGTGATGTCATACTGCCACTGTCACTGCCTGCAGGGCACTCACATGCTGACTATATTTAAGACCAGGCTTCATGTTAGTGGCATGGAAAATGCCACCCTGTGAGCTGAACTGCACTGGAAAGATGTGAAAAATTCGTTTCTGTGAGTAAGCAGGCTGCATATGCTGACTTCGCTCATGGCAAAAGAGCCACGCGGTCAACAGTAAGGAGCTCCAGCTCTTCACTCTCACTGCTTCCGTAGCAGCAGCATCGTTCCCAACGGGCCACATTGTCAGGGCTCTCTGTTATCACTCCACACTGCTCTGTAATTCTAATTCTGACCTCTAGAACTTCTCTACTTCCCGTTAGGAAAGGCAGCCAATGCAGCACTAATGAATGATGACCTCCCCAGTGCATAATTAGTGTAACCTGTTAATAAAGGCTGGCTCCTATCTCTTGATTCTGGTGATTTTATCTCCTCCTGCTTCTGTGCTTCCATCTGGGAAAAAGGCTTTTCAGATACAACACTCTCACTCCTGGAACAGCTGCAGACCTCGATCACCTTGATGAACTGCCTAGACTTCAGTGCAGCTTTCATGGGAAACACCTGTATCAGGTACTAACAACCCTGATGTGTACCCATGTAACGTGAGCACATGCTCCAAAGGCACATACAAATACAACTTGCTGCTCGGTCCCCAGAATTCCAGTTCCACAACAAAGCCTGAGCCTAAGAAAAAACTTTAGAAGCAGCAAATAAGCAAACACCACACGGCTTTCTCCACTGCCTGTGATTGCTTAAGCAATGCCCAAGACATTCCTGCCCTCCTCCCACCATGCTCTGGTCCATCATTTTCACATGCAGAAATACCTGGAAAGACCACACTGGCCCTCAACTACAAGAGGATCTCACTGCTCCTTTTGTTTGAGAAGAAAGTTACACATTTTTCAGATCAGGAGCCGATGCTCGTGTGTTTGGCCTCTCCACCCTCCTTCCTCAGAGGAAATCTCATCCACCTCCACCTTCTAAGACACCAGAGCAGGAGCCAAGCAGAGGTGACCCAGGAAGTACCGGCATAGGCTTTAGTGAGTAGGTCTTCCTGCCTCTCCTGGACTAAGAAAGGTATGCAGTTTATTCCACTATAACCTTCATGCCCTTGACTCTGGGATCCCACTCCTGAGGTTAAACACAGAAAAGAAACAGAGGGATAGACAGCTGTAACACAAGGATCTTAGTTATAGCTGCCATCTACTCTCATAAAAGTAGATGTAGACTCAGCACATACGGGGCTCAAAAGTACCACAAACACTGTAACATGCCACACAGTTTTATAAATGACAATAGCTCACTCTTATCCTGCTGTGGGAGTATACAGTACTATATTAATATGCTTTGCATTACCGCAACACAACACTGAAGTGACCTCACTTTATAAAACAGAGGTTTGCTTGGCTCACAGTTTTGGAGATCCAAAATTAACAGCACACGAACTGACTGACTGGCCTCTGAAATGGCCTCACGCCAGATGGTGTCACAATCACTCTCTGTAACCTTCGTGTTTACCTTTAGGGTTTGGGGTTTTTTATTTCATTTTGATGTAATGTATCTGTGTGTATGTATGCACACATGCCTACAGGTGCCCCTGAAGACTGGAAAAAGGGCATTAGATCCCCTGGAGCTAGTGTTACATGTAGTTGTGAGCAGCCAAGTGTGTGTGCTGGGAACTACTCTAGTCTTCTGCAAGAACAGCAAGTGCTTTCAATCATTCAAAAATTAAATCCCATTTTAGGTTTTGGTTTGGTTTGGTTTTGGTTTGGGAGTTGTTTGTTTGTTTGTTTATTTGTTTGTTTGTTTTGAGAAAGAACCTTGCTACATAGCCCAGGTTGGTTCAAACTAACTATATAGTCCAGGCTGGCCTAGAACCTGCAATCTTCCCACCTAACCCTCCTGGTGCTAGGGCTACAGATGTGCATTGCCTGGCTAGGAAATCATATCTTAAAGCAAGCAAGTCAGCAGTTCAGAGGTAGCTTCTTGCTACCAGCGTCAGGAGAGATGGAGGTGGGAGGTGATCTCTACAAAGCTACCTTAACTCTCTTCAGGGGCAGTGCTCTCACTGAGGCAAGGATCTCCCAGCAGGCCCTTCTATGTTCTACATCATCTCCCAGCACTACCCAGCTTCCTATACAGGACCCCTCCAAGAAAAGACTCCATCTAAACTACAGCACAAATCATGAAACTGAATCATTAATACCTGGACCTTCTACTGCTGGAATTCTACTCTAAGAACTGAACTGAAGAAAATATTTTTGGAAAAAAAATTAATGAAGGACTGACTCTATGAAAAACAGTATGCTTCTGATATACTCTAAGATCCTGGGAGGGAGTGAAGTAACAGCATGATAAACAAGCTGTCCAAATACAGTGTACCCCTGTGGACACAGCACTATGCACATAGACTGGTGCTGATGCTGAGAAACAAGGCTGACTTCCTTCAAAGCTTCTGTCTCCTACTGGATCAGATTCTGTACAATGGATATGGACCTAAAATCAACTGGCATGAAATGCCTCATAAACAATATTTCTAATTTACATTTATATTTGTGTGTGTATCTGTGTGTGTGTAAGAGAGAGAGAACACATGTGCCATGGTGCACTGTAGAGGTCAGAGAGAACATGTGGGAGCTTACTCTCTCCTTCCACCATGTGAGACCCAGGGATCAAGCTTAGGCCACCAGCCTCAATTAACAATCTCCTTAACCCAGCCAGCCATCTTGCCAGCCCCTCTAAATAAAAACTAAAGTACTAGAAGAGACTGTACCCAAGAGCTTGTCTTTAGGAAATCTTGTGTTCTCAAATGTAAAGACTATCAGTCACACATGTTTTCATATGCTGGGAGTGGGGGAGGGGTGCCTAAACACGAACTGAAATCTGCATAGAAACAGAAGAAAATATAAAATACATGACACAGAAATTGCAACACACAACTAATGGTGGTAAGGCTAAGTTTAAAAATGGACTTAATTGACTAAGAATGAAGATAATGATCCACCATTATGTCAGTTCAATGGAAGTTGGGACTCCTCCCATTTAAGGTGGATCTGTGGCTTTTACAATTGAAAGGTGATATTTTTTGTTTTTAAGCACAGAAATAAGAGCTTTCTCAAGAAATGTCAACTGGCCAGAGAAGTCAGAATTCTGCTCTAGCAAGCATGATGGCACACACCTGTAAACCTAGCACTGGGGAAGCTGAAGCAGGAGGATCAGAACTAAAGAACAGACAGTAAAAACCTGCCTTAAAAAGAATTCCACCACAGAATACATGTGTGCAATTTTAACCTGTGAGCATACAAAGGTTCACATACAGATCAGTAAAAAAAAAAAACACAAAGTCATCCCTCACATTGTTTATAACATACTTGAAAATAAAATCTTAAGAAAAGTTAAAAATATCAACACTCCCAAAAGAAACAAACAAGAACAAACTGACTTTCCATTTGGTTCTAAAATAAAAATACCAAATATCTTCATCTTCCTGGAATTGGACCAGTGAATGTCCCCTAGAGGTCGCCAGCAGCCACAGCAACCTCTGAGAATCTCAGAGGTGCCCACCATCAGCTGCTCAGCCTGATGAGACCACTCCTCCATCTCCACATACCTGGCAGTACATTAAGATCTGGGCACCAGTTGTCAATCTTGGCTACAGGCTAGAATTACCTGTGCAGTCCAGGTCCCATCTCCAGAGAGTCTATCTTAATTAGTCTGGAAGGTCGTCTGGACCTAAGGATTCTATAAGCTTGCCTTTGTGACTGGAATGTGCAGCCAGGGTAGAACAGCATGTTTAACTCCTCAACCCAGGGAAATCTTTATTAGGATGTTAGCTATATCTCAGTAACATCAAGCTGGATGAACTCCAGAGAATGTCTGTAGCCTTAAGATGAAGGCATAATTACTTTCACGATGCCAACTTAGGCTAAGGACATCTGCACAGGCCTCTCGCTGGCTTGTCTCAGCATTAGTTCTTGCATAAAACCTAGGAGGATGAGACCATTTCACCCAGGCTTTCCAGGGCAGAAACAGTAGGCAGAAAGTGGCCATCTAAGATCCTTGTGGATACAAGGCACAGAGGCTCCTGTGTGATTAGGTATTTCCTCAAATGGGGCCTCAGGTGCCTCACTCTACACCGAAGTCTCAGCTTGAGCTGACAGTAGTGGCACACACTTCTAATCCTGGTAATTGGGAGTCTAAGGCAAGAGAATTCTGAGTTCTAGGCTATATATTGAGGCCAGTCTAGGCTATATATTGAGTTCAAGAACATCAAGAACGGTCAGGGCTATCTACCAAGTTTCTGTCGAAAAGTGAAACACATACACACAAGACTAAACTAAAATGAAACAAAACTAAGTTCAAGCCCACACCACCTTACATCATCCCACACTTCCATCTAAGCATGGCTAGGTGCACTGGAGCTCAGAAACACTCAGCCAAAAACGTCTGTGTTTTATACACCCCACCACACCCCTGTTCCAGCCAAGCACGGTTAGAATCAACTCTGCTCTGTTTACTTCTAATTAATAAAGCTTAACACGTGACAGTCGATTTGTTAAGTAAACAAATGAACAAGGTTAACTATCCATTCTTGAAGAACTGTGGTAGCACCAAACTGCAGGTGAGCAGTTTCCCCTGAGACGTCTTGCCAGTGTCTTGATGCCTGGCCCAGAACACAAGTTCCTGTGGCTTTCCCTGCTCTCAGCTGCAAGTTGTTAAGGACCTGGCTGATGCTTCTGAGCTCATCACACTACACAAGTACAGCAGCAGTAGCCTGGATGAGGGGAGGCAGAGGAAAAGGCCTGGATAACTAGATGCACTGAGAAGCTCATAAGATCATGTGGGCTATCAGGTCAACACAGTAACAACACATACATCCTGCAGCGTTTTTGCAGAATAAGGGAAAGGGCTGAGGCTGGGGTTCTCCTGGGGACACTGCTGCCCCCTGCAGCTGTGGCTTAAGTAGGCATGCCTGGCATCACAGTGGGTCCCACATGCAGAGTAGGCTGAAGATGCCATTACTCCTGGGAGGCTGAGGCAGTCCACGGTGCTAAGCCAGCCTCCTATGGCCATCTGTAAAAGACTGGGATATAAGCTGAGCCTGAAATATCATGCACAGATGCTGAAGGCCCCACTTCTCCTCTGGGACCTGTTGCACTCTGCCTTTTCGTTCCACGTTTTCTATAAACAGCCACTCTGGTCCTCACTCTTTAGCACAAGCCTAAAGGAGGTGCTGGGTAAAGCCACTCTTCCCTAACACTATCCTGGCCAGCGGAGAACAGGTCTGCTTCCTATTCTGAATGGCTTCTCGTTCACATAAACTCTAAACTAGCTTCCCAAATCGTATGTTATATGTATGTTCTATTAGCTATGGACTTTATGGACTTTAGTATGTTTACAAAAAAAAAGAAAGAAACAGCAAGTCTGCTAGCATGAAGTCCAAAGATGACAAAATAAATAACTAACAAGGTCAGTAAAGGTCACTGTTTGTGAGACAGAAACCACAGAAACCAACCAGAGAGAAGATAGCACAGGGTGCTCAACCCCCCTCAGTTCTCAGTCAGATTCTACTGAGGGCTGCTGGCCCAAAGCCACTGCACAGTACATTCAACTTGGAACATCCAAAGAACCTAAATGGAGCTGGGCGGTGGTGGCACATGCCTTTAATCCCAACTGAATAAATGCCTACCTGGGCAGGGCAGAAGTGAGGTAGGCAGGGCCAAGTTTCGAAGGCTTGGAGGACAGGAGGATAACCCAGAGAGACAAGAGAAGTAGAGGAGAGGGGAAGAGCCGGAGCTGCAATGAGTTAGCACGAACAACAAGCATGTGGCTGGGAGGAGCCTGCTCTGAGGATCCACTGATGAAGGAGAGCAGCCCAGATGAGAAACATGATTTATGGAATATTGGAAGGGAAGTAGTCCAGGTAGAAATTATTAGCACAACTGGCATGGGATGTGGGGCTGGGGTGTAAAAGATAGTTTAGTGACGGTAGTTTCTGCCCAGCCCCAGAGTTTAAGGCATATTAAAAATCTAACAGGTATCTATGTCTTATTGATACAGTAACAGGTTAAATAATGACTGCCATAATAATAATGATATGGTTAATAACAAATATTAACCCATTTTCTATAACATGAGGGTCTAACCAGCTGGGTCACGGAAGCCCAGGTTATCTGATTAAACCTCAATTCAAGGTGTTCAAGAAGATGTTTCCTGGACAGTCAGCATCTAAATTAATGCACCAGGAAAAGCACTGGGCCCTCACCAGGACACCAGGCACCATCCTTCCACTGAGGTCTCAAAATAAAGCAGAAGAACCAGGAGAAGATCAGTGCTCTCTCCACCTGACTGCTGATGTGGAGTGGGCCTCTCCTGCCTTAGGCTCCGAGCTGTCAGTCTTAGATGTAGAGCAGCAGCCCCCTGGCTTGCAGACCACAACCACTGGCTTTCCCAGGCCTCCACTTGCAGACCAGATTAGGAAACTCCCTGGCACCCAAGTCATATGAATCAATACCTCAGGACACACAGATTTCTGGAAAGGTGCAAACATCATGTTGTCTCTGCTTCTCTGGAGGGCCCTGTGGCCTCAGAAGAAAGATGTAGCCTGCTTACAGTCATGGGCAGCCTTTGAGATGGATTCCACTGATCCTGGTAGTCATACCCCAATGTCATTGCCTCCCATAGTGTCAGGCTACTCTGTGTAACCTCAGGACACAGCATGCTCTCCAAGCTGACAGAAACCTCGAGGCGTCCATCTGGGGCATGCTCATTCTCTACGGGAGCCACCTTCCACCCTGTGAAGAGCCTACTGTGAAGACTCAAGGCCTCTTGTTGACAGCCAGACAGGCACGTGCAGGGGAATATAGGCACCATTCCCAATCAAGCTGTCAAGTACACCAACTCTGTCCAGCGACACAACCTCTACCTCCTGAAAGAGACCCATCCTCAGACTCCTAGCTCACAAAATCATGGAAAATTCTAAACACTTGCCGTTGCAGGAGACCAGGTTGCTAGCGCAATGACCAGAGACAAAAAATGTTCCTAGAGTGACCCAATGACCTTGACCCTATCTCCTAAATTCATGTGTGGGAAACTCAGTCCTTGACACAGCAATGCTGAGAGATAGCTATTAGGAACTGATCAGGGCTGGAGAAATGGCTTAGCAGTTAAGGAGACTTATCACTTGTGCAAAGGACCTAAGTTCAGGTCCCAGCACCCATATGGAGCTCACAACTTTCAGGAACTCCAGTTCTAGGGATCCAACACCCTCTTCTAGCCTCCATAGGCACTAGAAATATACTTGTTGCATAGACATACACAAAAGCAAAATAGTTAGCCACATAAAAATTTAAATAATTTTTTTAAAAAGCACTGATCAGGTAACAAGAGTTCTGCCCTCATTCATGGTTTAGCACTAAACATGTTTGTAAAAGCAGATCAGCTGCCTCTTCCCTCACACTCTCCATGCTGTGATGCCTTCCATCATGTTCCGACATGCCAGAAGGGGCCCCACAGGTATAGCCTTCAACCCTAGCCTTCCCAGCTTCCAGAAGGGCCCCCGCAGCCTTCAACTCCAGCCTTCCCAGCTTCCAGAACTTGGAGACAGCCGTTTCTGTGTTCTGTTACCCCAAGATCAGAGACTAAAACACTTCCTCCAAAGGGACTTATTGTGTAATTTTAGTCTTCTCTTCTCTAACACCTGTCTCCCATCTGGAGGCAAGCCAATCAGTTATTTAGAGGGATGTGACTTACACAGCCTTAACTACACCTGATTATAATGCTACCCCATCAGGAGTGAGTGGCAGCCAGGGCCATGACAACCCTGCACAAGTTACATGCCCTCGGTCTCTGTTGAACCACAGCACATGATGAAGGTCGTTAATTTTAAGCAAGAGGAGTAATCAAATGCTAAATGTGCTCAGAGTGTTTCCGTTTCACCATCAGGTACCCAAGGCTAGTAAAGCACATGTTCATATGCATGGGCTCTCAGTGGGTACTCAGGACAGACTGCTCTTCTGACCCGGTATAGCCAAGGTTCATTCTTTCTGCCTTGTGGCTAATAAAATATACCTTTGATGAGGCAAGGTTTCAGCAACCTAATTAATAAAAAGTGATGGCAGTTAACACATATTACCTATGTAAATGAAAGTGTATTTACTGAACCAAAAGAAAAAATGGTCTCTCATGGTCTCTTTTCATCCATGTGATAATTCACTGGAGTTTTCTTTTCCCCAGTTTACAACTAAGAAAACTAAAAACTCACTCAAGGTCACATAACTAGCCTAAGCCCACTGCAAAAAACAGCTAAATTCAAAACCACTTTCACAGTGAAAAATGGAAGGAAGTGAAATGAAAAGTGATGTTGTGTCAACTATAAGTGCAGTAGATAAAAATATGTTCACAGGACAACAAACTCAGTTTTAAAAACTTGGATGTTTTCATAGGACTCAGCTTTTTAATTCATCATATTTAATAGGATATAAACATCAGAGAAAAAAATTAGTGGTTCTTAGATAAAAATAGGTTCAATAATATTTGTAATTAAGAGATATGCCACTAGCCTAATTTTTCTCCTGTGACATTATAGGATACAATACTTTGCCCTCTGCAAACATAGATGGGAGCAGCACCATTTCCCACAATGATGTGGAGCCCATGCAGCTCAGCACCTGAGCTACACATGCCTACACATGCCTGCACTTTGACCAGCAAATCCAGGACCTTTTCCAACAAACACACCAAGTGGGAACACAATGGCAGGAACTCAGGTTATATGCTTGGGAGTAACACAAGACCAAAAAACTCCTTAATGTCCAGTTACTAGCAGACTGGTCAAACCAATCCTGGTGCAGCCAGACCAGCACACATCAAGCGCTACTAGAAAGAGGATGGTAACCCTGAGTACACCCACACAGAACTCTGCCTGGGATATAGTGATCCTGCAGAGAAGAGGGAAGGGAATACTCATGCATGTATACATCTGCCTCCAGCACACAGAGCATATCTGGGATTGGTTATAGTTAAGCCAGCAGGGAGCAAACTGAGTGGCAGAGAATAGAAGAATGTCCATCAATTTAACACCGATTTTTAAACATATGCATTAGTATCCCTCATCCAAAGAAGTACACCAAATGAAAATGCATATATGTAATTTCCTTTGGTATTCCTTTTCTGTTTAATTATGAGTGGGTTGTGGTGGCACAAGCCTGTAATCCCTCTTCTTGGAGGCCAAGGCAGGAAGATTCCAAGTTTGAGGCCCACCTGAGCTACGTTCGTAGCAAGACCCTTCCTCAAAAGCAGAGAAGGTGTGTGTGAGACTGGGGCTACGCATGCTTGCCTCTCCATCCCTTGCCCCATCTACCTTGCCAGTGCCTGGACCTTTGTGGTATGGCGCTCCTGCTGCTCGGTCACCTTCCTTTTCAAGGCGTCCACCTCTAGCCTGAGTGCAGCTGAGTGCTCCATCTCACCATCAAGGAGATTCCGCAGTGACCTAGAAAAGAGGGTCTCACGTTCAGAGACTATTCAGCCAACCCATCAGAGAACAATGCAGTTCTTATGCCAGCTCAAGTTTCATCACTGCCCACAGGCTCTGCACAAACCACAGTGCAGTTCTACATCACCTAAGCCGTTATCAGACAGCAAACAAAAGCCAGGAGCCTGGGGGTGAGAAAGGCCCTGAGCCCCAGGGCAGGCACCTGTGGTCAGACTCTCCTTGCTCCTGGGACAGCTGAGGTCAAGGAAACAAGGAGCTCAGCAAATGCCACAGAGGCGCTATTACACTCCAAAGGTTTAGTGTGTTAAACAGAAGTTCTGCAAAGCCTCAGTGGGTAAGCGATCTCACAAATGAAGGAATACTCTGCAGCAGAAAAACACAGACTACTTGCTCAGATTCCAGGACAGATGCCTCATCTTGCTTCCACTGCTGCCAATAGAATATACACCAGGACCCACAGTTCACTACCACCTCCATGATAAGCTAGTGTGTAAGGCATTCTATGGCGCATATGTTAGACATAGCACAGGCTAAGCTAGCATTTGTGGTATTCTATGGAGTACACAATAGCATAGTACTACCTGATATTCCTATATATTTTAGCTTTTATAGCATTCTCATCTGCATATACAATGCTTGTCCCCAGAAAATGACCAGTGTAGCAGTTCTAGGAAGGATCACGAGCTACTATCCTAAGGTAAATCAAATATGGTTCTACTTCACTGTGCCTAAATAGTTGTTTCTAGAAAACCAACCGTGGTCTATTTACAGGCCATATTCAGAGGATGCCTGCTATGAACATCAGGATGTTTCAGATACATCAAACCCTGTGGTGCCCCACTGCCACAGTGCTCTACAAGAGCTTGGAGAAGAGTCCCCTCCTGCCGCATGCCACCTCCTGACAGAAACATCCTGGGGGATTCTGTCTGTGAAGAAGTCAAAATACAGTTGCTGTCATTCTTCACAAGGGAAGACAAATCAAGGGCTTCTTTCAAGAGAATCACTCCAGCTGGAGCAAGGAATTGAACCTTGCAGTGACAAGAAGCCTCTTCCGTTTTAGAAATTATGCTTCTTTGCCTTCAGATGTCTCCATGAACGACAAAGAGCAGCTTGACAGCTTGACCCAAAATAAGGTCCAAAAGAGAACTGTGACTGTTGTTGCCAGCAAAGGACAGAACGGTGACCTGAACACACATGTGAACCCTCCACCTAACACTTCCCTGAGTCAGACAGCCTACTGGTGCCAAAGGCTTTTATGAATAACCACAGGCAAGCCTGCCACTGGCCACTGCAGCCTCAACACAGACTCTGGTGAGAAGAATGGTCAACTTCAGACATTTGCATGGTGGCAACTGGTAGTATACAGTATGAGTTTCAATAGGGAAGGAAGAAAAAAATTAAGAAAACACTTTGCCTCTTGGAGTAGACCACTGGGTTCGGGCTAAATTAAAAGAATCCAATTGTCATCTTTTTCCATGTATGCCCAATTTGAGTAGGACGGGAACACAGAATATAGATCCTCAGTAAAAGGTCACTTCAAGGGTGTTTTATGGGCAGGGAGTTGAACAGAAGTGGTATGGCATTTGTTCTTGAGGTAATAAAACTATTCTAAAATTGACCATGAATTGTAGATATGTGGATGATATCAATGAGGGCTATTATTAAAGACTGCTTTTCTACATTCTTGTTAATGAAAGATAGCACCACTGTTGTTGGTTTACCATCCCTTGCTTATGTGCAAGCCACAGCAAATCTACTGAAGTGGTCCATTCCAGAAAAGTCAGAAATCTGTTAAGATCCCAGCACCCATGTCAGACAACTCAAAACTGCCTGTGGTATCTAGTCCCCTCTTCCAGCCTTCACACACATAAGAATTTAAAGTATTAGTAAGGCAAGAAGTTTCCAGTCACAGCTATAGCAGCAAGACACCATGCTCTCCATCCATTCTCTCCAGAGACAGAATGTCAAAGAAAGAGACAATTGTAGCATAACAGTACCCATTCTCTTCTTCCAGTTCATCCTTTCTGTTCATCATGGCCACGATGGCCTGGCGTAGTTCATCTGAAGGAAGAGAACAAAACACTTATGAGCAGATGATCCTGCTAAGCTGTCCCCTTGCCTCTCTGCAGTACATGCCATCACAGGTGTTTTGTCTAACTAAGTTCTCTGTTCCTGGCAAGAATTATTTTACAGCCTTAGAGACCTGATAGGCTCAACTGTCACCTTCATCTACCATACAAACAGAAGGAGCATGGCAAGATGAGAACCAAAATGTGTGCTGGAAGGAAGGGTGGGTTCCTAACAGAACATACTAGCTTAGAGTTTCTGATTACTTTCCCAAGTCTCTGTTCATGGACAACATCTGTTGTGAACAGTGATTTATTGTTCCTTGCTGCTGTTTATCAACCGAGAGAACAGATCAGGTAGTACCAAACTCCATGCTTGCATAAAGACAGTCCATCAGGGTTAGTAAACGTCCAGCTCTCCTTCTGAGGTTAACATACAGATGACTGTTCAATACACAGCACACACTGCAGTACTCAGAAAAGCCATGCCTCTGACCCCTTCTACACAGGAAAGCATTCAAGGATAAAAATGATAATACGTAGCCACACTTCCTACCTCCACAAGACTTATCCATCGATGCTGCGTACATGAGGAAGGCACAGCCAGACCCTAGCCTATCTCAAGAACTGGAGATGACAATGTTGTTCTATCCGTGTCTTTGATTTCCCCTATGGTGACTACTGGGAACCATGGGACCCGAATCACACACCTAGTAGTAGTCTATGTCTATGTCTAAGATTATATACTATGTCCAGAACCAACTACATGTGTCCAAGTGATGAGATCATGACAGGTATACTCAAAGGCTCAGTATCCCACCTTGTGTTTTAAAACCAGAGGTATTAGCCAGGCATGGTGGCACATGTCTGTAATCCCAGCACTTGTGGAGACAGAGGCAGGCAGATCTCTATGAGTTGGACACCTTGCTCTACAGAGCAAGACCAGGACAGCCAAGGGCACAGGGAGAAACTCTGTCTTGAAAACAAAACAAAAACAAAACAGAGGTATTGATGATATTGATGATCCTAGCAAACTTCCTCAATTTTAAAATCTTTCATAATACAAAAAGCAGCCAGAAAATGCCTTTCCATTAAAGTTATTAGTAAGAATTAAAAATAACAGGAAAAGAGTGAGACTAGGGAACAAGAGAAAGGTTGTGAATCTATGGCCCAATCTAGCAGCCCTGAGAAACAGAAAGGAGGCCCTAGGGTAAAGCCAAGGGCAGAAAACAGGCAGGACTGAGCCCTGAACAACCAGCCACACTCTGCCTGGAAACACAACAGTCCAGGGCTCATACATTCACTCACTCAAGAACAAGTTCCTTCCAAGGAAAGAGCCAAGCTCCCTCTTGGTCTAAGGAAGAAAAGGGTCTTCCAAGGAAGGTTCCCAATGGAGAGTAACAAGCCATGTGAAGCCAATTCAGTGAAGTTTCTAATCTGGCCCTGGTCATCAGGTCCCTGTTCAGAGCCTCACTCCTGAGTCCCAGCCTCTGTGTGGCCTTCAGAAACAAAGGAGAGCAGCATTCTTCTTGCCTTCTGGAATCCAGAGCACCAGATGAGATGGAGACAGAGGTGTCTCTGAGATAGTGCCTTTCACAGGCTGCATCAGGAAGCAGAGAGAGCTCAAACTGCTGCTAGCACTTAGAATTTTATCCTAAATGATAAATCTATAGAGGAAAAACAAGTAATTTATCCCCAAGCCACTGTGACCATGAAGGAAAATAGAACAAATTATATTCACTTTTTATCAACAGCAGACAGGATATGCAATCTGGACTCCGTCTTCAGGCCAGGCAGACTAGTGCTGAGGGCATTGTGGGCACAGACTTGGCTACTCCTCCACCCCAGGACCTGTGAGGATTCTGAATTTTCCTCCAGGCTTTCTCTCTCATTGGAGTTCTTGGCTAGGCCTGAACCACAAAGAGAAAGGATGCTCACAGTCGCCATCTGGAGCTGGAAGACACAGTCTCCTAATTCAGGATCCCGCACTGTTTGCCTGCAGCCAGCCTACCCTCCTCTCCACTCTGAAGCAACACAGCTAGTTGACCTTCATGTACTGCTTGTGTTGTACCCAAGGTGGGACCAGATTTCGATAGATGACAGAAGGCACCTCCAGCACCAGTATACTCAATAAAGAGTGGCCTGGAGTAGGTAGGTCAAATGTTATCATACTGACAAGCCTTCAGTCCTCCACTCTGCTCCACCCCTCCCAGAGGGCACAGTCAGTCAACATGAGCACAATCCTGAGCATCTGTGTCCAACACCATCCCAAGTCACCATAGTGACAGCATCTGCTGGCCTAGACGCCTCCTGAGGGGATCTCCAAATGATTCTAACTGCACTACTGTTGCCCCCCTGGTCAGACTTTCCTTTAAGATGGACCTTATTACACAAAGATGTTATCTCACAGATTTCCCGGTCAGAATCCATCTTTCTTCATGTTAAATCCACCACTTGCATTCTAGAAAAACCCGAACCCATATGCCCAGGCCCTGCAAGGGTATGCCTTTCTTCAGAAGCCTCCCTACTGCTCACGCCCCGCAGCAGCTATGGGTGTGAGACTGCAAGTCCCCTTGGTCTTCCACATGCACACAAAGCACACTGCACGTCTCGATTCCGGGCCCCTTCTCACTGCATGTCCAACTACGCTGTTTGGATTTGATTTCAGAAAAATGAGTGACAAAGGAGGCCATTCTGATCTAATTTCCATACTTCTAAAACTAACAGCAAAACTCCAAATGACAAATGTCATGTTTTCTCTTATGTGGAAGCTAGATTGTAATTTGTGTGTTCATGTGCATGACTGCATGTGTGAGGGAATCATAGAAAAAGACAGAGTATGAGAGGAAAGGAAGAGAGAAGCAGGGGTGAAAAGGTAATTAACATATATGACATGAAAGCATGAGGGACGAGTTCAATAGAAGGAGACCAGCAAAGGGAAAATAGGAGAGGAAAGTGGAGAGGGAAACTATAATGATATATAATTATGAAAATTGTACAAGGAAGCTCATTATGTTATATGCTAACTACAAATGAATAAATAATACACACATAAAGAAATCAAATGACAATAACAGCACTCTCTATGAAGCTACAATGCTTTTGCCCAGCAAGCCTTGTTTCTAGTCTCACAGCCTCCTACTGAGGGCAATCAATACCACAAAGCAAGAAACAGATTGTGACAGTCCCTTCAGAATACCCAATACCTCAAACCTCCACCACCTACGCACCTACAACGGTCAAAGCTGTCCTGGTGGGCAGAAGTAAAAGGCAAGAGGAAGCTCAGCTATGGACTCTAGTAGCTTCCATTCCAGTGACAGAACAAAATCCACAGCAACTTGCTGACAAAAGGCTCTGGAGCCAGCAGCCCTAAGTTCAAGCCCTGCTCAGCCATGAGTCACAGGTAACCTTGACAGATTTCTGCCTTTGCCAACTACAGGCTGGAATTGTGTCTCACTACCCCCGGGAGGGCTGGTATCAAGCACAGGGCAGCCATTCAGCCTCAGCAGTTATAGGATATAGTCTCTGGAGCCAGGCGCTGACCTCAGATCCCAGCCTCCTGCCTGAGCAGCACTGTTTAATGGCCTTCTCTGAGAACCTTAAGGCTGAAATGGGACCTAACAGTCTCTGTTTCATAAAGCATGGGGGCACACACCAATAACCCTAGCATCTGGGAGGCAGAAACAGCAGGATCAATAATTTCAAGGCCATCAGTGGCTACACAGGAAATTTGAGGCCAGCCTGGGCTACATGAGACCCTGTCTCAACACCAACAAGAACTAGACAAACCCAGTCACCATCACACAGAAGTGCTGTTAGGATTAAATGAGGTTAATGTGCAAATGAGGTGCCTAGGACACAGTAGCATTTAACAGGTATTACTGAAGGTTCTCACTACCCCTTTCCCTTCAATGGCACGGAACAAAAGGTAAAAACTTGGTGCCAGTCATTTATGCTGGGCCCATTTGCGGAGATGTGGAATACACTAAGCTCCTGCACACCTTAACCTTGGGTAATAAAAGGAAATTCTTGAAAATGTTCTCTGCTATAGAGTGACAGACCAGATAAAAAGGTTCCCCCAAGGGTCAAATACCGTCCAATGGGCAGTGTGGGCACTAGAAGAATAGTGGCAGCCTCTGGTAACCACAGGAGAGCTTGGTTGAAGCTTGCCATGCAGAAGCCACCATCAAGCAGCAGCAGACCTACGATGCTGATGCAACCCAGCCAGCCCTGTCATCCTGGCCTGACCACACCTGCCCCACACACTGTGTTTTCAACCTGTGTTTGCATTAACATCAAGGTGATAGACAACAATTACAAGTGCAAACAAAGCAGCACTCTGTTGGTGGCAACCTTTTTAAGTCCGTCACAGACAGAAGGGCTGTCAGCATCCTCTTGCCTTCCACAGACTCCCACCACTGAACACTGATAATGGTGGGAAAGGACGCAGCTCTAAGGCTCTTTGACAGACTCTAATAAGAAATGCATTCTTGCTGCTCTGCTGGCTGCCCATTCCTTCATGGACAGCAGTGAGGGAATGTGGTTCCCGTGTATCATGTGACTATCAACAGCCACCCATCTCAAGTCCTGTGCCTGAGCAAAGGCTCTCCCTGATATGTAACCTTGTCTCCAGCATGGTGCAGCTCTTTGTTAGTAGAGGCTCTGACTCCCAGCCTCTGTGGAGCCTGGTCATGCCAGGCAGTCCGTCTCCAGAGGCTGAAGGGCCCATGGCCATCTCTCAAAGCAGTTCTTCACTTGGCTACAGAACAATGAGCTGTAAATATAGTCACACAGGAAAAATGACAACTTCAACCATCAGAAATTGATCTGGGATAAAAAGTATTTCCAGTTATTGCACAAAAGATGGCTTTGTCTACAAATGCTGCCAAGGCAAGGAACTACTTTGAAAGCAGAAAGCAAGACTTCAAGCTCTACTTCTGCTATGAACTGAAATAAATACCAGGCATAAAAATACTTAAATATGGGAAATGAGGCAATCAAACTATAAATCTATGAGCAAACACTCCTTCAGCTCTCCTGCTATGAAGGCAGAAAAAGGACAGCCAGACTCACCTTAGTCTCTGCATATCAAGGGCCACAGAAATGAGCAAGCTTGTCAAGCACAGGCAGTTGATGCAGGCTTCATTCTGGACACCCAGGCCTCAGCTCCCCAACCCCCAGAGAGAGCCGCTTTGCCTCTCAGCTTGCTCAGCAGAAGAACCTTGGCTAACCCCTTAGGATGGGGCAGGGCAGAGGTCTGTGACCATTCCATGAGAACCCCACTCCTTCCCCCTATGCTCACCCAGCTGCATACCGTCCACAGTTTCACCACATGGCAGCATGTGCTGCCCCCTCTCCACCTCAACCCTGCCTCCCCAATAAGAGGTGAAGGGAGCTCTCTGCAGCTATGCATGTGGCCCTGTGGGCCACTGGCTGTGTCGAGACAAGGGAGCAGAAAGGAGCTTTGGTAAGAAAGAGCTTGGCTAATTGTGGTGACTCTCTCCTTTAAATGCAGCAGCAGGGAGGCAGAGGCATAGCTCTATAGATTCAAGACTAGCCTGATCGTTCCTTTTATCTAACTATATCAAACTTGGCCCCCTTACCTGCCTCTGTGTTTTAACACATGTTCCTGAAGGGCCTATCTGAACCCCAATTCAGAGCCGCCCTTCAAGCTTCCTCTCAAGGTGCCCTCCTCTGGTTCACCTTTGTTCTTTCACTATGAAATCACAGGCCTGCCCTACCTTATTCTCAATCCAGCTCCCAAACTCTGTTGCAACAGACCTCCAGCCCATCTATACCAGGAAGACACTGATGACAGCTGCCTCCAATTGAGTCAATCATACAGAGTTTTCTCAAAATGAATGGGCCATTGTCTATGATGGGAGAGATAAAGGTAAGTGGAAATAGACACATCTGGCCAAAGAGCACCTAGTTCTAAGTCAGTCCACAGGGTCCATGAGCTAAAAGCTCATTTGCCAAGAGGCCAAGTTGGCATTGACATCCTTACAGGAGAAATTAAACTGCCAGACAGTTTGCTCTGGTTCTTCAGTCACCAGGTCAGAGACTAAATAGGGCAAATGCAAACACTAGCACATAAAGCCCTCTGATTAGAGGCTTCATTGAAAGTCCAAAGAAAAGGTAAAGTGTCACACATGAAGCTCACAGCCTCACACTGAGGCAAAGCTGCAAAGGAATCAAAATTGCAGACAATCTGTATTGATTATCTTAAGTACTGGCAGGGCCTCCTGAGGAACAAAGTTACCATAACAGGTACCTAAGGGGGCAGGAGCAAAAGGTGCTCTTCAAGGCTGACTTGAAGAGACCACACAGCTACAGAAAACAGAGCAACCATACAGTATGTCTTCAGCTATCAGGCTCCTGTGAGTTCCAGTGCCTCTGTCTTCTGAACTGGAGTGGGCCTGCATCTGCCCATCATCATCTGGATCCTTCTTTCTAAGCTACACACACACACACACACACACACACACACACACACACACACCACACACACACACACACACACACACACACACACACACACACACACACATCTTTTTTCTGGTGGAGGCTAGCTGTTCAAACTCCAGGCCACCAAAGCCTCAACCGAGCCATCCTAAGAGTCTGTGGAGAATGGGGGACCCAATACCTAACAAAGAACCTGACCACGGCACACACTTGTAAGCTATTACATGAATCAAGGGTCAGGTGAAGAAGTGAATTAACAAAGTAGTAAATAGCTTACTGTGGCCCACTGCTAAATCTGCCCTCAGCTCCAGGAACTGATTGTCAAATGGGCTGGGCAGAAATGTCAATTGCCTTTAATAACAAGCTTAAGGCCTCATCCAAGAACACTAAACACCAGGTTCACAGCTGTAATTTCCTGCCCCGCTGACAGGCATTCATGCCCAAGTACAGAGTTTACCATCCTGAGTCTGTGGTACGTGATATATACAACAGGAAAGGAGGTGGGGCAGCAGGAAGGGGTGAAAAGTTCCTGCATGTCATTGTCCTGACCTAAAGCTCATGAGTGAGCCAACAAATCCATGCCCATTTCCCCACCCAAAATGGACACAGGACCCCTCAATATGATTTCAAAATGCTTAGAACAAGAACCCAGCTCAACACACAGGGACTAAACTTGGGCAGAGACACAGAGAGCAACATCACTGGCCTGTTCACATAAAGAATTCCAGAGTTACTGAACAGATTGCAGTGTGAAGGGAGAGGATAAACCTGAGGCTATCTGGTCTTACAATCCCTCTCCAGACCAAAAAGGAAATGATGACTATATGTTGAATACACAGAGCATATCTAGATATGGATTCATATGCGCACACAGACAGGCACATGTGTAACTTATTAGTGTATTAATTCTGGCTTTATAAGACATCTTTCTCATAGACTTTCAAGAGACTTTCACAAACACTCCCCTGAGGCCCATACTTGGTTATATTTAAAGAGAAAGCTCATGAGACCATGTGTACAGAAATAAAAAATTTTCTTCTATGGGAATACACTTAACCTACATCATTGTTTTGAACTTAACATGGTGCTTCTTATATCACTGTCTGCCTGCCCACTCCCTTTTATCTACCAGAGAAAGGATAAACTATACTGAGCTTCAAAATAGAACTTGAAATTAACCTCAGGCCCATTCCAGCTTTTTCTTCCATTTCTTCCTCTTGCATCCTTCTTCATCCCCTCCCCACCTACAGTTTCAGTCAGTATCTCAGACCAGTTCCAAGTGCTGAGATGGCCAGGAGCCAGCACATGGGGCTTTCTGTGTGCCCAGCAATGCACAAGGCTTCCAGACGATCTCTCTAGGTGACAACCAGTAGCAGCAGAGACACTCATATCCACAACACAAAAGATGAGACAGAGGATATACATGGACAGGAACTGACCCAGGTCATACAGCTAGTAAAGGGAGGGGCACAGAACCCTAAGGCAGGCTGCCTAGTCAAGCCTGTCCCCTGACATGCACAGTAGCTGAGTATGGGGCTCACTCCACCCCATCACCCCACCCATCAGCTAGAGGGCTCCACCAACTCTTCCAACTGCCCTCCATCTGCCTTTAGAAAATCAGAGGTCTGATGAACTCCTGGCCCCACCCAGCTTGAAAACAATTACTTTTGTGTGATCAGAATTCATAAAGGTTTTAGAAACCCATGGTAGCAGGTGGAAAATGTAAGGCACAGAAGAAGGAAAAAAGTCATCTTCTAATTTCTTGAGAAAGTCCCACATCCTCATCCCCTCCATCAGTCATCACATTCTCTTCCAGGTAAGCATGTCCACATGTACTCACACACAGAGTATTTGTCTCCAGAGACATAGAGTACAAATCTTTTAAGGCAGGTACCCTGGAAATCAGGATAGAGATGTGCTTACAATGAGAAGAACACAGGCCCTCCAACCCCTAAGCCTCCGAAGCCACTTTCTGCCCACCCCCTCCCCTCCCTTGCTAACATGTATGGACTGTGCCTGTCCCTTAGTTCATGACAAGAGAAAATCCTACCAGTTTTATGACAAGAGAAAATCCTACCAGTATAGGCTCCTGTCATGGTGTCTCCAGGGACAAGGTGGCCATTGAGTTGTATCTTACATGGGAAAGTCCCCTTAACCAAAGGAATAGATTTCCTTTAAAGGCGGGGGCGGGGGGAGGCTGGGAAGTAAACATCAGGATCTGCGTCCCAGAACCCATGTAAAGCCAGATGAGATGAGGCAACCCACATCTCATCTGTGTAACATAGCACTCTTGTGGTGAGATGGAAGGTAGAGATTGCAGAGACCCAGACGCTAGCCTGGTGGTCAGTACCTAAGAAGAAAGAGACTGTCACAAACAAGTTATATGGCAAGGACCAGCATCTGGGTTGTCCTCTGTCCTCTACAAGTCACCATGCTGTGTGTGCACTTACACATACACACATCAGCAGCAGCAGCAGCAGCAGCATCACCATCATCAATATCCCCAGAAGTCTCCAAGAATTCAATGTAATGCCTATTCCTTTCTGCCACCAGGCAGCCTGTTTCCCACATAATCACTGCTCTTTTTTCCTTAACCACTTTATTCAAAACTAATCTCTGGCCTGTGAGTTTGTACTCAGGCTTGGTTTTCATCTCTCTAATCACCAGGACAGTTCCTTCAAATTCTATATAAGACAGGACAACCTGGGAAAAGACAGGCAAGCATGAGGTCCTCAGAGGGATGTGGGCACAGAGAAAGAGCCACTGTCCTAGGTGGGGTATAGTGCAGGCCGCCACAATTTCTGACAGCTCTGAGAAGCTGGAACCCATGCTTCCCACAGAGCTGAGCCTGAGCTGCTGTTAGCAATGGGCTTCACATACAGCTCGGATAACTGTGCTGTGAACCACCACTGTGGAACTAACTCCCTGCTGCAAAGCTTGAGTTCCTGGCCCCTTGATCAGTACCAAAGTAAGAAGCACACATGTGCCTGACCTTTTTTATAACACACCATTCTGCACTGTGGCAGATTTGTCAAACATACAGAGCTAGGTGGGGCTTATGTCAGAGTCACCAAGTATCCTGGGGCGACTCCCCCAAGAATACTGTGGCACACAGAGTACCGATATCCCATCCAGAAAAGGCTAGAGAAGATAGCACCTAGGACTGGGAACTGAGAAAAGCAGAGACCCAGACTAAGGGAGCATTTCCTTCACTTTTAATATTTTATTCCTATATCTGCATATATACATACACATAGTCTCAGTGTCAAAAATCAAGAAATAGTCTTTTAAAAGACTACTAAGAGAAGGGGCTGAAGAGATGGCTCAGCCATTAAGAGCACTGGCTGTTCTTCCAAAGATCCTGAGTTCAATTTCCAGCAACCACATGGTAGCTCACAACCATCTATAGTGAGATCTGGTGCCCTCTCCTGGCATGCAGGCAGACACGGTATAAATGATAAATAGGTGGCAGGCTCCACCACTATGGCTCCATATCTTGCATCTTTGCTTCAGTCCCTCTAGCAGTATGTAGCTCACTGTCCCAAAAACTATTCACCTGCTATTCTTTAGAAAAAAAAGTTAAGAAAAGTTAGGCAGGTGGTGGTGGCACAGGCCTTTAATCCCAGCACTAGAGAGGTAGAGGCAGGCAGATTTCTGAGTTGGAGGTTAGCCTGGTCTGTAGAGTGGGTTCTAGAATAGCCAGAGCTATACAGAGAAACCCTGTCTCAAAAAAAAAATTAACGAAAGTAAACAAAATATTTTACTATCTCAAAAAAAAACGGCTTCTATTTTACTCTCTAAAGTTTTTAAGAATGAGATAGGTAGTTCAGCTTTTTAGAAGTATTCACCAAACTAAAACCATGACATTTGCTTGGAATCAATAAAAAAAACAAAACAAAACAAAACAAAAAAAAAAAAAAAACAATGCTAAAGGGCCACTTAAAGGAGTGGATGAAGGCAGCATAACTCTATTGTTGTTGCAGTTGCTTTTTGTTATAACAGTTTATTGAGATGAAATTCACATGACATAAAACTGGCCATTTTTAAGTGGAAATCTAGTATTGTTGAGTAGTCATCAGCATATCTGTGTGGGACATCTTTCCAAACCAAAACAGAACTCACTGCCTGTTAAGCAGGTGTTCTTCTCCCCACCCCCACCCATCTTGACCTTGGACACCCACCCTAGGGATTCCAGTCCCTAAGGAAATCCAACCTGTAATTGTTTGTACGTGGCTTCTTTCTCTTAGCACGTTTTCAGAGCTCGCTCAGGTGAAGCAGGCTTAGTTTCTCCATTCCTCTTCAGGGCTGTATAGCATTCTACCCTATGATGAGGCCACTGCTGGGCATGTGGTCATCTACTGCACAACACCTGTGCTACGGTAAAAAGTGTTGGACTCGGGCTGGGCAAGATGGCAGCGCCGGGAGGACTCTCATTCTGAGGAGCAACACAGCAGGATCGGCACAGTGACCAGCAATCAGAACTCGCGGCCATAAAACACAAGGGATTGTGTTTCACAGGTGAGAGGATACCCCACGGTGGGGGATTCAATCAGCTTTAACTCACCCAGCTAAACCGCAGAAGAAATCCAGGTTCCGCCAGGCACTTGGTCGCCAGCCCATAGCTACACACCAGCGCGATCTGGTCACGGTCCCAGACTAAACAGGGGCCCACAACATCATAGACTGGATTTCCCAGTCGAGAGATAACCCATTGGAGCAGGAAACAATTGAGACCAACCTCAGGTTACCCAGACATCCCCTGGAAAAGACTCGGGTTCCGCGGGTGCCCCAAAAGCCAGCCCGGGCCCAGAGCCGGGACACAGGCGCCTGCACGGAGCCCTGCCTGTGCGCCTGATTCGCCGCCTCAGATAGAACTGTGGGCACCAGGGCACCAGACTGCGTGTCTCTGGCAGGAGGAAACCCCCAGCGGAGGGGGTCAGCAGCTCTAATGCTTAGGACACCCAGCACCAAAACACTTCCTGGACTCACGCAGACTCTAGTGCAGGCAGGAGCGCTGTGCTCTGCCGCCATTATTGAGCTCCCCTAGGGCACTGGGACACACAGCTGCATCCTCAGACCTACAAAAGCCAGAGAGCCACTACAGCAGCCCTCAGATACTGTGCCAAGGATCAACCAGTTATCCCTAGCTAGACTGTCAAAACTGTGGGAATCCCTGGTCCTCCAAGAGGGCTGCACCCACAGCGTCTGGAACAGAGCAGTGCCTGCAGCCGACATCCCAGATAGAGACACACAGCTTCTGGTCCAGAGTGAGGCACCCAGCCTCCAGACCAGAGCAGTGCCCCCAGGCGCCAACTCAACCTAGGTGCACATTCTCCAGGTCCAGAGCGGAGCAATCAGCCTCTGGCCCAGAGACTTGCTGAGTGCACCTCCCACTTTCCCGGACAGAACTGTGCACCCCAAAATAACAGACTGAGTTTCCCTGTTGGGAGAAAACCCCACAGCTAGGGAATCAGCAGGTTCTTCAAGAGGACTGTACATGGAAAACTGTAACAACAGCATCAGCTCACTAAATATATAACGAGAAACCCAGCAGTGGGGCAGCTGTCTTGAGAACTTCTATGGGTAAGAAGAAATCCCCCCCTGCCTAACAAAGACCACAGCTACTACTCAGGGCTATACACCCGAGGTGAGCAGTGGCAATTCCTGAGAAACACTGGCCATACAGTGACCATAACCAAAAAGCAGAGGAGGACTCCTTCAGGAAAAATCATCTTCCGGCCAAGGGGATTCTCCGTACCTCAGGACTCCAGGAAGCACAGAAACGAACAGCCAACACCTAAATCAGCCCAATGGGTAGAGGTCAGCGTAAAAGCTCAACCAACAAAAGACAGAGCAATATGGCATCTCCAGAACCCAGCCGTCCAGGGGCAAACAGCCCTGAACAATGCAGCATAATAGAAAATAAAGAAGATGACCTTACATCTATGTTGATGAAGAGGATAATAGAGGAAACAAATAAAATACGTAAAGAATTAGAAGAAGATAAAACCAAACAGATCATGGCTATCCATAAAGAAATGGAGGAAGATAAAGACAAGCAGATTAGGGCCATCCGTGAAGAAATACGGGAAGATGCAGCCAAACAGCTTGTGGCCTTCAGAGAAGAAATAATTAAATCACTGAAAGAAATAAAAGAGACAGAGTTGAAGGTACTAAAAGAAAATGAGGAAAATACAAGCAGACAGGTAAAGGAAGTAAACAAAACAACTCAAGACCTGAAGATAGAACTGGAAAAATTAAATGAAACACAAATGAAGGAAATAATGGAGGAAGAATTTAGGGAAGAAAACAGGAACTACAGAGGTAAGCATAACCAACAGAATACAAGAAATGGAAGAAAGAATCTCAGGTGTAGAAGATACAATGGAAGAAATCGATGTATCTGTCAAAGAAAATGTTAAATCCAAAAAATTCCTGACACAGACCGTCCAAGAAATCCAAGACAATATGAAAAGACAAAACCTAAGAATAATAGGAATAGAGGAAAAAGAAGACTCCCTTCTCCAAGGCCCAGAAAATATTTTCAACAAAATCATTGAAGAAAATTTCCCCAAGTTAAAGAAGCCAATAAGAATACATGAGGCCTACAGAACACCCAACAAATTTGACCAGAAAAGAAAATCCTCCCGCCACATAATAATCAAAACAGTAAGTATACAGAACAAAGAAAAAAATACTAAAAGCTGCAAGGGAAAAAGGCCAAGTAACATATAACGGCAAACCCATTAGAATTACACCTGACTTTTCAACAGAGACTATGAAAGCCAGAAGGGCCTGGACAGATATCATGCAGACCCTAAGAGAACACAGATGTCAACCCAGGCTACTATACCCTGCAAAACTCTCAGTCCTCATAGACGGAGAAAACAAGATATTCAGTGACAAAAACAAATTTCAACAATACCTACACACAAATCCAGCATTCCAGAAGACACTGGAAGGGAAAATACAACCCAAGAAAATTAGCTTCTGTCAAGAAAACACAGGAAATAATTAACCTTACTACAGCAACACAAAAAGCAACCAAGCACACAAGCTTATGACCACAGCCAACATCAAAATCAAAGGATCTAACAGCCACTGGTCATTAATCTCTCTCAACATCAATGGACTCAACTCTCCAGTAAAAAGACACAGATTAACAGAATGGATACGTAAACAAAACCCAGCAATCTGTTGCATACAAGAAACACACCTAAGACACAAAGATAGACATTACCTGAGGGTAAAAGGTTGGAAGACGACTTTCCAAGCAAATAGACCCAAGAAACAAGCAGGAGTAGCCATTCTAATAGCTGATAAAATAGACTTTCAACCAAAATTAATAAAAAGAGATGAGGAAGGACACTTCATACTCATCAAGGGAAAATTCCACCAGGAAGACATCACAATCCTGAACATCTATGCCCCAAATACAAGAGCACCCACATTTGTAAAAGAAACATTGATAAAATTTAAACCACATATAGATCCCCACAAATTAATAGTGGGAGACTTCAACACCCCACTCTCAACAAAGGACAGGTCAACTAAACAGAAATTAAACAAAGAAACAATATCTCTGACAGAGGTCATGAATCAAATGGACCTCACAGACATTTACAGAACTTTACACCCAAACACAAAAGAATTTACCTTCTTCTCAGCACCTCATGGAACCTTCTCCAAAATAGACCATATAGTTGGTCACAAAGCAAGCCTCAACAGATACAAGAAGACTGAAATAATCCCTTCTATCCTGTCTGATCACCATGGAATAAAGCTGGACTTCAACAACAACAGAAATAGCAAAAAGCCTACACACACATGGAAACTGAACAACTTGTTACTAAATGACAGCTGGGTCAGGGAAGAAATAAAGAAAGAAATTAAAGCCTTTCTAGAACTCAATGAAAATGAAGACACAACATACCCAAACTTGTGGGACACAATGAAAGCAGTGCTAAGAGGAAAGTTCATAGCACTAAGTGCCTTCAAGAAGAAATTCGAGACAGCTCATTCAAGCAACTTAATGGCCCACTTAAAAATCCTAGAAAAAGAAGAAGCAGACACACCAAAAAAGAGTAGATGGCTGGAAATAATCAAACTCAGGGCTGAAATCAATCAATTAGAAACGAATAAAACAATTCAAAGACTCAATGAAACCAAGAGCTGGTTCTTTGAGAAAATCAACAAGATCGACAAACCCTTAGCCAAGCTAACTAAAAGGCAGAGAGACACCACCCAAATCAACAAAATCAGAGTGAAAAGGGGGACAAAACTACAGACACTGAGGAAATCCAAATAATCATTAGGACTTACTTCAAAAGTGTATCTGCCACAAAATTTGAAAATCTAAATGAAATGGACAATTTTCTTGATCGATTTGACTTACCAAAGCTGAATCAGGACCAGGTAAATCAATTAAATAGTCCTATATCCCCCAAAGAAATAGAAGCGGTCATCAAAAGTCTCCCATCCAAAAAAAGCCCAAGACCAGATGGCTTCAGCGCAGAATTCTACCAGACCTTCAAAGAAGAGCTAACTCCAATTCTCTTCAAACTATTCCACAAAATAGAAACAGAAGGAACATTACCAAACTCATTCTATGAAGCCACAATCATCTTGGTACCTAAACCTCACAAAGACTCAACAAAGAAAGAGCATTTCAGGCCAATCTCCCTTATGAACATTGATGCAAAAATACTTAACAAAATACTTGCAAACCGAATCCAAGAACACATCAAAGATATTATCCACTATGACCAAGTAGGCTTCATCCCAGGTATGCAGGGGTGGTTCAATATAGGGAAATCCATCAATGTGATCCACCATATTAACAAACTGAAAGAAAAAAACCACATGATAATCTTCCTAGATGCTGAAAAAGCATTTGACAAAATCCAACATCCATTCATGTTTAAAGTACTGGAGAGATCAGGGATACAAGGCACATATCTAAACATAGTAAAGGCGATATACAGCAAGCATATAGCCAACATCAAACTGAACAGAGAGAACCTTAAAGCAATCCCACTGAAATCAGGGACAAGACAAGGCTGCCCACTCTCTCCATATCTCTTCAACATAGTGCTGGAAGTCCTTGCTAGAGCAATAAGACAGTTGAAGGAGATCAAGGGGATACAGATGGGAAAGGAAGAAGTCAAATTGTCACTATTTGAAGATGATATGATAATATACATGAGTGACCCCAAAAACTCTACCAGGGAACTCCTAGAGCTGATAAACACCTTCAGCAAAGTGGCCGGATACAAAATTAACTCAAAAAAAATCAGTAGCACTCCTGTATACAAAAGACAAAAGGGCTGAGAAAGAAATTAGAGAAACAACACCATTCACAATAGCCACAAATGACATAAAGTACCTTGGTGTAACCCTAACCAAGCAAGTCAAAGACTTGTATGAAAAAAATTTCAAGTCTCTGAAGAAAGAATTAGAGGAAGATATGAGAAGATAGAAAGATCTCCCATGCTCATGGCTTGGCAGGATTAACATAGTAAAAATGGCCATCTTACCAAAAGCAATCTACAGATTCGATGCAATCCCCATCAAATTGCCAACACAATTCTTTACAGACCTGGAAAGAAAAATTCTCAACTTTGTATGGAATAACAAGAAACTGAGAATTGCTAAAACAATCCTCTACAATAAAAGATCTTCTGGAGGTATCTCTTTCCCTGATCTCAAGCTGTACTATAGAGCAAGTTATAAAAACTGCATGGTACTGGCATAGAAACAAAATGGTGGATCAATGGAATTGAACAGAAGACCCAGAAATAAACCCACACACTTACGGACACCTGATTTTTGACAAAGATGCCAAAACCATACAATGGAAAAAAGATAGCATCTTCAACAAATGGTGCTGGTCCAACTGGATGTCTAGATGTAGAAAAATGAAAATAGATCCATACTTATCACCCTGCACAAAACTGAAGTCCAAGTGGATCAAAGACCTCAACATAAAACCAGACACATTAAATCGGCTGGAAAAAAAAGTGGGGAATACCCTAGAACTCATTGGTACAGGAGACAACTTCCTGAACAGAACACCAACAGCACAGGCTCTAAGAGCAACAATCAATAAATGGGACCTCATGAAATTGAAAAGTTTCTGTAAAGCAAAGGACATCATCATCAAAACAAAGCGACTGCCTACAGATTGGGAAAGAATCATCACCAACCCTTTATCTGACAGAGGACTCATATCCAATATATATAAAGAACTAAACAAGCTGAAAAGCAATAAACCAAGTAATCCACTTAAAAAATGGGGAACAGAGCTAAACAGTGAACTCTCTGTAGAGGAATATAGAATGGCAGAGAAGCACTTAAAGAAATGCTCAACCTCATTAGCCATTAGGGAAATGCAAATCAAAACAACCCTGAGATTTCCCCTTACACCCATCAGAATGGCTAAGATCAAAAACTCACATGACAACACATGCTGGAGAGGTTGTGGAGAAAGGGGAACCCTTCTCCACTGCTGGTGGGAATGTAAACTGGTACAACCACTCTGGAAAGCAATCTGGCGCTTTCTCAGACATCTAGGAATAGCACTTCCTCAAGATCCAGCCATACCACTCCTAGGCATATACCCAAAAGATGCGCAAGTAGACAAAAAGGACATTTGCTCAACCATGTTTGTAGCAGCTTTATTTGTAATAGCCAGAAGCTGGAAACAACCCAGATGCCCCTCAACTGAAGAATGGATGCAGAAACTGTGGTACATCTATACAATGGAGTATTACTCAGCAATGAAAAATAAGGAAATCATGAAATTTGCAGGTAAATGGTGGGACCTGGAAAGGATCATCCTGAGTGAGTTGTCCCAGAAGCAAAAAGACACGCATGGTATATACTCACTCATATAGACATACAACATAGAATAAACCCACTAAAATCTGTACATCTAAACAAAGTAAGCAAAAGAGAGGACCCTAACTAAAATGTTCAATCCCCATCCTGAAAGGCAAAGAGGATGGACATCAGAAGAAAACGAAAATAGGAAACAACCTCGGAACCTGCTACAGAGGGCCTCTGAAAGCCAGAAGAAAACAGGAAACAACCTTGAAACCTGCCACAGAGGGCCTCTGAAAGCTTCTGCAGTATAGACTGTCAAAGCAGATGCTGAGCCTGATGGCCAACTGATGGGCAGAGTGAATGGAATTTTATGTAAGAAGTGGGAAATAGTAAGAGCGGGAGGGGACGGGAACTCCACAAGGAGAGCAACAGAACAAGATAATTTGAACACAGGGAACTTCCCAGAAAATCATACTCCAACCAAGAACTATTTGTGGAGATTACCTGGAACCCCTGCACAGGTGTAGCCCATGGCAGTTCAGTGTCCAAGTGGGTTACATAGTAATGGGAAGAGGGACTGCCTCTGACATAATCTGATTGGCCTGCTCGTTGATCACTTCCCCCTGAGGGGGGAGCAGCCTTACCAGGCCACAGTAGAGGACAATGCAGCCACTTTTGATGAGAACTGATAGACTAAGATCAGAAAGAAGAGGAGAACCTCCCCTATCAGTGGACTTGGGGAGTAGCATGCATGCAGAAAGGGGAGGGAGGGTGGGATCAGGAGGGGAGGAGGGAGGGGCTTATGGGGGGATACAAAATGAATAAAGTGTAATTAATAAAAAAAAGTGTTGGACTCTATCTTCAGTATGTCCTTTGTTGGCATACTCCAGGGTGGGCATGGTGCCCTATATTTAACTCTTGAAGATCACCAGTTACTTCTTCAATGGGAGCATACAGGTTTTTGTCTTGTTTTAAGTCACTGCATCTTACTTATTGAGTGTTCAGAAATCCATGTGGTAGCTATCAGTGCCCCCATGCAGCCAAACATCTTTCACCATGTTCACTTCAAATTGTTTTTTAACATTTATTTATTTATTTATTTATTTATTTATTTATTCATTCATTCATTCATTTATTCATTTATTATATGTATGTTTTATATTTATAATTTTATTTATTATTTATACAGTGTTTTGCCTGCATGTGTACATGCACACCAGAAGAGGGCATGAGATCTCTCTATAGATGATTGTAAGCCACTGTATAGTTCCTGGGAATTGAACTCAGGACCTTTGGAAGAACAGGCAGAGTTCATAACCTCTGAGCCATCTCTATAGCCCCCTTCAAATGGTTTTTAACATTCAGCGATCAGGCTGAAGTTGTGGATAGGAGGTGGACAGGAAAGGTGAGAACAGCCATGCCCAGAACCCTGCTGTAAAGGCTAGCCAGTAAACACACCTTTTTTATAGAGGCTCTCCTCTGCACTCTATCACTGTGTGCAGAGGAGCAAGTCAGAGCAGAAGCATGTCCCAGAGTATGGCTTCAATGAGACATATATGGCAGACACCAGAAAAGCACCTGGGATTAAAGTAACAAGAGGAATACAAGTTCCAACTAGACAGTGCCACATTCACGAGAAACTATGAGAAGCTGAAACTACCCAATAAGCCCTGAGAAATAGCTAAATCAATGGCAACATGAAGAGGATGGTGCATCTTAAAAAGGAGGAGCCACCCTACTGCCCTACCATGTGATTGTACTCAGTATATATGCAACAAAACATACAATACAACACACACACACACCACATTAATCTGAGTGAAGAATTATGCTATGTGCCAGCACCAGCAAAAACTCATCTGAATCTGTGGATGGATCATGTCCTATCCCACACGCCCCCGCCTTGGCTTGAGACTTCACCCTGGAGAGTTTGAAGAACCACTTTGAGCAAACAGTGCTGGTGCAAAAACCTCACAGTGAAGGAATCTGAAACTCTCCATAAGCTTATAGAAACACATCTGAAGGCAGATGCTGCCTAGCTTGCCTGGTCAGATACTGCCTGTTTCTCTAGCACCAGCCATCATAGGAGCATCACTGACATTCACAGGCTACTGTCATCAAGGGACAAAGGACACCACCCCCAAATCCTGTCTCTGCATCTCTCCTGAATGCAGGAGCCCTCCAGAGGCAGGAGTGGCTATGCTATGCAGAGAAAGGAAGCGTCCCTGGCACAGGCCCTTCTGTGGCACAGGAAAGGATGGCCCCTCCCCTCTCACCCCATTCCCCACCTCCGTGACAGCACAGAAAGCACAGAAAGAGCAGAAAGTGGCACACTCCAACTGAATGGCAGGCTTCACATTCCTTCCCTCTGCAAGGCCCTTCCCAGGAGCTGGCTGACTCAATCCGCAGGACCCAGGCACTGGTGTTTTTGTTTAAAGCTCCTCAGCAGAGGTCAATGTGCAACCAAGCCTGGAAAGCACAGGTGTAGGATCCTCAGAAGCGGAGGGCTTGAAACAGCTGGCAGTGGGGGTGACTAGTGTCCCCAACAATCAAAAGTTCCTACAGTGGGCCAGAGTAGAGAAGAGACATTGCCTCAGTCAGTCCTCCCAACCATCCTCAAAGACAAACGCTGGTAACAATCTTCAGAGACACACACTGCTACTATTTCTATTTTCCAGATGAACAGACTGAGACTCAGAGATAAGAAGGTCAGGGTCACAGCTAGGACCACAGAGGCCCAGTTCTCCACTCCTGCTATGCAGCCAGAGGGAGGCGGCCCCTGTCCTTGGTCCTGACAAATTACTGTACTTTCTCTGGAAGACGTTTGAAATTTGACAAGTGTACCCTGTTATGGTCTGGATCTTAATTTACCCCAAAGATTTAAGTGTTGAGGGCTTGGAGCAGAGTGCAATGGCTGGAAGGTTCTGGACCCTCTGAAAGGTGAGATTTAGTGGACAGAAGTTTGATAACCAAGACACATGCCCTGAATGGACACTAGAACCCCAATGCCTTCCTTCTCTCCTTGTTTCCCAGAGGTGAGCAGCTTCCTGCACTTCAAACTCCCACTGCAATACTGCAACACTGTGTCTAGCCACAGACCGGAAGACTACAGTCAAGCAACCATGAACTGAAAGCTTTGAAACAGTGACCCTAAAACAACCTTTCCTTCACAATTTTTCTTATTCAACAGCTAGTATTTCATTCAGATAGCAGTCTCATTACATTCCAAAAACATTCAAATAACAACTCAAATAAAGTCAGATGTTAAAGATTGGTTTTCAAAGATCATAGCCAATGATGCCACATTTGCCTGCAATCTCTCCAATTTAAACCTACCTCCACACCTTGGTAGCCACCAGACCATTCAAGCATAGTTTTCTTAACTGTAAGGTATTTGAAGCTACCAGTTTTACCATTTTAAATTATCTTTTCTGTAGGGAATTCAACAGGGGTCGGAGGAAACAGCTCAACCTTGGCATACTACCAAAATGTGATCAACGAAAACTTCAAGTAAGTCACAGCAGTACTGGGGCACTCTTCTCCTCACCGTTATGGATGGAATTGGCCATGGTCTAAAGTGAAAAGTTCATCTCCCCAAACCACCAGCACCTTCACCATTTTTTATACATGTGTTGTGTGTCTCTGTATGTGTACTGTAAGTGTGCATATGCATGAACTTATCTGTGTGCACGCATGCGTAAATGTGTACAGGTGCACAACTATGCACAGATAGACCAGAGCTGACATCAGGAATCATCCTCAAGTCCACTATATTTCTTTTTTTTTCTGTTTTGTTTTGTTTTTTATTGTTTTTTCAAGACAGGGATTCCCTGTTATAGCTTTGGCTGTCCTGGACTTGCTTTATAGACCAAGATGGCCTCAAACTCACAGAGATCCACCTTGCCTCTGCCTCAATGAGTGCCGGGATTAAAGGTATATGTCACCACTCCCAACTCCACTGTATTTCTTGAGACAAGATCTCTCACTGATCCTGGAGCTTGCTGATTTAGCTAAGCTGGCTAGCCAGTGAGCTTCAGGGATATGCCAGCCTCTGACCCCCTATTATAGGAATTATAGAAGTGTGCCAGGATGCCTGGCTTTTCTGTGAGTTCTGGATATCTGGATTCTGGTTCTACGATAGTGCAGAGGCATTTTCATGGCTGAACCATCTCCCTCACAACCCTCCTTCTTAAGAAGCTGTCTCGCGTACCACGCCACAGTACTGCGGGAAAGCTGACTAACACGTAGTCTAATAACACACAGACAAGCTTCCTTAATCCTCCCAGGATAGTTTCAGATCTGCACACTGGAATTGCAGCAGCAGCAGCAGTGCACAGTACTAAAGGGGACAGAGAGTACCCAGCAGAAGCAGGTGGGCACACTGTGCTGAGAATGGAAGGATAAAGATAGAGAAGTGGCCTTGGCTTCCAAGTGTACCTCTGCACATGCTGATTTTGCACCATGCTAACCTTGCAGAAGAGGGTTGGATCACAGCAGAATTGAAAAAAAAAATAGCAAATTCCTTATTTTCGGGTATTGGTGGCATCCCTCCTACAATGGAAAAACCATGAGACATTCCTTTAATAACTGCCAGCAGACTGTGTACCATGTGCCAGGTACTGAGTGACACTGAATCTCAATTATTCCCAAACCACTTCCACCTCCCAAAGCAAGACTGGGATCAACCCTACTCTACAGGTTAAGAAAGCTGGAAGTCAAGAAGTGACTTGGTCAATGTCGTAAAGGAACGGTGACAGGACTAGGAACACAGGCCATTTGACAGAGGAACCCACAGCCCCAGGTATGGTTGGTGTGTATGCATACATGTGTGTATGCCCAATACCACAGTTGCATTCCAGAACAAAGGGGGGCAGGCTCTCTAGTGGCTTCAGTGGAGTCAACATTCTTAAGCCTCAGATGTCAAGTGGAGTCCTCCTGGTCACAGGTCATGGGCATGTTTTGCCTAGCTCCACTCTTCCACTTAGCAGAGCCTTCGGAGGAAGACTGGGAGAGAAATCAAACCCAAAGGTCCAGTGCTTTAAATGCAAATGTGCTGCAAGTGTTGTCCCTTATTTTACTTAGATGGGCTTGTCACTTGGAACCAAACAAGTTACACCTCATATGGCACAACTTGGATGTCACACTGAGTTGGCACTGAAGTCAACATGGTCTGTAATGAAGGAGAAATGGAGGGTGAGAAGAATGACCTCATTCCTGTTTGGGGCCACAACAAGTGGCAGATGGGGATTGGGAAGCAGATGCTAAGTGCAATCTGCTTTGTTTTTTTGCACCCGGGGCCTCAGATGTTCAATTCATAAATGAGCAAGTCGGACCAACTGACCCACCAAGAAGCCTCCGAGCTCTGAAATGCAATGACTCCCCAGGAGCAGATGAAACTGTGGATATGGTGTTCAAGGATCTCCTCCATCTGCTCCTGTCTTCAGCTGGACAACCAGCGGAATATGACCAGAAAACACATGGCCCTGACTTGACCACAGCTGCCAGTCTGCCATGGCCCAGGGCTGCAATGCCAGCATCTGTTGTGAATGAGCTTCATGCATGGTTGAATGGTGGCGTTAACCCATGGCACAGAAGACTAACTGCATGTGAGAACTCATGAATAATTAGGATGCTAAGCTGCACAGCTTCCACCCACCCTCAGGCTGTGGTATCACACACTGGCAACTCTCACACAGATTCACACATAATCTGCAATTAATTAAAAGCACCCAGCTACTGGGAGGGCCAAGACAAATCCCACTGTGAAATTTCAGCAGAAAATCACAAAGCCCTTCTATAGACCACAAGCTCCACCATCAATATGGATGGGCTATCAACCTAATCCCAGCACACCACCTGTGCAGCCGTCAGTGCCCCATCTGCCTTTGCTGAGCCCTGGTCTGGGAACAGGGTGATGGTATCTTCTGCTTGCCTCCAAAGTTAAGAAGAGGAGTTGATGGGGGAAAAGTGAGTAAGAAGCCTACTGTGTGCCTTCAAAGTTATGGAGGTGACCTGAGGGAAAGGAGCATGGGATGTTTTATATAATGTAGAGTGCTAAGCTACTGTCACCACTCCTCCATTTTCTCCCTCCTGGGAAGAATGGAAGGGATGAGGAGGCAGCTGCGTGGACTTAAAGTGGAGGCAAGCAGGGTTCACTGTTGGATTTGGAGGTAAAAGACTACCCGCAGGCTGAAACCCAGGTTTGGGGAGGTGGAGCCTTTGTGACTATGGCAGAGATGAATCACTGTGAGTGGGTCTTGAAGATGGTAACTTTCTGTCTCCCACCCCAGCTCTCTGCTTCCTGATCACCAGAATATGAACAAGCCACGCCACAAATCCCCACTGCCATGAATAAGCCTCCCAGCCATCACCTCTTCTCCCATGATGGACTGAGACCAGAAGCAAAAACTGTTAAACTGTTTCTATCAGGCGTTGTGCCATAGAGATGAGGACAGCTACCTAACAAGTCACAGAAGCAGGGTCCAAACGACACTCAGAGCACAGCTGCCAGCAAACAATAGAACCCACCAGGAGCTCCAAGCACCCACAGTTTGTCAAGCTGCCTGCAGCCAAATGAAGCAAGCACTTCACCCAACACTCTGATGACCTCCAGCATGGTGTAGAATACCCAGGACGCTCTCATGAGGCAGGACGGAGCCCTGTGTCCAGCGGCCTGCACCCCTCTGTCTGTGCTGAACACATAGCTGTGCTCCTGAGCTAAGGGCTGTAGGTTACCCAGAGGCAGCCATGTTGGTACAAGAGTGTAACTAGAAGTTGAACAATAGTGACATTTAGTGTTCATGGACTTAATACCACTACTGCTGTCCTACTATCACGGGATGACAGTCCTTCCTTCCATGCTGTGACAAATGACCATGCACTCAATGGCTTTTTAGCAGCAGTTTCCCAGGCCCTACATGAAACCCCAAATACTCTCCATGTTTCCTGGGGTCTCAGAAGGGCCTCTCCCTCACCAGGCTTTCTTAAAGCAAACTCACAGCATTACAACCAGTGTTTTTTGGCGGGGGAGACTGTCACAAGACACTGCAGCACATGGGCTCTCCATCCACACTACAGGACAGGTTAACACTTGCTCTCCCAGTTTACCTTGTCCTAGAGGGCCAGGGGGCTGAGTTCTGATCAGTGAGGCACAAAGGGAAGCTGGAGGTAGACCAGAAAGAGGATCTTGTTTTCTTGATAGAATAAAGTACCAAAACTCTGCCATTCTTCTTGCTTTCTACTGAAAACAGTGTCTATAACAGCAGGAACGACCTCCATCAGATTAGCAAACGGAGAAGCTCAAGGAGGAACCTGGAGAAAGGAAGTGAACAGGAGCCATGGGGGAACACTGCTTACTGGCTTGCTTCCTTTGTGCATCTACCTTCCTAGTGATGGCATCTCCTACAGGGGGTGGACTACTTCCCAGGAGAACAAAGTGCAGCAGCCTCACCCCAAGCAGAAAGAAGATGCTCCCAATCTCAATCCCACCCTGTCTCCTCTTCCATCAGAGCTTCCCAAAGAGTGCCAGACCGGGACAAAAGCATTCCATTTCCTCTGCCTCCAGGAAGGCTTTCCCTGTTCTAAGGACTGTTCAACAAGAGCTCAACCTGGGGAGGACCTGCCTGCCACTTCAGCTGCAGTGGTGCATAACTGTCCTCTTTTTACATCGGACAGTAATTGATACATCAACAAAAAACAAGCCTGGTGGTGGTGGAACACACCTTTAATCCCAGCACTCAGGAGGCAGTAGCAGACAGACCTCTGATTTGGAGACCAGCCTGGTCTACACAGTGAGTTCTAAGACAGCCAGGGCTACACAGAAAAACCCTGTCTCAAAAAACAAAAACAAGAAACCTCTGACCTTCCCTGATTTCCTTTGTTTTTCTAGCAACATTTTCTACTATTTCTGGGAAATATTTCCTAAAATATGTCTCAATCTCCTTTTGTGGCCTTAAGATTCCATCAGTAGTCAGATAAATCCAATCACTTGGAACAATTTTTCCACTCCTCATGAAGAACTTCTGATAGATCAAAGGGCAGCTCCCTGCAGAGACACCCTGAGGACACTGAGGTTCAAACACCAGTGTAGGCCTGGCATGAGCAATCAACACACACGCAGAAGCAGACTATTTACCCTCTACACAGTGCTTTGATTCTCATTTGCTCACTTGATCAACAATTACTTAACATTTTCACTGAACAAGGTGCTGGCAGCCCCTGATGTACAATGCTGTACATGTTTAACAGATGTGTAGGCCCAAGTTTGAATTCTGATGCTTTCCTAGGGTAGCATTTCTACATATGATAGTCTCTTTATGCTGGGCAACAGCCAAGCATTACCATAGGCTATGCCACTATTCTATGGCCCTGGTAAGTTAGGCTTATTAAATGCTTCTGCTATCATAATGAAGCTATCATAATTCAAGGAGCATCTGTGAATTAAAGCATGAGAAATGAGAATGTCTGCTAACCTCTGACCCTTGCTCTCAGAGAGCCTGGAGGCATGTAAGGGAAGACCACCAGGCAAAAATACAGACATGAGCAGACAGAGGAAGTATCACTAAAAAGCCTGAAGGATGAAAGATCAAGAAATTTTCCCTGGGCTAAGGATGGGGCTAGGTGATATAGTACTTAGAGAGGGAGGGACTCTCAGAATACCTAAATGGTAGGGGACTAGGTCCCAAATGCAAATCACATCTTACTTTTCCAGTGCTACTCAGTATCTTTGCCAAGCCAGCCTGAGCAACAGTATTGGCCAGGGATAAACAAAACAAATTTATGTTAGCCAAGCATCTCTGTCCCCAGTGAAGGCAGGAGACATCATACAGCCTCTCTCCTCCTTCCAGCTAGTTAGATGGAGGTGTCTGCTCTGTCACTGCACAGGGGCTGCAAGCTATGAAGATGGATGGCAGGGGGACAAGCAATCAGTCTTCATCAACTCCTACGCAGGGCTGACAGGACACCCACTGTTGAACTCTCTATGCAACAGGGTTGGCTCCCAATTTCTTCATCCAATCACTGACTAAGCACCAACAGCAGGAGAAATTTGCAGAATTCTTTCTACAGGGTAATCATTCCACATCAAGTAATATGGCTCATCACTGTGACGGGCCACAATGATGAGCTCAGGGCCTTCTGGAAATAGTCCTCAGAACCCTGGCCACCGCTAGTGCCATCTCCTCAGTTTTCCATCATTAACTCAGCACCTGAGAAAAGACATCTTCCTGTGTGAGTCACCACAACCACTTAAGAGACGAAAGTCAACTTTATTCTAAATGTTTAAGCTTTAGTAAGGATTTGTGGATGGGTGATTGTTGGCCTTTCCCAAAGTGCACTATAAAAAAAAAAAAAAAAAAAAAAAAACAAACAAAAAAACTCCCAGAGTAAGCATCCATCTCTTTCCTCTATAAATAAGCTGGGACTGAGTAGAAAGAAGCCTTTAACAAGGAGCAAGGGAGATGGCTCAGGCAGCAAGTGCAAGGACATGCCTTCAATGCCCAGACCCCCAAAAAGCAAAAACAATAGTGATGATATGGTTGTAATCCCAGAACTAGAGAAGTACAGACAACAGAACTCCTGGGACCCACTTCATGGGCCAGTCTAGCCTGCTTGACAAGCTCCAGCCAATGAAAGACCCTGTCTCAGAAAACAAGGTAGACATGCCAGTGTGGATGAGGAACAGTCCAGGAGTCCTCAATCCTACACAAAGAACTATAGGCAACTGTAGGAATGATGAGAGTCAGATCGTTTTCCTCAGGGAAGAACATAGAATTGGTTATCCAATTTCAAATGGTCAGCCCTGAAAACATATATACAAGTAACATTTGACAGATGAAGCAGGTTGTACTGATTTATTTAGGTGCATGCGTGTGTGTGTGTGTGTGCATGTATGTACACACAACAACAACAATTATGAAAAAAGAGGCCATGAATTTAAAACAGAACAAGGAGGAGACCATGGGAGGGGTTGGAGGGAGGAATGGAAAGAAGAAAGTGACATAATCATAATCACAAAATTTTTAAATATTAAAAAAAACAAGGATGCCTGAGGAACAAGAGCTGAGACTGTCCTCTAGCCCAACTTGCATGTATACACACTAAGCACACATACAGGAAGGCACACACAAGCTTCAGTAATATGCAAGCAGAATGATACTCAGAGCCAACTCCACACATCACACAGGCTGACACAGACTGGCGCACAGAGGGACGGAGCAGTTCAAGGCAGGTCTCCAGCATGCTTTTGCAGTTTTTATTCCTCAGTGCCACTTGTCCTCTGGAAGAGAGGAGTGTTCAGAATGTGAGGCATATAGTAGTCAAGATTTCAAGCCGATGTGCATGAGAAAATCTAACCACAGGTTCCCAAATTCAAAGAGCTCATTGCATCAACTATTCCACAATGGAGAATATTTCAGTACAGCATGTGAGAATGGCAGAGCTACCCATAACTCACTTCCAGAAGTTGTGGATAAAGCCACAGTGTCAGGCCACTCACATGACAAGGAGAAAAGCAAGACACCTCTAAACCACCTGGGTCTGCACAAAGTCTAGCAGAGTGACCCTGAGCTGAGTTTTCCTGGAAAACAATTTCCTATACTAAGGACCAGAAGTGTCACAGGAAATGCTCTTCCATTGCTGGGACACAGTAATAGCCACAATTCCAGGGAAATAGCTCTGACTCTTTTTCCTGCTGCATCTGACAGTAAATACATTGCCAGATCTAGGAATCTGGAATGGTATAGATCAGTAAAGTTCATCTTTTTATCAAATAATTATGAAAGGACAGGGCAGGGTGTTGGAACACTCCAAGCTCCATGCCCATTGGGTATAGAACAGTCATAGCTCCAGTGGGAGCCCCTTCTTCTCTGCTGTCTGTAATAGCATTTCCTCAGTGCTTTCTATACAGTACAGAGCCAAGCTGCAACTCAGAAGGGCACTATAAAGCTACTTCTGTATCCCCCCTTCCTGGCAAGTGTGCCCATCTCTGCAAAGGCTTCCTTAGCCTTTCCACAGTTATGCCCAAAGTTTTCCTTCCCTCTGGACTAGGCCACCCTTTGGATCCTACCTCACAGACCCTTGTCATTCCCCCCCCTCCCACTCTTGGCATCAGGAAGAAGTATCTGTGTTAGTGTCAGTGGCCATCAGCCACAGCACCAGGTCAAAGGCATTTATGCTTTCAGACACTGGGCTAGGGGTGACAGTGTACAACCTTGGGGCTCCTGTTAGGATTTCTTGCTCAGGACTCACTCCTGGGTGGGACGAAAGTCACAAGGAGGTGGATAGTGCCCACTGGTGACAAAACAATTGTGTCACTCCTATATGACTCCCTTGTTTCCTGTCCAATTGTCCATCATGTCTCACATTGTACCGTGTCTCACTTCCAGTCTTTGAACTCTCTGTGGGCAGGATCCACAGTGCAAGAGCTAATAGTGGCCCATGGGCACTGAGTGCACTGCCAGACCCACTTTCCACAGACTGCCTCACTTAGTCCTCACAGCAGCAATGGGAATCTCATCCTGTGTGTTTCAGTGATGGCAAAACTGAGGCTCAGAGTTTAAAAGTAATAGAAATGGAGTCTCACCCCTCCTCTCCAGTACCTAGAACAGTGCTTGTTATGTGACAGACATTTAGTAAACATTTGGGAAATATGATGAACAAATTAAGAAGTGAGGCTTGTCTAAATCACATTGGAACCTTCCAATTCCTGACACAGTCACTGAACCAAGATTCAGAAGGAAAGCAAGTCTCCAGCATGAGGGATCTGTGCTGTACTATTCAGGGACAGTCACAGTGGCTAAGGCACACAAGGGCTTGAACTATGACCAATTTAATAGCCACTACTCTACCAGTTCATCCTAAAATTTCATTGTTGAACCCTCAGCCAAGTCCTGGGCTGGCTGTTCAGCCCTGGGTCTGGCCTCCAAGTCCCACTCTTAGTTTCATTTCTCAAATTTCTTCTTAGTTTCATTTCTCAAACTGCCTAGTGTTTGGAATGGTGTTGCTAGGCAACAAGCCAGACTGCCTCACTGAGATTGAGAATCCCTTCCCATGATATCAAGGGAAAACAGACTGCTTAGTAAGGCCACTGAACAACAAAGGGTATTTCTCTTGCCCTCTCTGTCATGGCTCAACAGCAAAAGTAACAAAGGAACAGGCAGCAATCAAGTTGCTTGTCTTCCCTCTTTGTATGCCAAACTCTGAGTCCCAGGAAAGAAGAGGAAGGCAGTGGTCAGGATTCAAAAGCCACATGGATTATCTGTGGCTAAGCAACAATAATAAGGGAGAAATTGCTTCTAGTTAGTAGTATATTTATTCCCTTCTAAAGTAGACCCAGACTCCCCCCACCTCTTCAAAAGCCATTGGCAAGGTGTGACTATGGTGATGACCCCACAGGAAGCTTCCTGCACACCTGGTATCTTTTACCTGTAAAAGACCTCTGCCCCCATCACTCTGCTAGCCCACCTGACTGTTGAAATAAGCCACCAGCCCTAAACATCCACAGCTGAGAAGCAAAACCCCACAATTTGGGGGTAGGAGGGAAACAGATAGCAAGGACAGAGGAAAGACCATGGCACCCCCCTATGGTGCTAAAGGACTCTCCCACCAACAACAGAGAGAAATGCTTAAGTGGCTCCCTACAGCTCTCAGCTATCAAATAAACTAATACAAGAGTAGATAAAGTCAGCTGTGAAAACAAAGGTGAAGGAAGATAAAGGCGATGTAAACAGCAATGAGTGTCCGCTGAGGGATCCTCACTATGTTCACTTCCTAATGAAAAAGAAATGGCATCAGTGTCACGTGCCCGGTGCATCTCTGCAGCTCCAGACTCAGATCACCCATTCTACTGTGCTCACCCTTTCACACTTACAGCTGCCAGGACGCATTCACAGCAGCAGTGACAGAGCTGAAAATACATCAAACACCCACAGGAGTGGTAAAGGTTTCCTAGAGTCTAGCTTTTCACATAGGTTCATTGTTCTCCTAAGCTTCTGAGCAGACTCTCAGCTGCATCCCCGCCCCCATCCACAAGGCTACCAGGCATGCAGAGTCTGCTTTCATTGGCATAACCACAGTCAAGCTTTGCCAGACAGGGAGCTCCAATGTCTCCAGGCATGGCCGCATATCCCCAACTAAGAGCCACATCCATTCATGCTGCCCATTTGGAGGCCTGAACACTGTGTTTGGAATAATTACCCAGCAATGAATCCTTTTAAGAGTGCTAAGTCTCACCTGAATGTTTAACAGGCACAGTTCTCAGATACTTTTTCCAAATCTGTCTTTTCAAAATGTAATTTACACAATATTTTGAGTATTTTAATTGCACATATGCATTTAACCCTCTCAATCCTACCAGAGGACTAAGCATTATTGTTAGCCCCATTTTACACACCAGAGCACCAACCTAGTTTTACAGAACTTGGTCCGGTCCCTAGTTAGAAGGGTGTCAGAGTGCTCCCTGGTGGTGAGGTTACTGCAATGCTGCTTGCTCTACAGCCATCCATAGGGAGAAAGGGTGCTTTCTCCCAACTCACAGCTCACATCACAGATTCAAAAAAAAAAAAAATTAATTCAATAGTACAGAAACTCAGCTATTAAACAGTAGATTAAAGAAGTAAAGCTTAAATAAACATCAAGTAGTAGGAAAACACCCAGTCTGAGTGGCTTTTCCAACAGGCAGACAGCCACAACTTTACCACGCCTGCTAGTGAGGTCCTGGCATTTAGTGTGGTTTCCACATGCTGGGCATCTCTGAGCTAGCTGTGGTGGATGCAGCAGCAGCTTGGGGACCCAAAAGACCCAGCTTTATTTTTGGCTTTGATATTGGCTGACCCTCAACAGTTCCACTTCTTGTGTGTTCCACACACAAGCTCCCTGGGCTTGTCATGATACTTGCATATCATGGATGGAGGATGGAGCAGGATGGAGCCACACTGTTAAGCCTTTGTGCCTATGGTGACTTGTTTTCTCCTGGTAATTGCTGTGATGCAGAAGAAAGCTGTCTTCATCCCCCTGCTACAGTATCCTTTGCTCGGTGGGCGTCAGTCACTGATATGGGTGACTGATAAATGGTGGTATGGATAAGAACCCTCAACCCTTGGTTTATAGCCTTTATATTTTAAAAAGGGTTTTTTCCCCCAGTGCTGAGGCTAGCACCCAGGGCCTGATGCATGTTAAGCAAGCAAGCACTGAGCCACAGGCTCAGCTCACTCCCCAGCTCTTCATACCTAGGTTCACATAGGTGACTGTGCTCACTAAGTTGGAAGGTCACAGAATGCTGAGGGCCTTTGGCTGAGCTTACAGGCTCCTAGAAAAGCTACTTTTATTTGTAAAAGGCAAGTGTCACAATCATATTTTCATTTTGAGTAGCTAGCAGTGCAAACCTTAGCACAGCCAAGATAACATGAGAGCCACTGGAATGTGCACTGTGAATTCTGCTCAGGTTTTATTCATCCTTTACTTTCATAGGGCTAGAATGCCAGTGAATTGAGAGACAGCCACTGTATGCATGTACACACATATGCATACACACTCTGCACAGTGCACACATGAGTATCTGAGTAGCATCTGGTGTTGCCACGCCCAAGAATCCCTCTTTACTGGCCATATGAGCTGTCTCTGGCCTATTGCCCTGTTTGTCACTGATCCTGTTGCTGACAGAGCTAACATGTCCCAGTCAAACAATTGCTCTCAAAACACACTAGTGCTAGCCCCCTGGGTCTGTAGAATTAAAAGCTAAATAAGGTTTATTTGTTTTTTTTTTTTTCTTTATAAATTGCCTGGTTTCTAGGTATTTGATTATTATAGCAGGGACCTGATTAAAGCCTCAGACAGGCTTTATGGAGAAAATCAAGGTTAAACGAATCTGTAGGAGTAAGGCTCTGACCCCATAAGACTGCTGTTCTTATAAGAAGAGAGTGGGACACCAAGGTGCACATGTGCAGAGATTAGCTGGGTGGACAGAGAAGGAAGGCTGTCGGCCAAAGACACGCCTCACAGGAACCAGCTCTCTCAATACTGATCTTGGCATTGCTGTCCCATGCACCACAGGAAAAGAAATGTTTGCCAAAGCTTCCTGACTAGTCTACAGGGCTACAGAGATAGCCCTTCCTATCTCTCTCATAGATGAAGCAAGGGTGGCTGGAGGTATGAAACTTCCCCCAATTTCTGAGGGAACTCTGATCCTTATCTTGCAGAGTAGACAAAAGAAGCCTTTCTAAGGAGGTCACCCCAAAAACAAAAGCCACCATACTACGCACCCACACCTATTCCCCATAGCCCATATAAGTACCAGACACCCAAGTCAAATCTGGGTCCATAGATGCCTTCCCTCAGAAGGTCCACTGAAAATTCCTGATAGGTCTCCTCAAGCAAAAGATGACTAGCAACAACAAGGATTAATTTCTAAAGAGGGATATGAATGAAAACAGGACAGGCTGAGTCCCTGCCATGGGCACAGCTCAGTGGTATCAAGAGGAACATCCTCATGGAAAAGGCACAAACCAGCTGGTAGCTTTGTTGGGGATGGAAATGGCTAAGGAGAGCCAAAGACCAGATCCATGGCAGCCCCAAGAACTGCTGACAGAGAACCCAATCCCCCTGCTCCATAGCCCCCACTGGAGAGAGCAGAAGAGAGGGTGGGAAGGGCCTTAGGAATGACGCCTGGCCACCAAGAGGAGACAGGTCGTCCTCACACAGACTTCAGTATCTGCTCACCCTGTACAGCAACAGAACTCACATCAGCATTTCCTCCTTAGCAGCCAGGGGAGGGAGGACAAAGGAACTTGGGACTATGGGAAGCCTTTGGGACAGTGCCACACATCAGGGCAGGAACTTCAGCCTATAGGGAACATGGACGCAGCCTGCAGTTGGGATGCACATAGGCCTTTTTCCAGGAAAATCAGATGCTAGAAAACAGATGAAATACCCGAGTAACAAAGGAGAGTGTTCGTGTGCAAACAGAGTAATCCAGATGTAAAGACCCAGGTGACATGGTCACATGTAAGCTTCTATGCCATCTTAGGTAACTATTGTGTTTCTAAGAGAAATGGCATCCTGAGGTACTGTTAAAGGGGCCTGTAACATCCCTGAGTGACAGTCATTCCCCATCTGCCACAACTGCTATGGGCTCCAGGTTTCACTGCACTTTGGTATTTGAAGGAAATGATAATTTTTACCCAAAGGATAATGAGGAAGAAAAGTATAATTTATTTTTATTTTTTACAGTTTATTCATTTTATGTCCTGATTGTAGGTCCCTTCTTCATCTTTTCCCAGTCCAGCCCTCCCTCCCTCTTTTCCCCTATCACCCTCCCCTAGTCCACTGAAAAGGGGAATTCTCCTCCCCTGCCATCTGACCCTCGTTAATCAAGTCTCATCAGGACTGCCTGAATCCTCTTCCCCTGTGGCCTGGCAAGGCCGCATCACCAGGGGTAAGTGATCAAAGAGCAGGCAACTGAGTTCATGTCAGAGGCAGCCCCTGCTCCCCTTACTAGAGAACCCACGTGGAGTTCTCCACATGTAACCAATTGGCTACATCTGAGAAGGGGGTCTAGGTCCTCTCCATGCATGGTCCTTGGTTGGTGCATCAATCTCTGCAGGACCCCTGGGCACAGATTTTTTGGCCTTGTTGGCCTCTTGTGGAACTCCTGTTCCCTCTGGGTCCTTCTAAAACCCCACACACACACACACTTCTTCCATCAGACTCCCTGTGTTCTGTCCAAAGTTTGGCTGTGAGTCTCAGCATCTGCTTCAATTCTCTGTTGGGTGGAGCCTTTCAGAGGCCCGCTATGATAAGCAACCATCCTGTTCCCTCTCTTCTACCACTTCTGGTATCTATCCTGTTTGCCATTCTGAATGAGATTTACACATACTCCTTAGGGTCCTCCTTGTTGTTTAGCTTCTTTAGTTCTGTAGATTTTAGTATGGTTATCTTATAATGTATGGCTAATATCCACTTATAAGTGAATATATACTATGCACGTCTTTCTGGTTCTGGGTTACCTCACATAGAATGATCTTTTCTAGTTCCATCCATTTGCCTAAAAATTAAAACAAGATTTCCTTGTTTTTAATCCATTGTGTAAATGTACCACAATGTCTTTATCATTCTTCAGTTGAGGCACATCTAGGTTGTTTCCGGATTCTGACTATTACAAATAAAGCTGCTACAAACCAAACAATCAATTTTAAAAATGGGGTATAGAGCTAAACAGAGAATTATCAACAGAGGAATACTGAATGGAGGAGAAACACTTAAAGAAATGCTCAACATCCTTAGTCATCAGGAAAATGCAAATCAAAATGACTCTGAGATTCTATCTTACACCCGTCATAATGGCCAAGATCAAAAACTCAAGTGACAGCACAAGCTGTAGAGGATGTGGAGAAAAGGGAACCTTCCTCCATTGCTGGTGGGAACACAAACTTGTATAAACACTTTGGAAATCAATCTGGTGCTTTCTCAGAAAATTGGGAATAGCGCTACCTCAAGATCCAGCTATACCACTCCTGGGCGTATACCCGAAAGATGTTCCACCATTCAATAAAGACATTTGCTCAACTATGTTCATAGCACCTTTATTTGTAATAGAAAGGTGTAATTTTTACTCTATCCATGAATGTGATGTGAAAGTAGAGAAAACTAGCCAGGCGGTGGTGGCACACGCCTTTAATCCCAGCACTCAGGAGGCAGGCATATCTCTGTGAGTTTGAGGCCAGCCTGGTCTACAGAGTGATTCTAGGACAGCCAGGGCTACACACAGAGAAACCCTGTCTTGGGGAAAAAGAAAAAAGAAAAAAAAAAAAAAAAAAAAAACCTGAAGAAGAAAAAGGAGGAGGAAAGTAGAGAAAATCTGTCCTCTCCCCATCTCCTTTCTGCTATCTGGGGTAGATGAGATGGTTACAGATCAGAAAACAGATAAAACAACTAGTCAGGTAAAGAAAGAACCCTGACCTCTGATGACCACAGAGCCCCACACTAGACCCTCTGCCAACTTAGTCGGGGCCACCAGCTCGACTCCCACCTGATGACCTAGTCATAACACCTATGTTGTTAAACAATTCTAGATTTGCATGTGTGTGTGTGTGTGTAACATAAGGCCATTGACACCCACCCTTCAGTGCTGTGTCTCTAATACTTTTTCCAGGAAGCGGAACTGGAAATGGTTTGCACCACAGGATCATTAGACTATCGCATCAGCAAAATTGTTTCGTCCAGAATCACAAGGGAAACTTAGCTACAAGAGTTTCTTACTGCTGGCTGTAAACAGAAGGCCCTTTGGTGGATACACTTCAGGCACCCCAATCTGGCCATGGTCTGGAAGCCTACAGTGTTACCATGAACAAGCACACAGCAAGTATGCACTCGCCAACTTTATGGCCACCTGCAAAGCCCACACCCATATAGGAAGCAGAGAGGCACTACTGGCATACACATGCCAGCCTCAGTGAGTACTTACGAACTGTCATGGACTCAGGCACTGAAGCAGAAGGTAACAGGCTGCTCAGAGGACTTCCTTGGCCTGGAGAACTGGCAGAAAGCAGACAGAAAGAAGTTACATTCAGCCTAAAACACATCTTCAGTGCTCACAACACTCACAGGAAAAATATTTTTCCAGCAATCTACTGGAAAAACAGAAAGCAGCTGCCCCGACAAATGTGTCTAAAATTTATTGGTAACCCCAAAACCAATACAATGAGTTTGCAAGCCACTCATGAGAAAGAGTCACTCAGTAGGCATGTTTACAGCTTGGGTAAGACAAGATATCATGGCCTTCCTGTTCCAACTCATGTAAACACATTTTTCCCATGGTCTATTTGGTTTTCACATTCTTGTGGTTTGTACTGTTGCTTCTCCTAGTTAAAATACTCCCTGGATGCATGTCAATGTCCCTAGGACAAGACACATGCATGTTATGTAAGCTTCACTCAGCCAAATGTGTAGCTTCACTATCCAATGTCAATTAATCAACAGTATGTTTGTTCCTAATAGTCTCTCATGTAGCCCAGGCTGGACCTTGCTATATGGCCAAATATGATTTTGAACTTCTGATCCTTCTGCCTTCACCTCCTAAACACCATGTCCAGTTTTATGTGGTGCTGGGGATCAAACCCAGGGCTTTGTGCATTCTAGGAAAACATTCTTCTATAACTGAGCTATATCTCTTGTAGATTCTGAACAAGATGCCTTTAAATGAGGACAGACATAGACAGAGATTATGTATCAAGCAATGGATATAGTAATGTTACAACAACAGCAACCTGTCCCAGCATCCCCCCTATAAGCAGGGCTGGTGCTCAAAGACCCTTAGAGAACATAAACACGTGCAAGTAACTGGACTGGCTGCATAGTGACAATCACTCTGGCTTGTCTGTGAACGACAGGGAGAAGTCACGGCTCAGACTCAGGTTCCTCAATCACTGCTACACTTGGAAAAGGCTCGGAAACATAACAAAAAAGGAGTCAGGGTCCTGGAAGCGTGCAGTGACAGCATCCTTTTTGACACTGGACTCAGTGGTATCAGACTTTTCACAGTGTCATTTTAAAAATCCTGTCTGTTCTGGGTGACAGGACACCAAGCAAAGTGAGGGGCAGCCAGGACCTCCTCACCTTGAAATGCCAAGTTGCGCATACAGATGAATAACTTCAAGACACCAAATTAAAATCATGAAGATAAAGGGGAAAGTAAGAGCAACAGAGATGAAAGTGATGTTAGGGAGAGCTCAGTGGCAAATGTCCCCTCTGTGAGCAACAGTGACACTGGAAAACTTAGTTTTCTATCTGGATTTTTTTTTTTTTATGTGAAAGAGAAAAGCATTCTACATGTACAAGCTGCCAGGCAGTAGACTAATTACTTAAAGCTATTACATCTTTCCCCATGACCTAGACATCATGGAACACTAGGGCTGATGAGCAGCATTATCAACTACTAACAAACTTTAAGTAGGAAGGCTGAGGAGTAGGTGTTCAGTGTGGCCGAAGAGCTGTGGAGAGGACCGGTGCATGAAAACAAGGCTGGGTGGCTGCTGCCTCTCCTTATGGTGCTGGGTGGAACCCTGGGCTTTTTGCACACTACACAGGCACTCTGCAACTGAGGGGCTGCCTAGCTCTGACAGTGTATCATAAAGCATGTTATCTGGGTAAACAGTCACCCATGACCCCAACAACTGCACCTGTAAGCACAAACATGAGTTCAGGCTCTGCCTTCAGCCCCAACAGGTACCATATATCTTCAAGTGAGAATAAAACACAGATGTAGGAGGGCTGGAGAGGTGGCTCAGAGGTTAAGAGCACTGGCTGTTCTTCCAAAAGTCCTGAGTTCAATTCCCAGCAACCACATGGTGGCTCACAACCATGAGATCTGGTGCCCTCCTCTAGCATGCAGGAGTACATACAGGCAGAACACTGTATACATAGTAAGTAAATCTTAAAAAAAAAAAAAAAAAAAAAAAAAAAAACAGATGTAAACAGCATGTCACAATCCACTAAGTGGCTTGGTGTCTTGATACTGACCTGTACCGAAGGCCAGGTTCTGAGAGTACGTGGTCCTCTGGTCCTGTCCCATTCTCCAGACTTCCCACAGGGGCATCTGTGCAGAAATCACACAGAGAGTGTGAGGCTTTATTTTCAACTCCATTTTCTCCTTACAATGTGCTCAGCTGCTCTTTTATTTTCAACTCCATTTTCTCCTTACAATGTGCTCAGCTGCTCTATCAGCTGACTATAAACTCTTGCCACCTACACACTGGACTCATCCACTACCCTTTTAATTAATTCAAGCATGATTAAGACTTGGCGTCAGTTGCTACGTGTAACTTGTTTTTTGTTTGTTTGTTTGTTATTTTCTTTTTTTTTTTTTTTTTTTTTTTTTTTTTTATTTTTTAGCAAGAGAATGTTTATTTTTAATTTTTTTATTTTTTTTTTTTTGGTAAATTGGGGTTTTTTTTTAATTATTTTTTTTTTCTTGTTGTTGTCA
>NW_026596415.1:3227541-3503119 GCF_907164565.1 Psammomys obesus
TTTTTTTTTTTTTTTTTTTTTTTTTTTTTTTTTTTTTTAACCTTGAAGCAAGAGAAGTTACTATCAAAGTCCATAATTTAGAGCTCATGGCAGAATCAGGGATTTTGTTAAATAAACTGTTTCTGCTTGTAGCGGACGCTAGAGGGCAGCAGGGTCTCATCACTGGTGAAGTCTGCGACTTCCTACAAAAGCCACTGAGCACTTGAGAAAGGCAGTCCCAAGAAGCGGGGCCATAAATCTCTAAAGCAAACAGGCAAAGGATGTTAATGATTGTTGCAGATGCATTAGCTGCTGCGCAAGCCTCCTTCCAGGAATAAAGTGCAGATCTGCAGGCCTGGGGCTGGATGGCAACTGAAGGGAACCTTGCTCCTTCATGAAACTGAGTCAGGCACAGAGGTAGAGAAGGCTCTGAGCCTGGGCTCCTACCTCTTCCAGGCTTAAGGGACATGAGCCTGGAGAAGACCAATCCTTCCCACCTTTGGCTGCATTCAACCCCAACTGTTTCCAGTAACCCAAGAGCACTGCAAGCCTGGTTTCCATCCCAGGACTGCCAGACATAGGATGGGAAATCAAGTAACTACCTTTCCCTTCCTGCTGGCTACAGAGTCCTTGCTCCCCAACTTCCACTCAGCAAGCCACACAGCCTCTTTGTGCCCTACTTCCCCTTTTGTTCTGCTTTGCTCTGCTTTGTGTGGAGACATGATCTCCCTTTGTAGCCCAGGCTGGCCTGTAACTCGAGCTTCTCCTGCCTCAGCCCCTGACTGCTGGAATTACAAGCCTGTTCCACCATGTCTGGCATATCACACAACATTTTAACAATTTTTCAACATAATTACATTTTATATTATTGTGCCTTTCATACAGAATTTCACCCTGTAGCCTGGGCTGGCCTGGAACTATGTGGCCCAGGTTGGCCTCAAACTTGTAACAATCCTCCTGCCTCCACCTCCTAAATCCTGGGATTACATATGTGAGCCACCAATGGCTGCCTTTTTGGGTTATCTTACAAAGTCTAGTCTATACTCTGGCCTCTCAGGATGACAATTCTCAAATGCCTTTGGCTGAAACCTCAGCCCTGAATCCTGGCTCCATGTTTCTGGCTATCAGAAAGTTCCATTGAGACTTCCTTAGGCCTGGCAGCCACCTGCACTTTCAAAACCCCTGGCCTTATACCCCACTTCCTTTTGGGCTATTAGCTCAGAGACACCTGCTATCCGTGCACCACTGAGCCAGGTGAATCTGCTATGGTTACAGTGCCCAGCAAAGACCTATGTTCTTTTATGCTCCCTAGTTCATGGGGCTACAAAGATGCAGTAGGACTTTAAGAGACAGGACTTGGCTCACTGGAGGATGTGGCCTTGAAGGATCAGATACTAAGAGCCAGGTCCTTTTCTAGCTCTCTGTTTTTCCTGGCCACCAGAAGGTGAGCAGCGACTTCCATCTTGTATTCCCAACCATGATGTTCTGCATCACCACAAGCCCAAGATAATGACCTGAACATGGAAGGAAATCTCTGAGCTTGTGAGCCAAAATAAACCTTTCCTCCCTATAAGTTGATTATTCCAAGTATTTTGTTACAGTAACAGGGAGCTGAAAAACACAATACCCCAAATCTCCAGTGTCACCCAAATTATCCCTCACTCTGCTCATGTGCAATGGCACATTTCTGGCTAGAAGGCTTAGGTTTTTTTTTTTTTTCCTAAGGACCCTTCAGCAGGAGGCTATCTCAGCTCAGTCATTCTCACTGCTGAAATTCAGCCACAACTGACAAAGTCCACACATGAAGCAAAGCCAAGGCTCCAACACCACACACAATGAAAGGAATGCATGGCAGGAATAAAGGTCACTGCAATCCAGCCCACACTCCAGATGCAGCAGTGACTCTCCCTAACTAACCACACATCAGCCCTTTGGTGTGGTTGGCACACATGCAGACATACAGCTCGCAGTGTGGTGAGCCAGGTGCATGGGCACACACAGCCTGAGCTCTGTCACTCATCCTCTGTGCCTCTGAAACTATGGCCAGTGCCATCTTTTACTGTGTGTGTGGTGGTGGGGATGGAACATGGATGCTGGGCAAATGCTCCACCACTAAGCTACACCCGCAGCTGTATAATCTTACAGATGAAGAAACAGACCCCAAGGGCTTGCCTGACTGACCAGGCTTACAGAGTTAGGAAGTGAAGCATCTGTTCAGCCAGCACGAGCTGAGTCCTCCTCACTTCTGCCAACTCATTAAACTGACCTGCAGTACGTTATCTGCCCTTCTGATCTCCCAGATCTCCTGCCTCAGCACTTCTGTCTGCCATGTCCTCTGACTAGGCATCATTCTCCCAACACTCTATGTTCTTGCCCTGCAGCAGCTCTCCCTGCGACCATCCGCTCATCCATTCAGCAAGGGTTTATACTTACTGCCCCAACTGAGGGCTCAGAACTGAACACTGTCAAGGTCAGGGCCACACTGGAGACAGACATGGTCTTGTACTTTGTACCTCACAGACCAGGAAGAACAAGCACTGTCTAGTCACTGCACAGTATCTCTGTCAGGACAATGACAGCTTTTCAAGGGTTACACAGTGTGGGACATAAAGCCTGACCTCTCTAAGGAAGGAGCAGTGGGGAGAAAAGTCATGTGTTGAAAAGGCTATTAAAAAAAAAAAAAAAAAAAAAAAGAATGTTATTTGCCAAGAAAGCTCTGTGTTATAGTTCCAGCACTCAGGAGGCAGAGGCAGAAGGACTACCACAAGCTAAGGCCAGCCTGGCCTACACACTGAGTTCCAGGCTGGCCAGCGCTACACAGCAAGATCATGTCTCAAAAAGGGAAGGAAAACCCAGTCATCCAGAAGGTAGGAGGAGCTGGTGAGAAGCGAAGTAGGTTAATGGGAGCAGGAAGGGGTGAATGAGAGGAAGAGAGGCCTCGGCTCCTAAGAGTGCTTAACGGCCACAGTAACAACAGCAAACCTTATCCCAAGTGCACAGGGAGGCCAGAGCACTGGAATGATGAAATCTGATTATATTCTCAATCGGCTCTGGCTGGTAAAAGAACAGAGATGGGGACAAAAGGAAAAGGTGGCCACATGTTGAGAAGGCATTTTGCCACAGCCCTAGCAAGAAGTAACAGTCAGACAGACTAGGGATATAGGATAGGGTTTCAGGACACATTCTATACATTTCACCTTCACACAGGTAATTAAAAACATCCCCAGCCCTGGCTGTCATGGCACAAACTGTCATCTCAGGCACTGGAGAGGCTGGGGCAGAAAACCAGGCAGTTGAAAGCCAACATGAGTGGCCTTTGTGAAACACTGCATCAAATAAAAAGCTACTGGGCTGGCAAGATGGCTCAGTAAATAAAGGCACTTGTTACATGCCTATTGACCCTAGTGTGACTCCTGGAATCCACATGGTGGAAAAAGACACATGACTCCTGAAAGTTGTCCTCTGACCTCCACACATGCACAGTGATACATCTCCACACACTAACACGCTCAAAATACATAAACAAGTAAATGTAATTTTTAAGATATTTTAATATGTAGTTAAAGAGATGGCTAACTGGTTAAGAGCCCTTGCTGCTCCTCCAGAGGACCTATGTTCAATTCACAACACACACATTATCTGGTGGTTCACAATTGCCTATAACTCCAGTGCTAGGGGATCCAATGCCCTCTTCTGGCCACCATGGGCACCTATACTCATGTGAACTCACATGCACACAGACACATACAGACACACAGAATTGTAAAGAATTTAAAAGGCTACTGATGTGCTCCGTTAACCCCAGCATTCAGAAGGCAAAGGGAGGAGGATCTCTGTGAGTTTGATGCTAGCCTGGTCTGCATAGTGATATCTATGCCAGCCAGATCTACACAGTAAAACCCTGTGTCAAAAAAACAAAATTTAATTAAAATAAAAAATAAAATTATAAAAATGGATGAACACAAAGCCTCAGGTAGAACTTCCCTGCACATCTCCCATGATCTAGCACCGTGTACATAGCAGAAAAGATAAATGCTGAACAAAGAACACCATGAACTCCAAATGTCATGTGACCTGTATAAGTAGGCTGGGCACACGATGCAGCCACCTGTCAGCTGCCACAGTATCTTGACTGTCAAAAGTAAATCTGCCTTCCCGGAGGCCTCCAAAGTCGACCATACCAGATCACAGCAGTATGTGAGTCACTCCTTGTACTCGTTTGAAAGAGACATGTCACCCACAGGTACAGGCATTTAGCACTTGGTCCTCAGTGGTGATGCTGGAGAGGTTATGGGGAAGTGCAGCCTTGCTGGAGGAAGGACATCACTGGGGGCAGGCTTTGAGAACATAAAGGCTTTTCCCATTACCAGTGTGTTCTCCCTGCTCCTTGCTTATGGTAGATGATGGGAGCTCTCAGCTTCTTTCTCTGGTTGTCATACATGCTGCCATGCCTCCCACCATGATGGGATTTTATCCCTTTGGCACTAGAAGCCAAAACAAATTCTTTCTTTCGTAAGTTGCTTTTGGTCATGATGTTTTATCACACCAACAGACAACTAGCTAATACATGCCTCAACTTAAAGCAACCACAAAAGCTAAAAGTGGGAACAATGAAGCTAAAGAATGTAAAGAATGAACCCAATGGGAATGAAGGGTTAGAAGACCACAGGCTGCAGGTGAACTGAGAAATGCTCTCAGATTAGCTGTACATCTCTAAACCATCACCAAGTACGAGGTACCAATGCACTCACTGCCAAGAGAAAGAAGTGAAGACGCCGGGCCTTCCCAGAGTTCAGTGGCCTTCTCCCATCTCCTAAGGCGTAAAATAATGGTCACTATTTGGGATTTACTTTGATATGGCCAAGTTTAGCACCAAACTGTTGTGGGCAGTCAAGAGAGCCCCCTCTGGTTTTGTCAACCAGTTCATCACAAGGCACTTACCCAGTTCTACAGGAGACCCCTAAGCCACTTCTTACTTCTGAGTGTCCACGAGCCATCCTTGCCCTAAGCCCCAGATCTCCTAGCTCCTATTCCTACTTGTACAGCTAACTCAAGAACCCCATCTGTTTCTTGGAGAAAAGCTCTTACCAGAGAAGAGAAGACAGGAAGCACCCACCTGCTGCACCATAGGAGCCTACTCCACTCACAGGAAAGAGGACGTCAGTGTCGGCATCAGCATCTCCGTGTAACACCTGCAATGGGGCCCATCCATGTACCTGGGGTAGGCAGGTGTTCCCATCCAATGGCCTGTGGAGAAAGAACACAGCTGCATGACAGGGCCTCCAGACATATCACAGCATCTGAGCTCCTCAATCCCCAGGCCTAGATGGAGCTAAAGCAGAATAAGCCATGAGCTAAGTCAGGGCTACAAAGCTTGGATCAGACCCCTTAAGTACTCATTTATCAGAGCTTGCTCAGTGTCTGCTGAAAGCAGGTATTGTGCTTGCCACAGGGCAAAGAGCCAACAAATGGTTATCATATGCTCATGGAGCTTACAGTATGCAAGAGGACCCAACATCAATCATATCAGCCTGCAAGAAGGCTCAGCTCAGGATTGTGGCACAGGACAGGAAGGCTGAGGAGGAAGACCCTTTGGAAAAGGGGATATTTGAGCCAATTATGGTGGTGTACACCTAGAATCCCAGCACTTGGGAGGCCGACGCTGGGAAGCACTAATGTGGTCTTTGTATAGCTCAACCTACCATTGACTCGAGTTCTTGTTTTGGTTTGATTTGATAAGGGATGGAGGGTAAAGATTTTTCCTTTTACCAAGAGTTTTTGTTTTTTTACTACTTTGCTTGAGACAGGGTCTCATGTATCCCAGGCTTGCTTAGAATGCTGTGCATAGCTGAGGATGACATGACCTTCTTCTGATTCTCTTAAAGCTTATGCCATCAGTACTGTGCACTAATTTAGAACATAAAGAAGTTCAGTAGATCAAATCACACCTACTACATCAAGTGAGGAAAGTGGTGGGGGGAGAAAAGTCAAATTATGTCATTTAAAAAAATTTAAAGATTTATGTATATGGGTCTTTTCCCTGTGTGTATGTCTGCACAACATGTGCATACAGTACCCACAGAAACCAGAATAAAGTGCCAGATTCCCTGGAACTAGAGTTACATATGGCTGCTGTTAGAACTAAAATGGGTCCCCAAAAGTGACCGTGGGCTCAGCACAGGCTGCACTCTGACATGTGCACAGAAAGCTTGCTTGTGGATAAATGAAACTCTAAAAGCAGCATTCCTCAGGACCTTGAAGCAGGTGTCTGCTTGTCCCTACAGGCCATGGGGTATCTGGTCCCTATTAACACACACCTGTAAACCAAAGTCCCCAGTTATTTCCCAGGCCACCCTACCCTAACTTCCAAGCTCCCTCCCCACCTTTTTCTAAAAAAAAAAAAAAAAAAAAAAAACTGGTGATGCTGAGGTTGGGTCCTCTAGAAGATCAGTTAGTGCTCTTAACCAAAAAGCCATCTATCTCTCCAGCCCCAAATTATGTAACTTATCAGAGCCTGGTGGTACACACCTAAAATCCCAGTACTCAGGAGGCAGGAGGCTGCCCAGCTCGGGCTACATAACAAGGCCCTGGTTCACAACCACATGGTTCCATGTTGCAACGTTTACATGTACAAAGCTCTAGGTTTCATCTGCAGGACCACAAAGAGAAAGACCCTGACCAGAGGTATGGTGGCTCACACCTGTAATCCCAACACTTCTAATGTAAAAAGGCAAGAGGGTTTCAAGGAGTTCAAGGACAACCTGGGCTACAGAATAAGACCCTGTCTCAAGACAATGTTACCTGTTGGCCATACACTATAGCACCAAGGCTGAGATCTTCCAAATCAAACAACAATGCTGTCCAGTCTCCTGTCTGCAAAAGCCTCTATACACAGTCTTTATTTTAGGACACAGGTCAAGACATTTTTCCTGTAAACATTTTAGACTGTGTGGAGTACTCTTCTATGGGGTGTTTCTCTATAAACCTTTAAAATCCAACAACCAAATCTAGCTGGGGTGAGCATTTGGTAGATGTTAGAAGCATAGTAAAAATGCCTTTTAGACATGAAAACATGTAAATACCCAAGGCTAAAATCCAGAACCCAGGAACATCACTCACTCAAGATAACCAGACCCAGTCCAAGAACCCCAAAATACCCAGTGGACAAAATATAAGCAGAGACCAAAAGCAATGATCTGCTCTGCACATTTGGAGAGATACCACCTTAATACGCACTGTGGCTGGAGAGTGTCCCCCCAGGACCCTAACCTGAGCTTCAATCAGAGACTTCTGTTAGAGACTGGACCTGACCTTCAGCTAGCTATGCTGCACAGGAGAGCACCCTTGGGGAGATAGGCTTAGGACTATAGATAGGAATTTAGAGTGTAAACCGTGTGTGATGACCCTCAGCATAATAAAATGTAACTTTTGTTATACTAAGTGTATCTACATTTTTGCTCCTGACAGTGGGAAACCCAGAGAACAGTCGTAACAGATTCTTACAAATGAATTCTTTCCTTCCATCGCTAGCACAGAGACATTTAGATAGCAGAGTGTGGGTGAAAGAGGGACAGCTCCTGCCTTGGTCCTGGCCACTACCCCACACACCCCAGTGTTAGGTAAACATGGCTGTGCCTCTAGGTTCTAATAAACCTCCCTCTTGGGGCTCTGATACAGCAGGGATTGTCAGGTTGCTCCCAAAAAGGGCAGGCCAACTGATGTGTCCAAAATTGAGTGTAGGCCCAGCTCAATCTGGACTATAGGACGGTTTCAGGCAGTTAGACAAAGGCCAGCATGCCTCAGGAACTAGTGGAGCCCAGTCTACCAAAAGGAGACCTATCCTTACCTCTGCAAAAGGGTCCTCCCTTCTCCAGTTAGCCTATGCCTATAGCGCCTAATAGCATTTCAGAGTCCACACCAACAGCCCAGTGCCTCCTCCCCTCAGCTACTCACCCTTCTTTCAACTTGACTATTCTCCAGGCTATTGTTCCAGCTTCTCTCACTGTTTTCTCTAGTCTCTATCCCCTGTTATTCTCCCTTCTCTCACAGATAGCTCTGGCCATATCCAGTATGCTAGCTATGTTCAGTCTATTTCTTTTTGTCTTTCTTCTAAACTCTTTCAGATGCCTCAGACTGTTCTTGTTCTCTCTCTCTCCTCTACAATAATAACCTTTCCCTAACCAAACCATGGAGCAGTCATGTTATCAGTTTATACAGTGGTGACCAAGGGAAGCGGCATGCAGGCAGGGCACACACTCAGAGATGGTAGCAGTACTGGACAGTCTGAGAAAGCTAAAGTTATGTTTTGAGTTTAAAATGCTGGGCTGGAGACATGGCTCAGAGGTTAAGAGCACTGGCTGCTCTTCTAGAGGTCTTGAGTTCAACTCCCAGCAACTACATGATGCCTCACAACCATCAATAAGATCTGGTGCCCTCTTCTGGCAGGCAGAACACTGTATACATAGTAAATAAAAAATTTTTTTAAGTTTAAATTGCTGTGCTTAAGAGATCTATAAAATAAAAATGCCTCTAACCTGTAAGCCCCACTTGCCCAAGGTCAGATAAACCTGTAAGGCCCACTTGCCCAAGGACAGTTAACTTTCTGGAGTGCTGGGGGCTGTTGTTCATGTAAGAAGACAAACCATATGTTTGCACTTCTGTAAACAAGGTTGATTGCCCCAACCATACAGATTATGCTTGATCATAGTTAGGAGGAGTTACATAGACATGAAGTACATGAGGATGTGTGCTTGCCTACAACTAGACGAAGGTGCAAAGTACATGGCTTTGTAGGTTTTGCCTTTATAAGCACCAGGCTAACATAATTCATAGCCATTCTCTGGGAATCCCAGTTATCAACCTGGCCAACATACATCATCCTGGCCAATATTTAATAAGGCTTCAAATTTGGCCCAAAAATTGTGGTAGTGGTTTTATTCTCACCTGGTTACATTAACAAATCCTGTCTCCAAATGTTCCACTACCCCTCTGGGCATGTGGACTTTTCTTCCTGTTTCAAAAACAATTCTTGCCATTTCCCAGAAGCCTATGTGAGTCAAAGTAAAGCCAAACTCACAAAGGGTGAGGTTCCCAACCCAACAGAAAGTGGTCCCCAACAGCACTGAGGCAGTAGTCAGTTCATCCCTGAGGCAACAGGCCTCAAAATATGGCATCAAGACTGGCTTTAAAGGGCCAGTAAATGGCTCAGCAGATGAAAGTGCTTGTTGTCAAGCTGGACTCATTTAATAAGGAAAGAACTGTCTTTACAAGTATCTTCACACACAAACACAAATGATGTAAAATATTTTAAGACTAGCCTAAAATAACAGAAAATATTGTTTATATTAAAACAAAATGTTTGTTTGTTTCAAAACCCAGACAATGTTAAAAATAAAGTCCAAACACAACTGGGTGGAAGGGTTTCCTCAGCAGTCAACAATTGTAAGTACCAACTACAGAGAAATTGAGCACCAAAGAAATAATTAAATTTCCAGCAGAGAATGCCCAAATTTAAGCCCCTAGATCATCCTAAAAACAAACAAGCATCAACCTATTGTGTTGGCCATGCCTCTATAGAGAAATTTTAATGCAGAACATGGCTGCTCTGACAAAAGATCACATCCAAAGACCTTCTAGGTCTGTATGATCGGACTAGAATACAGACACACCCTTACTCCAGCACTTAGGAGACAGAGGTATGCAGATCTCTGAGTTCTAATCAGTGCTGTTCAGGCAGTTCAGTTGAGTCAGGGAGTTGAGAGGCAGTGCAGTGAAGCTGAGTTCGTAGCAGTTCAGTTCATGGAATTCAGAGGCAGTTTTACCAGGAGAGCTTTACAGAGGGAGGCTAAAGAGAGAACAAGCTATACACAGATGAAGACAGAAACAAGCCAGAGGGTAAAAAGGAGACAGAAAATTAGAACAGATTACTAGTTAGAGGCCAAGCATAGTAATTCAGTGAGAAACTGAGAGAAGCCAGATTGAATCAGTCAGCCTGGAAAGAAGTTTGAGCCAGAACAGCTGAGATGAACCAGCCAGCCAGAGTTCAGAAAGAGCTAGAAAGGGTGAGCTTATTCAGCAGTAAGTCTCAGAGGCTGAAAACATTCTATGCCTAGATTAGACTGTAAAGAAGCTAGAAGCTTCCAAGACCAGGTCTAGGTTAGTGGATGGACACAGTAAGCCTCCAAGATGACAATTAAAACAGAAGAATAAAAGTTACTTTAACATGCCTCCTCTTGTTTACTCAGTAACAATGAAAGTACATGTAAAATTTTCTACATCTTTCCCATTCAATGTTAATTTATAAGCTCACCTTCATACCATCAGACAAGCTCATCCATCACTTAAGATAATGTTCAAAGTGAGTATAGTGGCACACTCCTTTATTCCCAGCACTCAAAAGATGGAAGCAGGAAGAACTCTGGGAATTTAAGGCCAGCCTGGTCTACTAACAGCCTTACCTGTCCTAGGACAGCCAGGGCTCCATAAAACTGAGTTGCATCCCTAGGACTGAACAAACACACTAAAAATTGCCCAAGAGCCTATCCCCACAACAAAAAATAATTATTTATTATTAACTAATTAATTAATTAAACCAAAACAGTTCTAAGTTCAAAACAGTGTTAGGCCTCTACTCTGAGTGTGAGGACAAACTTCCAGGCAGGTAACACCTGGTGCACATTCAGGTCAGACCAGGCGTTCTACTCCTCTTAACAAGGACTTTGGAATCTTGCCACTCAGCTCTTTCTGAGTTGAGACAATGTCCTTGGGGCAGATTCTCCACCCAGGTCCAGATATTTCATTAACCATCTTCCGCCCCTGCCCCCCAGGATATCAGCAAACCCCATGCACAGCCTTCATGCCTGACTGTGCAGGTGCCTGCTTCAGCCTGGGATGGGGGCCTATGAGCCAGCCTGGCCCTTGCAAGGACTGGGTAGCTCAGTCAGGGCTCACTGCTCATGCTGCTCTTGCTGTAGACTACTAGCAGGTGTGGGGAGAAGGGTGCACTACTCATTTCCCTCTTAGTCACTAGGAGATGGACATGGGCTCATGCTTGTAACTCTAAGTTACCCCAAGACCCTCCAAACTGACTTCCTTACTGGTTTCTGAGCACAAACAAGATGATTGAAAAATCCTTTTCATAACAATGTTATTGCCTATTCTGAAGAAAACAAAAAGCTAAACCAGTATATGTGGGTATCTATCACAAATTAGATGGATTAGGTAACAAAAAAAATGGTTAAATTACCAACAATTTTGAGAACAATTACCAACAATTTTGAGAAAGCTCAAAATTGGGCCACCATATCATCCTAAAAACAAGGAAGCATCAGATTTTGGCAGAAGCCTAGTTGAGCCTCCTGGCCTGGCCACACTCCCCAACATGGCTGAGTGCAGGCTCTCGCCCTCTCCCGTGACTATGAGCTTAAATCAAAGCCAAGTATTACTCAATAAGCCACTCATCACTGCTCAGCTTCTCCCCAGGTTGCTCTGTAGACTCTTCAATCAAGATGTCCCGGCACACCAGGGAGAGGTTGTCCATAGTCCATGGAGGCCCAAAATCCCCAGTTCACCCAACACTGGTTTGTGCCTTTTACACATCACAATGCCAGCAGCCACCCAGGCTTACAAGGTGGCCTCTCCTCCAGACTGCCCTCCACAGCACCAGAAATAGGAAGAGAAATGGCTGGGTTTGGAGCATTGATTCACACATGGTCATTGACACAGCCACAGAATGCAGTGGCATTTCCAAGGCTGCTCAGAACTAAAGGCAGTTTCAATGATTAATTATTTGTGCCAAGTTGTCCAGGCAACTTTGTCAGACATTTGGTCAACCATTATGCTAGAGGTTGCTGTGAGGGTATTTAAAAAAAAAAAATTTAACATTTGCATCAATAGATCTTCAGTTAAAAGAATATCCTTCTAGACTAGGTGGGCCTCAGCCAAACAACAGGCTGCAATAAAAAAACACCTGACCTCTCCAGAGAAAGAAGGAATTCTGCCAGCAAACTGCCCACATTCCACAATCCAATTCTCCAAGCCAAGAGAAAGAAAAAAAAAAAAAAGGACACACATGGTGATACACACCAGAATCTCACTTGGGAAGCAGAGGTCCAGGCTCTGCTTCAGCTCTAGGCCAGCCTGGGTTACATGACACCCTGTCTCAAAATAAACAAACAAAAAAAGAGACAGAGACATATAGGCAGAAATAAAGATAAGTAGTCAAGGAATACACACACACACACACACACACACACACACACACACACACACACCACTGGTTATTTCACAAGAGAATTATGACTAATACAAGAGGTCACAGACTTTGCTCCCAGAAGCAAAACATCCATAGTCTGTGAACATGAATGATGCTACTGAGAAATGACTCTAACAAATAGTTTGGGAGTAGCCTTACATATACAGCATTCTAGAGGCTAAGGCATGATGGTGTATCAAAGGCCAGACTGAGCTACTTCCAGAGACCCTGCCCCAAAACAACACAAAAGTGAACAAGCTAAATACTAAACAGTGACAGAACCATTAAGCAAATGAGGGTTCTTCAGAGACACAGAACCAATGAGAGGGATTCCAATGAGGTGCAGCTTTATGAGCCTGGATACTGTACATCCTACAATCTTCAGCCCATGAGCTGAAGACCAGGATGCTGGAGCTGTGCGTCAGAGAATTGAGGAAGCCTGTGTGAGTCCTAGTCTGTGGGCAGGAAAAGACCAGCACACTCATGCTGTCAGACATGAAGGAAGCAGCCCACCTCCCTCAGGCTCTTCTGATCTCATTAGGTTCTGGCTGACAGGAAACACCTGTCATGAAGTCAATCCATCCAAACACTGATCTCAGCCTGAATACGCTCCCAGGTTCCAGAAACAAGGATTAAACCTGGGCAGCTCATGGTCCAGCAAGGTGAGCATCATATAAAACAACTAAATTACATACTGACATGGAAAATATTTAATTTCTAGGGAGCAGCATATGTGAACATAAGTTGGCCAGCATGGCCAAAGTCTTTGCCAACTCTGGAATTTTTTTTCTCTTTACCTCGCAGAACAGGGACCATCACAGATGATGGCAGGTGTGGTGGCCAATGCACATATATGAAAGAGAGCAAAAATTGTAACATTTTCAGATTTATTTATTTTACTTTATGTGCATGGATGTTTTGCCTGCATTTGTGCATATGTGCTATGTGCATGGTGCCTGGTGCCTACACTGGCCAGAAGAGAGCATCAGATCCCCTGGGACTAGTTCTACAGATGGCTGTGGCTCACCATGTGGGGACTAGGAATCAAACTTATGTCCTTCGCAAGAGCAATAAATGTGATTAACCACTGAGCACTCTCTCTAGCCTCAAAAACTTTTTAAACAGACATAGTCTCCAAAGAAAAAAATACATTATAGTACACAAACATGGACTGCAGGAGCATAGAACTGGAGGCCTCCAGTGGGTGTTAAGAGTCCCACTTAGAAAGATACTTTCACACAAGTTAACGCCACACTTTACCAGGAGGGGCTATGAAGTCAGCACCATGATACTCCATGTACTCCAGAGCTGAGGGAAAAAAGAACTCAGCTGGCTAGTGTGACTTTAAGAGCAGGAGTAAAGAGAACTACGAAGAGCAGCCAGCAGAAGTAGCAGTTGGCCCATGTGACATCACTCGGTGTGCCAGTACATGTGTCAAAGCCTTCACATACCATGTGACTTGACTCTGAAACATGCCTGTTCTTTTCTCTGTGATACCCACTAACCTAAAACAGCAGCACACTGGTCACAGGTTACTGCTATAGTACTATTCTTAGCATTCTTTTTGAGATGGTTCCATGTAGTTCAGGATGCTTACTTTGAATTCTCTGTATAGCCTAAGCTTTGAACTTCTGTTCCTCCTGCCTCCACCCTCAACCCACCCCTTAATGATAGATATAGCCCAGCACACCCAGCTAATGCTGTACTAGAGCACAAACACAGAACTCTGTGCACGCCAGTCAAGGCCTCTATCAATGGAGACACATCATCTGGCCAATGATAGTTCTTAGGTCCAACTGTATTGTTACACAAGACAGTTATCTCTTCTCTTACCAGCATTTCTCAACCTATGGATCATAAACCGTCAGGGGTCAAACAACACTTTTACAGGGGTTGCCTAAGACCATTGGGAAACACAGGATTCATGATTCACAAAAGTAGCCAAGTTACAGTTATGAAGTAGCAACAAGAATAATTTTACGGTTTGGAGGGGGGAGTCACCACAGCATGAGGAACTGTATTAAAAAGTCACAGCATGGGGGAGCAGGGCAAAATAGCAGCGCCGGGAGGACTCTCATTCTGAGCAGCAACACAGCAGGATCGGCACAGTGACCAGCAATCAGAACTCACGGCCATAAAACACAAGTGATTGTGTTTCCCAGGTGAGGGATACCCCACGGTGGGGAATTCAATCAGCTTTAAATCACCCGGCTAAACCGCAGAAGAGATCCTGGTTCCGCCAGGCGCTTGGTCGCCAGCCCATAGCTACACGCCAGCGTGATCCGGTCACTGTCCCAGACTGAACTGTGGGCCCACAACACCATAGACTGGATTTCCCAGTCGAGAGATAATCCCACGGAGCAGGAAACAATTGGGACTGACCTTAGGTCACCCAGACATCCCCTGGAAAAGACTCGGGTTCTATGGGCACCCCAGGAGCCAGTCCGGAGCCAGAGCCGGGGACCCAGGTGCCTGCACAGAGCCCTGCCTGCGCACCTGATTTGCCGCCTCAGATAGAACTGTGGGCCCCAGGGCACCAGGGCACCAGAGACTGAGTTTCACTGTCAGGTGCAAACCCACAGGGAGGGAAACAGCTGGTCTAATCTCAGAGCACTCAGCCGACACCCCCACCCCGAAAAGGTCTCAGGAAAATTATGCAGTCTAGGCAGACACCCAGGCTCCCAAGGGCCAGAAAGGCAGAGCCACGGGCGGGCCTCTGTGCCTGTGGGTTCTATTCGCCACCCCAGACAGAACGGTGGTCCCCAAAGCAAAGACTGGGTGTCCCTGGCAGGAGGAAACCCCCAGCTTGGGGGATCATCAGGTCTAAGGCTCAGGACACCCAGCACCAAAAGACTTTCTGGATTCACGCAGACTCTAGGCTCTAGCTTTCTAATGCAGGCAGGAGCGCTGTGCTCTGCCGCCATTATTGAGTACCCCTAGGGCACTGGGGCACACAGCTGCATCCTCAGACCTACAAAAGCCAAAGAGCCATTACGGCAGCCCTCAGATACTGTGCCAAGGATCAACCAGTTATCCCTAGCTAGACTGACAAAACTGTGGGAATCCCTGTTCCTTCAAGAGGGCTGCACCCACAGTGTCTGGACCAGAGCAGGGCCTGCAGCCGACATCCCAGACATGGACACACAGCTTCCGGTCCAGACTGAGGCACCCAGCCTTCAGACCAGAGTGGAGCCCTCAGTTAACAGCCTCCAGACCAGAGCGACGCCCCCAGGCACCAACTCAACCTAAGTGCACATTCTCCAGGCCCAGAGCGGAGCACTCAGCCTCTGGCCCAGAGACTTGCTGGGTGCTCCTCTCATTTTCCCGGACAGAACTGTGTGCTCCAGGATAACAGACTGAGTTTCCCTGTTGAGAGAAAACTCCACAGCTAGGGAATCAGCAGGTTCTTCAAGAGGACTGTACATGGAAAACTGTAACAACAGCATCAGCTCACTAAATTTATAATGAGAAACCCAGCAGTGGGGCAGCTGTCTTGAGAACTTCTATGGGTAAGAGGAAATCCCCCCCTGCCTAACAAAGACCACAGCTACTACTCAGGGCTATACACCCGAGGTGAGCAGTGGCAATTCCTGAGAAACACTGGCCATACAGTGACCATAACCAAAAAGCAGAGGAGGACTCCTTCAGGAAAAATCATCTTCCGGCCAAGGGGATTCTCCGTACCTCAGGACTCCAGGAAGCACAGAAACGAACAACCAACACCTAAAACAGCCCAATGGGTAGAGGTCAGCGTAAAAGCTCAACCAAAAAAAGACAGAGCAATATCTCCAGAACCCAGCCATCCAGGGGCGAACAGCCCTGGACAACGCAGCATAATAGAAAATCAAGAAGATGACCTTACATCTATGTTGATGAAGAGGATAATAGAGGAAACAAATAAAATACATAAAGAATTAGAAGAAGATAAAACCAAACAGATCATGGCTATCCGTAAAGAAATGGAGGAAGTTAAAGACAAGCAGATTAGGGCCATCCGTGAAGAAATACGGAAGATGCAGCCAAACAGTTTGGGTTCTTCAGAGAAGAAATAATTAAATCACTGAAAGAAATAAAAGAGACAGAGTTGAAGGAACTAAAAGAAAAAGAGGAAAATGCAATCAGACAGGTGAAGGAAGTAAAAAAAACAACTCAAGACCTGAAGATAGAACTGGAAAAATTAAATGAAACACAAATGGAGGAAATAATGGACAGGAAGAATTTAGGGAAGAAAACAGGAACTACAGAGGTAAGCATAACCAACGGACTACAAGAGATGGAAGAAAGAATCTCAGGTGTAGAAGATACAATGGAAGAAATTGATGTATCTGTCAAAGAAAATGTTAAATCCAAAAAATTCCTGACACAGACCGTCCAAGAAATCCAAGACAATATGAAAAGACAAAACCTAAGAATAATAGGTATAGAGGAAAAAGAAGACTCCCTTCTCCAAGGCCCAGAAAATACTTTCAACAAAATCATTGAAGAAAATTTCCCCAAGTTAAAGGAGAAGCCAATAAGAATACATGAGGCCTACAGAACACCCAACAAATTTGACCAGAAAAGAAAATCCTCCCGCCACATAATAATCAAAACAGTAAGTATACAGAACAAAGAAAAAATACTAAAAGCTGCAAGGGAAAAAGGCCAAGTAACATATAACAGCAAACCCATTAGAATCACACCTGACTTTTCAACAGAGACTATGAAAGCCAGAAGGGCCTAGACAGATATCATGCAGATCCTAAGAGAACACAGATGTCAGCCCAGGCTACTATACCCTGCAAAACTCTCAGTACTCATAGACGGAGAAAACAAGATATTCAGTGACAAAAACAAATTTCAACAATACCTACACACAAATCCAGCATTCCAGAAGACACTGGAAGGGAAAATACAACCCAAGAAAATTAGCTCTGTCAAGAAAACACAGGAAATAATTAACCTTACTACAGCAAAACAAAAAGCAACCAAGCACACAAGCTTATGACCACAGCCAACATCAAAATCAAAGGATCTAACAGCCACTGGTCATTAATCTCTCTCAACATCAATGGACTCAACTCTCCAGTAAAAAGACACAGATTAACAGAATGGATACGTAAACAAAACCCAGCAATCTGTTGCATACAAGAAACACACCTAAGACACAAAGATAGACATTACCTGAGGGTAAAAGGTTGGAAGACGACTTTCCAAGCAAATGGACCCAAGAAACAAGCAGGAGTAGCCATTCTAATAGCTGATAAAATAGACTTTCAACCAAAATTAATAAAAAGAGATGAGGAAGGACACTTCATACTCATCAAGGGAAAATTCCACCAGGAAGACATCACAATCCTGAACATCTATGCCCCAAATACAAGAGCACCCACATTTGTAAAAGAAACATTGATAAAATTTAAACCACATATAGATCCCCACACATTAATAGTGGGAGACTTCAACACCCCACTCTCAACAAAGGACAGGTCAACTAAACAGAAATTAAACAAAGAAACAATATCTCTGACAGAGGTCATGAATCAAATGGACCTCACAGACATTTACAGAACTTTACACCCAAACACAAAAGAATTTACCTTCTTCTCAGCACCTCATGGAACCTTCTCCAAAATAGACCATATAGTTGGTCACAAAGCAAGCCTCAACAGATACAAGAAGACTGAAATAATCCCTTCTATCCTGTCTGATCACCATGGAATAAAGCTGGACTTCAACAACAACAGAAATAGCAAAAAGCCTACACACACATGGAAACTGAACAACTTGTTACTAAATGACAGCTGGGTCAGGGAAGAAATAAAGAAAGAAATTAAAGCCTTTCTAGAACTCAATGAAAATGAAGACACAACATACCCAAACTTGTGGGACACAATGAAAGCAGTGCTAAGAGGAAAGTTCATAGCACTAAGTGCCTTCAAGAAGAAATTCGAGACAGCTCATTCAAGCAACTTAATGGCCCACTTAAAAACCCTAGAAAAAGAACAAGCAGACACACCAAAAAGCAGTAGACGGCTGGAAATAATCAAACTCAGGGCTGAAATCAATCAATTAGAAACAAATAAAACAATTCAAAGAATCAATGAAACCAAGAGCTGGTTCTTTGAGAAAATCAACAAGATCGACAAACCCTTAGCCAAGCTAACTAAAAGGCAGAGAGACACCACCCAAATCAACAAAATCAGAGTGAAAAGGGGGACAAAACTACAGACACTGAGGAAATCCAAATAATCATTAGGACTTACTTCAAAAGTGTATCTGCCACAAAATTTGAAAATCTAAATGAAATGGACAATTTTCTTGATCGATTTGACTTACCAAAGCTGAATCAGGACCAGGTAAATCAATTAAATAGTCCTATATCCCCCAAAGAAATAGAAGCGGTCATCAAAAGTCTCCCATCCAAAAAAAGCCCAAGACCAGATGGCTTCAGCGCAGAATTCTACCAGACCTTCAAAGAAGAGCTAACTCCAATTCTCTTCAAACTATTCCACAAAATAGAAACAGAAGGAACATTACCAAACTCATTCTATGAAGCCACAGTCACCTTGGTACCTAAACCTCACAAAGACTCAACAAAGAAAAAGCATTTCAGGCCAATCTCCCTTATAAACATTGATGCAAAAATACTTAACAAAAAACTTGCAAACCGAATCCAAGAACACATCAAAGATATTATCCACTATGACCAAGTAGGCTTCATCCCAGGTATGCAGGGGTGGTTCAATATACGGAAATCCATCAATGTGATCCACCATATTAACAAACTGAAAGAAAAAACCACATGATAATCTTCCTAGATGCTGAAAAAGCATTTGACAAAATCCAACATCCATTCATGTTTAAAGTACTGGAGAGATCAGGGATACAAGGCACATATCTAAACATAGTAAAGGCGATATACAGCAAGCCTATAGCCAATATCAAACTGAACGGAGAGAACCTTAAAGCAATCCCACTGAAATCAGGGACAAGACAAGGCTGCCCACTCTCTCCATATCTCTTCAACATAGTGCTGGAAGTCCTTGCTAGAGCAATAAGACAGTTGAAGGAGATCAAGAGGATACAGATGGTTAAAAAAGAAGTCAAATTATCACTATTTGCAGATGATATGATAGTATACATGAGTGATCCCAAAAACTCTACCAGAGAACTCCTACAGCTGATAAATACCTTCATCAAAGTGGCCAGATACAAAATTAACTCAAAAAAATCAGTAGCACTCCTGTATACAAAAGACAAAAGGGCTGAGAAAGAAATTAGGGAAACAACACCCTTCACAATAGCCACAAATGACATAAAGTACCTTGGTGTAACCCTAACCAAGCAAGTCAAAGACTTGTATGAAAAAAAATTTCAAGTCTCTGAAAAAAGAATTAGAAGAACATATCAGAAGATGGAAAGATCTCCCATGCTCATGGCTTGGCAGGATTAATATAGTAAAAATGGCCATCTTACCAAAAGCAATCTACAGATGTAATGCAATTCCCATCAAATTGCCAACACAATTCTTTACAGACCTGGAAAGAAAAATTCTCAACTACATTTGGAATAACAAGAAACCCAGAATTGCTAAAACAATCCTCTACAATAAAAGATCGTCTGGAGGTATCTTCATCCCTGATCTCAAGCTGTACTATAGAGCAACAGTTATAAAAACTGCATGGTACTGGCATAGAAACAGAATTGTGGATCAATGGAATCGAACAGAAGACCCAGAAATAAACCCACACACTTATAGACACCTGATCTTTGACAAAGATGCCAAAACCATACAATGGAAAAAAGATAGCATCTTCAGCAAATGGTGCTGGTCCAACTGGATGTCTACATGTAGAAAAATAAAAATAGATCCATACCTGCACAAAACTGAAGTCCAAGTGGATCAAAGACCTCAACATAAAACCAGACACATTAAATCAGCTAGAAAAAAAGTGGGGAATACCCTAGAACTCATTGGTACAGCAGACAACTTCCTGAACAGAACACCAACAGCACAGGCTCTAAGAGCAACAATCAATAAATGGGACCTCATGAAATTGAAAAGCTTCTGTAAAGCAAAGGACACCGTCATCAAAACAAAACGACTGCCTACAGATTGGGAAAGAATCATCACCAACCCTTTATCTGACAGAGGACTAATATCGAGTATATACAAAGAACTAAAGAAGCTGAAAAGCAGCAAACCAAGTAATCCACTTAAAAAATGGGGAACAGAGCTAAACAGAGAATTCTCTGTAGAGGAATATCGAATGGCAGAGAAGCACTTAAAGAAATGCTCAACCTCATTAGCCATTAGGGAAATGCAAATCAAAACAACCCTGAGATTTCCCCTTACACCCATCAGAATGGCCAAGATCAAAAACTCACATGACAACACATGCTGGAGAGGTTGTGGAGAAAGGGGAACCCTTCTCCACTGCTGGTGGGAATGTAAACTGGTACAACCACTCTGGAAATCAATCAGACAACTAGGCTTTCTCAGACAACTAGGAATAGCGCTTCCTCAAGATCCAGCCATACCACTCCTAGGCATATATCCAAAAGAGGCTCAAGTACACAAAAAGGACATTTGCTCAACCATGTTTGTAGCAGCTTTATTTGTAATAGCCAGAAGCTGGAAACAGCCAAGGTGCCCCTCAACTGAAGAATGGATGCAGAAACTGTGGTACATCTATACAATGGAGTATTACTCAGCAATGAAAAATAAGGAAATCATGAAATTTGCAGGTAAATGGTGGGACCTAGAAAGGATCATCCTGAGTGAGTTGTCCCAGAAGCAAAAAGACACACACAGTATATACTCACTCATATAGACATACAACATAGAATAAACCCACTAAAATATGTACATCTATCAAACTAAGCAAAAGAGAGGACCCTAACTAAAATGTTCAATCCCCATCCTGAAAGGCAAAGAGGATGGACATCAGAAGAAAAAGAAAACAGGAAACAGCCTAGGAACCTGCTACAGAGGGCCTCTGAAAGCCAGAAGAAGAAAACAGGAAACAACCTCGGAACCTGCCACAGAGGGTCTCTGAAAGCCTCTGCTGTGCAGACTGTCAAAGCAGATGCTGAGCCTGATGGCCAACTGATGGGCAGAGTGAATGGAATTTTATGTAAGAAGTGGGAAATAGTAAGAGCTGGAGAGGACAGGAACTCCACAAGGAGAGCAACAGAACAAGAAAATTTGAACACAGGGAACTTCCCAGAGACTCATACTCCAACCAAGGACTATCCATGGAGATAACCTAGAACCCTGACAATGCAGCCACTTCTGATGAGAACTGATAGACTAAGATCAGAAAGAAGGAGAGGAGGACCTCCCCTATCAGTGGACTTGGGAGAGGCATGCATGCAGAAAGGGGGGGAGAGGGTGGGACCGGGAGGGGAGGAGGGAGGGACTATGGGGGGATACAAAATGAATAAAGCGTAATTAATAAAAGTTAAATAAAAAAAAAATTTACAGCATAAGGAAGGTTGTGAACCAATACATGCAGCTCCAATCAATAACATTTCTTCAGGCCAAGTCTACTTTCCATGTGAGCTTCCTAGGCTACTGGCAAGTTAAAGACAGAGGAAAATCCAGCTCATGGAAACCAAAGCCTTATCTTCAGGCAAAAATTTTATATTAAATCCATTTAAATAGACTCAATTTCCTTAATTCTCAGCAGGGCAAGGTCATAAAGATATAAAGAATGAATAATGCCCCCAAAGGACACAACAATTTCACTATTTTATGTATATGATGTGTGCGCATATTCATATGTCCACATTCACATGCACAACTGTGGATACAAACATTCCTTGGTGCACATGTTGAGGTCAAAGTTCAAGTTCATGTCCATCCTGTCCTTCTACCATGCATGAGGCAGGATCTTTCTTCTTCCCTGCTATGTATGCCAGGCTATGCATGCCTGATTTCAGCTTCCAATGGTTCTTCTGTACTGACCCCATTCCCTCGAGAGCACTGAGATAACAGGTCCCAGCATCTAGCTGGGAAGCTGAGGATCTGAACTCAAGTCACCAGGCTTGCGCAGCAAGGGCTTTACCCACTGAGCCATTTCCCCAGCCCCCAAACTCACTCATTTCACACTTCCACAGCAAATGACTCCCTCATCATGTAACATCATAGAACTCCCGCATCACCAGCTCAAGAAGAACTTACTTGTCTGGTGACCCCAAGCGGCCTGTGTGCTTCCTTCCCGGTGGGTTCCTGTATACATCCTCCTCATTTTCATCCACATCATCATCAATGCTTTTCACATCAAGCTTTTGGTAGCCCAACTCCCCATTCAAAGAAGCAGAATCAATTTTCCATGAGCTGCTGCTCTGGCTCCCATTTGAATTTGGCCCAAAGGGGCCTTCAAAGGCTGCCATGATGTTGGAGGACCGGTCAGAGTTCTCCTCCGAGCTTTCTGCAGTCCCAGGCATCTTTTTTAAAGTGTCCGAAATGTTCTGCTCCTCATCATCATCATCAAAAGAGACAATGTTGGTCACCTTCTTTCTCCTCCTACGCTCCCGTTTACATCTGGCATCTGGCAAAAGAAAAGCTGTGGCAGTAAATGGAAGGAAGGCCAAACCACACTCCCCTGGGGCAGTAAAGCCTATTTTCACACTAAGAATAAACTAAGACTAAATCAGATTATGTTGGGTTTTTAGGGGGTTTTTTTAATAGACTTTTTTTTTTCATACAATATGCTCTGATTATGGTTTCCCCTAGGTCTTCCCAGATCCACCCCAACCCTCCACCCATTCAAATCCACACCCTTTCTTTCTCATCCTAAACCAGAATAAAACAAAAAACAAACAAATAAAAAAGAAGAGCCAAAGAAAAAGAACAAGAAACACATACAGATGCAAAGACATAAATATTCACACATGCAGAAAACCCATAAAGACACAAAATCAGAAACGATAGTATTTATAAGCAAAAGACTTGTAAGATTAAACAAAAATGTCCAGATAACACATAATGAGACAAAAAACAAAAACCCTACAAAAATATCACTGACCATTTTCTGCTGGGCATTTTTTAGGGTTGTTTTTTTTTTTTAAACTATTTTTAAGGGTGTGTGCGTGTGTGTGTGTGTGTGTGTGTGTGTGTGTGAAGTGTGCAGATACCAACAAAAGTGAAAAGATGTTATCAGATCCCTTGGAGCTAGTAATATAGACAGCTGTGAGACATGGATGCTAGGAATCAAAGTCAGGTCCCCTCGAAGAGCAGCAAACTAGGAAGGCCAGAGGCACTAGAGGTAGAATCTACTACTGTTATTTTTGCTAAAGCTCATCTTGACAAATATTCCTCTACGTATTTATGTTTATACCCACAGGTTAGTGATGCTCACAACTTTGGTTAGAGATGTTTCTTTCTGTACTGGGCAGCATTTAATTCAGACTTGTAAGCGGTCAAAGTGTTAAAAATAAACAATTGTCAGTAATCAGCCCAACATGAGACATCTTTATCAAGCCCAACCCAGCCCACCAAGGCTCAGAGAACAGTGGAAAGAGACGGAAATAATGGAAGAGCCAGGAGGTATGGAAGAGTGCTACAAAATGTTGTCCACTGGACATGACATGGTGAACTCACAACAGCTGTGTTTAATTGCATAAGACCAAGCCAGTCAACATTCCAGGATTGTGAAGGAGTGGATCAAGAGGCCTTACCTGTCTGAGGAGCTGTGGGCAGCTGACGGCTGCTGGGGAAGAAACTGGCTTGTCTTCAGAGGTATGTGGCTGCCAAGCTGCCCCTGCTCCAGTGGATGGCCCCACACCCATGTTCATGCAGGCAGCACTGATTACACTCAGTGAGTATTTATTTATAAAGAGGACATGAAGGCAGGAAGGGGAATGTTAGGGGAGAGTGGGAGGTAGGTATGATCACAACACAGTATTTACAAGTATGAAACTGTCAAAGAATAAATAAACATTCTTTTTTTAACAGGTTCTAAAGGGAGGGCTGGGGGTAGCTCAGTAGGTACAGTGCCGGCTGCAAAAGCACAAAGACTTGAATTTGGACTCAGTCCTGGGAGAAAGCTAGGCATGGTGGTGTACACCTGTAACTCCAGTCATGGAAGGGCAGAGACAGGTGGATCCCTGGAGCTCAATGGCTAGCCAGTCTAGCCAATCAGTGAGCTCTGGGTTCTGAGAGAGAGTCTGTCTCAAAACAAAGGAAGGTGTGCAGCCACAGAGGAAGATCGCCCATGTTGACCTTTGGCCTTTGCACTTACATACATGTACACACACATTACATAAATAAACACACATACACAAATCAACAGATAGGGAGATAAAACAGAATTACAAAAGTGAGGCATCTGGGTCAGGGTTGTGATCATTCTCATCGGAAGCTAAGGCAGAAAAATCCAAGTTCAAGACCAGAATAGGCAATGGAGTCAGTTCAAAGTCACCCTAACAATATAACATCTTATCTCAAAAACAAAACATAAAAAGAGCTTATGATATAGCTGGGTGGTAGAGCACTTGCCCAGCATGTACAATCCTCACTACAAAAATACATATACTTTTTTAAAATTTTTTAAAAAGGGATGGCCATGATTATTACCTTAATGGATCTGGGATGACAGAGATCAGTATTTAACCCCTGAGTTTTGATTTCTACTAAAAGCAACTCAGTAACAACTCCAAATGCTCTAAGGGTATCATCAACTTCTGGCATAAATTATCTTAACTGAAACAATTTCCCCATGCCTGCTCACAGTCAAGCTCAGAGCTACCGTTTTCCCTTAGGCCACTACTTCAACAGCATCTTCCCAATACAAGCAAGCCCAAACCACCCTCTCTGGAGTATCACATGCTTTCATCCTATATTCTACAAGCAGTAAGTTGCTTGTGTCTTTTGTTTTAAAATATCACCCCTGCCCAAGATGACTAAGTAAGATGCTAGCAACAAAACAAATAAATAAAAAAAAAAAACAGGAAAGGAGGGGAGAAAGAGACAGCAGTGTTAGATGACCCACTTGGCTTCCTATTTCCTAGGACTAGCTGTTTGCTTGTCTACCCTTTGCTCCACTGAGAGGAAGTGACAGCATTAAGGTGGGTTCCTTTCAGCCCCACTCACATTTCCTTCTCAGTGGCCCTACTGTGCCACCTTGAGAGCCCCTTTTGGCTCACCAACATTGACGTTCTTGGATATGACAGGCAGAGGGTCAGTCTCCTGCTCCGGCTTGATGAGAATGGAGACAGCAGAGGATGCCGTGATCTCCCTGAGAAGGCTGCTCATGCCCTGTGTGGACTCCTTCAGCAAAGATGTCACATTCTGCGTTGACTCCTTTAAGAGGTCAGAGACAGTAGGAGCAAATTTGCTCTGCCCATTCAAATCCTTATTGTCAATGTTAATGGCAAAGAGTATGGAGTTCAGACCTGCCAAAAAAGGAAGGAGGGGTTTGCTGTCATGCAGTCACACCTCCATCGTCAGCAACAAGACAGTCTGCCAGGGACACATACTCATCTTCAGCTTCTATGAAACCATCTGTAACTGAACTGACAGATTTAGAAGCTCATATGAACAGTCTTTCCATATCCCCTCCCTGAATGTCAGAAAGACAAACAACAAAAATCACCCTGGAGACAATGATGGCAGATGTTCTGGAGAGAGGCTGCCTGGGTTGAGGCACAGAACTTAGTAGCTCTGAGACCTTGGTCAAGCAACTTGTCATCTCCCTGAGATGGTGACAACAGTAATGCTCTCAAGATCATGGGTACTGAATACTTCACCTAGCAAAACCTCATCAAGAGCTCAATGTGCACCTAGAGCACCGTTACAATTACTTTAGCCAAGACTGACACTAACAATCTACTGTCTATAAAGAAAACCACAGCCAAAGCCTGACTTTCTCATCCCTTGATGAGACCAGCATGGCCCTCAATATGTGGGACTCAATGTCAGGTTTTAGAAGAAAAAGAATGTAAATGGAACAATAAAGAATTTGGATGAAGGACAAGCTGTCATGTTCATGATCTCTCAATCATACCAATCCAGGGCCTTGCTTCATGTTGATAAGCCACATGCACAGCCTTTTATTTTCTATGGCTCTCTTAAAGCCATAAAAAGGTGACTGGAAAGCTAACAGCATTCTCATGTCACAGAAGAGGAGAGACGAGCTGATAGAATTCAGCTGACATGCAGCAAAACTAGGGTCAAAGCAGTCTGCCAATCCCTAGTTCTTTATAGTTCACCTGCCAGGCTGCAAGCCAAACCCTTCAACCACATGCTTCAACTGTGTGGTGTCAGATTCCAGATAAATTGTCCCACTTAAAAAACAACACGTTACTCTTCCAACCAGGAGGGCAAAGAACAACACAGCATCCCCTTGGGCAATAAATCCACTCCCAGAAGCTCTCTACTCATCAAGCCTCTCAAGGCTCGTCACTCCTGGCCTCAACCAGGCTTACCAGCTGCCATGGTAGGGAGCATACTGGACCGTTCTTCATCCATCACAAAAGACCAGTCTTCATAGAACGTACTGCAAATGCAAAGAGAAAAGGAAGGGAGTTCTCAGTATCCACACACTGGGCAATGATGCCATCAGATGGCTCTCTGGAAATGTCAGGCCTAGTCTGTCACCCAGAGGGAATTTGGTTCCTCTCTACTTTCAAGCGTCTCACTAGAAACAAAGATCTGAATACACAAATCCTATGACTTCCTTCTTGGTCCCATGAAACCCTGAACTTTAGAGGGCTGAATACACATATGCAAATGTGTTTATAAAGCAGCAAAATTGAAGAGGACAGAATGACGGACTACACTCAACAAGGTACCCCAGAAACAGACAGGAAGTCCAAGCTCACCCAACAGGGCTCACCCGATTGGCTAATTCAAGAATAATTTCAGAAGCAATTGCAGAACTACAGGGCTCCATCAACCAGGGCATCCATTATAACTTCTGGGCTACAAACCTAGACTCCAAGTCAGTCCTGGAGAGGGCTGGGAGGGTAGAGGGCCCCTGTGAATTCCAGTAGCAGCCAGGGATGGTCAGGGAAGCCTATGGGGATCCAAGGCAATCTAGCCAATCAACAGTACAGCAGGGCTTAAAAACAGGTCTCCCAAGTCAATTTCCAAGCACTTAATATGACTCTGTTAAGCCATAAATAACAAGATTCCTCAATGCCAGGTAACAAAATTGCATGTACAGCTTCAGCAATGTCAGTTCAGTGCTGAAGTGGCCTGCAATTCAGCAAGAGATGGGAAAAACTAGATGCTGAGGTGACTGAATACAACAGGGAAGAGGCATGATGGGAAGATTAAAAAACCACAATGTCAAGCTAGCATTTTGACCACATACAATTCCATAACAAATTGGGAGAAAATTTGAAAATCTGAACTAGCTTTCACACATGTAGGTGAATCTGGAGTGGGGAGAGAGGGGGAGTGTATCCATGAATATGCTTGCTCATGGAGGCCAGAGAAGAACCACCAGCGTAATTCCTCAGGATCCAGTCACCTTTTCTGAGACAGGGACGCTCATTGGTCTGGAGATCACCAAGTAGGATAGACTAGCACAGGCCATGAGCCCCAGGAATCTGCCTATCTCTGCCTCCTTATCACTGGGACATGTACCACTGTGTTAGCTCTTTTTATGTAGATTGTGGTTTCCATTGTTTTTAATTATCTTTTTTATTATTTTTTATTTTTATTTTTATTAATTACAGTTTATTCACTTTGTATCCCCCCCATTACCTCCCTCCCTCTTCTCTACCTGTGTTCCTCTCCCAGTCCACTAATAAGGGAGGTCCTCCTTAATTATCTTTTTCTTCATTATTTTAATTTGTTTTTATTATTGCATATATATATATATATATATATATATATATACATATGCTGGATATGTGTGAATTCAGACACACATGTGACAATTTTCAGGAGTCACTTCTCTCTACTTCCACCATAGGATTCACCGGATCTGTGGGCTGAGCTCAGGCTTACGTGCCTGTGTGCCCAGCAAGAGCTTTTACCCACTGAGCGACATCTCACTGAGCTAAGCATGTTTAAGAGCAATCCCAGAGCAGCCACAGAATCACTGGTGGAGTTACCAACAGCAAAAACACCACAGAGTAGCAGGGCAGCACAATGGAGCACTTGTCTAGCATGCACCAGCACCTGAGTCTAATTTCAGGTAAAGAAATTAGGCAGAGAAGGAGAAAATGGAAGAAGTTGAAGGAGGAACAGGGCTACAGATGCAGAAAGGGAGACCTGAGCCTGCAAAAAAACTGGGAAGACTGAGATCAAGGGACTTTTGGGTCCTGAGAAGCTACCTCACTGCACTAATGAAATATGGGTGTTAAGTTTCAGCCCTGTTACACCAGAGTTACCCAAGATCAGAGAGGATTGATCATGGCTCCTTGGGTCATCAGCTGACATATATTGTGTCTAGTCTACCATCTTCAGAGACAGGTAGCAACAAGAAGATATAAAAGTGGCCAACTAAGGCCCCTGAGGATTCTCAAGTGTTGCTACAGCACAATATGACCTGAGTAAACTTTATGCTCAAAAAAAAAATTGTATGGTTTTGGCATCTTTGTCAAAAATCAGGTGTCCATAAGTGTGTGGGTTTATTTCTGGGTCTTCTATTCAATTACATTGATCTACCAGCCAGTTTCTATGCCAGTACCATGCAGTTTTTATTACTGTTGCTCTATTGTACAGCTTGAGATCAGGGACTGAGATACCTCCAGAAGATCTGTTATTGTAGAGGATTGTTTTAGTGATTCTTGGTTTCTTGTTATTCCATACGAAGTTGAAAATTTTTCTTTCATGGTCTGTAAACAATTATGTTGGTAATTTGATGAAAATTGCACTGAATCTGTAGATTGCTTTTGGTAAGATGGCCATTTTTACTATGTTAATCCTGCCAAGCCACAAGCATGGGAGATCTTTCCATCTTCTAATATCTTCTTCTATTTCTTTCTTCAGAGACTGGAAGTTTTATGCTCAATCTTCATTCAGAAAGGCAAACAGGATGGACATCAGAAGAGGGAGTAAACAGGGAATGGGATAGGAGCCTACCACAGAGGGCCTCTGAAAGACTCTACTCAGCAAGGTATCAAAGCAGATGCTGAGATTCCTAGCCAAACTTTGGGCAGAATGCAGGGAATCTTATGAAAGAAGGGGAAGTTAGTAAGACCTGGAGGGGACAGGAGTTCCACAAGTTGAGCAACAGAACCAAAATATCTGGGCACAGTGGTCTTTTCTGAGACTGATACTCCCAAACAAGGACCACGCATGGAGATAACCTAGAACCCTGCACAGATGTAGCCCATGGCAGCTCAGTGTCCAAATAAGGGGAACAGGGACTGTCTCTGACATGAACTCAGGGGCTGACTCTTTGATCACCTCCCCCTGAGAGGGGAGCAGCTGTACCAGGCTACAGAGGAAGACAATGCAGCCAATCCTGATAAGACCTGATACACTAGGGTCAGATGGAAGGGGAGAAGAACCTCCCCTATCAGTGACTGGGGGCGGGGCATTGGAGAAGAAGAGGTAGGGAGAGTGGGATTGGGAGGGGATGAAGGAAGGGGCTACAGCTGGGATACAAAGTGAATAAACTGTAATTAATAAAAAATATTTTTTTAAAAAACATGGTAAAATGAAGCTTTTAACAAAAACAAATCACTTCCTTCCCTAATGTCTCATATTATGAGCAGGCCTGGTCTTACAGACCTCTAATCCCAGCACTAAAGAAAAAGGCCAGCCTGGGTTACACAGTGAGTTCCAGGCCAGCCTAAACTACATGTGAGATCTTGTCTCAAAATAAACAAAAGGACAAGATGCTTCCACATCTTTCAGTCAGTTTACTGAAGAATCCCAAATTAAAACTCCATGGAGTGAGGGGCAGTCTGTGTCCTAGGGCAACAGCTATCTGTGTCCAAGCCTTGGTCACAGCAAGCACTGATAGAGTGCTGGCTACATGGGTTCCCCTCCGAGCCCCTTCTAGGCATAATGGCATCTGATCTCACACCCAGGGAGTAGCTGGCAGGGCTACAGTGTAGAAGCCCCTTTTGCCCCTGATGGGGACTAGGAAAGTCTGTCTCCAGCTTGTTCAGGGCCATTCTGCTGGGTACCTGAGCCTGGCACGGTCAGCCAGGAGCATGTGCAGGTAGCGCTCGAGGGAGTGCTCATTGAGGGCACAGCGTAACCAGGCCCGGCCTCGGCCCACATCTGCCGTGATGTGGTGCAGGGAATAGAAGCGTTGCAGTTCGTGCTTGTTGAGGACCTCCTTCACGTAGAACCAGAACACAGGCTCTGTAAAAGGAAGGCAGCAGTGTGTCACTGGGCCTGCAAGCTGTTATCTCCAGAGTAATGGTCACTAGGCAACTTTATGGAGTGCAAATAGCAAACTTCCTTAGCACAGACAACATAGAACAAAGGAATAATCAAAAGTAAACAGGGCCTTAAACTCCCCACCCACCCATTCTTAGTTAACATTTTCAAAACATTCCAGCCAGTCTTTTTTTTTTCTTTGCACCTTTTTAATACAAAAATCAATATTTGTGGCTGCTAAATTATGTCCCCAAACATAACTATACTCTTATCTCTAGAACCTGTGAACGTAGCCTGATGAAGCAAAGGATTCTTGGCAACTCTGATGATGGCAATCCCTGTGGACACAACATATTAACAAGTGTCTTCATAAGAAGACAGAGAAACTGACCCAGAGGAAAGAAGGTCATGTGACTAGGGGAGCAAAGATTAGAATGAAGTGGTCACTTCCAAAGAATGACAGCAGCCAGCAGAAGCAAAGAGAGGTGAGAATAGCTGCTCTCCTGTAGTACCAGCAGGAACCAGCCTGCCATTGTCATCCTGCAATGGTAGCCCATGAAACTGACCTTGAAGTTTCAGCTCCCAGGACTATGAGAATCGATCTCTTTAAGCCACACATGGTGCCGTGGACCTGCGGTCTGGCTAATGAAGGAGCTGAGGCAAGAAGATAGCTTGAGCCAAGCAAGGAGTTCAAAGTTAACCTGGGCAACATAGCACAATCCCATCTCATCCCAGCCCAGCCCAACAAAAACAAAAATCTACATAGTGTATTGTTGTATATGTATATATACATACATACATACATACATACATACATACATACATACATACATGTAATTCTGTATCCTGATTCAGTTCTTTCTAAATTGTGAATATTTTCCAGATTCAAAAGTCCTCAGAACAATTTTGTACTATTACTTATTCACTCAGTCTTCTTAATGTTGAAGGTGATTTCTGGCAGCTTCCTGGTGGGACATAATTTAGCTCCATCTTGATTACAAAGAATTTGCTTTCCCTCACACAGCATAGAACATCCTTGATCATGAATAATAGCCCTCATTTCTAGATCCTCAGGGGAGCTTCCCAAATAATGAACTACTTGGTAGAAGGACAGGAACAAATTTAAGGCTACAGGAAGGCCTTGATAAGGTTGTGTTGAGCTGTGTGCAGCCAGCCGTCCTTACTGACCTTTCTTCAGGTCTACCTTTCTTACCCACATGCACAAATTACTTAGGAGTTTAAATCCTAGGGTACACCTCATTTTGTGGTTGATTTTCTTTACAATGTTGGCTCATTGACCCTTCTTCATGTTATGATCAATACTGCAATGACAGTTATTAGCTCTTGAGTATTAATTGTATACCAGCCATTGCCAAAACATTTCATAATTGACCTCACTCAAACCAAGGCCATCTTATTTGAAGGCAAAGCCTGAACAAGTCCTGCGTAGTTAATATGAATGTTAATAAGCAGCACAGGTGAGCAGAAGTATAGTGCCAAACACAAGCCACTCCAATCATATTTTGCCTCTGATATCTTCAAATGAGCAAATTCACAGTTTGATTTCTAAGTGGGGCAGAGCCATGCCTCTGCTGCCAAATCCAGCTTTTTTTAACTTATTTATTTTATCACTATCAGTTATTATTATTATTATTATTATTATTATTATTATTATTATTGCATGTGCATTACTGTTTTGCCTGCATATCTATATGAGGGTGCCAGATCCTCCAGAACTAGAGTTACAGACAGCTGTGAGCTACCATGTAGATGCTAGGAATTGAACCCATGTCCTCTAGAAGACCTGCCAGTGTTCTTTCTCTTTTTTTTTAACTTTTATTTTTTTTAAGTTTTTCGAGACAGTTTCTCTGTGTAGGCCTGGCTGCCCTAGATTCTCTTTGTAGACCAGGCTGACCTTGAATTCACAAAGATCTGACTGCCCAAGTGCTGTGTGCTAAGTGGTATATGCCACTGCGCCTGGCTTCAGCCAGCATTCTTAACCACTGAGCCATCTCTCCAAACCCACACTGGGCTATCTCTCCAATCCCGAGACTCGGCTCTCAATCCAGGAACCAAACAAGTTTGCAGACTCCCCTGAGAACATTTAGAGTCATCAAGGTTTCCTTCCCAAAGAATGCAAATATGCACAGCTCCAAAGACTACACCCCAGATTAAGAAAAGCTTGATCTAATACTCTGATACTTCAGTTGAACTGACCTAGGCTAACCGCACCACTCTAGTGAGCCCTGAGTGTGCCTAGCCAGGAGAACAAGGACCCATCTGTGAGGACCTACATGTACAGCAGGACGAACAGGTGACAAGATCACTCACAGCTACATAGCCTTGGGTAGGCACAGAACTGTGCTAAACCTCAGGTTCCTGTCCTATGAGCACAGAGTAAGTGGCCTGAGATTTTCGGTTAATTGGAGGAAAGGGCAGGCAGGGTGCTGAGCACAAGGCAGACACAGGCCATTCAACAATGGCAGCCAGACAGGAGATAACCAACACCCACGGCTAACAAGTGTTGTGTAGGCTTCTCTTTCCCTTTCTGGATCAGTAGCACCTAAATGTGTGTATATGAGTGTGTAGATATTTGGGAACCCAGTCATCCTTCCAGGTCTTTTGACTTTGTTACTTCTGTCTATTTAGGGTGCGTATGTCTAGTACAACACGTGTGCAAACATCAGAATATAGCTTGCAAGAGTCAGTTTTTTCCTTCTAGCATGTGGGTCCCAGAAACTGAACTCAGGTTGTCAGGCTTGGTGACAAGAGCCTCTTCAGCTGAACCATCTCACTGGCTTCATTTCTCAGAAGAAACTTCCCAGGATGAAAGAGAAAGTGCAGTTCACTCTCAGATGTCACATGGCAAATTCACTGGACTATATAACCACACAAAAGAGGCTACAGACCCTTCTCTGCCTCTCCGCTAGTTCCTACAAACTGAACCATCCCCTCCAGACAGAGTGAGATTCTAAAGACTTATGAGGCTTAGGAAGCTCCTGAAAGTTACAAGATTCAGAGTCATAAAGGCAGCAAACACCTGCTGAGGAGCGGACACTCTTCAGTGGAGCTGTCTGCAAGTTGGACAGCAAGCCCCAGGAATGCAGCTTTGTTGAGTCATCAACCATGCTGGAGCGGCTTTTCCATGATACAGCTTCCCTGAGTCAGCCATGCTTCTGTAAGGAACCCCAATAAACTCACTGGTTCATTAAACTATATTTAGGTGGAGTCACTCCTTGGCTTGCCATAATTTCCCTATCTGCTACAAAAAGGCCAAGAAAAGTTACATTCAAACACCAGCACAGGGGACTCAGCCAGTAAGGCCTTTGACATCAAGTAATTCTCACTGGCATCCTGTCTTCTCAAAAAAAAAAAAAAAATGCAGTGACCTCCCCCCGACCTTGAATACCAGGAACACTTTACTGTAAAGCATGTTTTCACCATTCAAGCTTGCAAATTGCTACTGTGAGGATCTTTTTCAGGTCTGTCAATGATGCCACTGATGATAAAAATTATCCTAGCAGGGCTCCACTTCAAAATTAATGTGGTCTATTTAAAGTGTAGCTCACCTGTCTTGTAATGCAAGCACTGTCCATAATTTAATTTGTAAATCTATTCTGATCTGCTTTGAAACATGGGGAAAATTCCAGAAGCATGCCAGGGCTTCAACTTCTCAGAGTACCTGAAGCCAACAGCCAGAAAGAACAGGACCAGAACGGGGGTGAGTGAGCTGTCTAGAGTCCCTGCTTGTAGCTGACTAACAGAACCAGCTTTGGCAGTTTCTAACAGGCCTTTGCATACGGCTTTCATTGCTAAGAATTCATACCTCACATAGTCTCAGTGGGCAAAGTGCTTGATGAGCAAGAGAAGGACCTAAGTTTAGATCTCCATCACCCATATGAAAAGCCAGGTACAGGTACATCTGGATGAGGTGGCATATGCCTGTAACCCCACCACTTAGGAGGCAGGCATAGGTAGATCACTGTAAGTTTAGGCCAGCCAGAGCTACAACATAAGATCCTGACTTAAAACCTGGGTACAGGAGTGCACCTGAAATCCCAGCACTGGGAAATCAGAGACTGGAGGATTCCCTGGCTTGCTGGTCAGCCATTCTAACCCAATCAGTGAGCCCCAGCTTCAATGAAAGATCCCTTCTCAAAACACGAGGCAGAAAACAATTGAGGAAGACAGCTGACATGATCTCTGGCCTGCACAAACAGCTACATGTGCACACACACACACAATAGCAAATAACATATAAAATGTGCACGTGAAGTTGACTCAATCAGCATCAGACACAGCAAACATGCCTGCTATAAATGTGTTCCGCAGTAAGCAGCTGTTAGTATTGTCATTACACTAAAGCCTAGCAGAAAGGCGCCCCGACAGCAACCCCTCCCCTTGCTTATGGCAGTGCCCCTCTTTCCTGTCCTCTTCCTGACCAGCAGTGGCAGGTCCAGCAGATGGGGAGACCATCAGACCACATGAGGGTATCCACTCTATGACACAGCATCAATCCAGCCTGTTTTAGATCTGTGCTCTTCATGGAGCATTGTATAAATAAGGTGCCCACAGAGGTCAGGGATGTCAAAATCCACTAGAGCTGGAGTCACAGGCAATTGTGAGCTGCCCAACATGTGTACTGACTCCTCTCCAAGAGAAGCATGTGCTCTTAGCCTGTGAACAATCTCTCCAGGTTTAATGTTCATCTTTTCGGACAGTATGTAAAAAGATTATTTATCTCCATTACTGAGGGGGTTTTCATGGCCAAAGAGGCTACCTCATTGACCTCACATTAGTCCTGGCCCATGTCTACAGGCCCCTCCACACAGCTCTATCTAAAACACCAGAAAACAAACAAACAAAAAAAAGTCCTGGAACCAAAAGCTGCAAACTACGGCCTAGGGACAAATTCTAGCCAAACGTTTTTTGCTGAAAGTTTTACTGAAACACAGCTCCAGCCACTTAGGTAACAGCTGCTGCTGCCACCTTCAGGTTAACAGTTACAACAGCAAAGCTGAGTAAGGTGACCCAAAGTCTGCAATTCTATCTCATCCCTTAAGCAAGAAGTTTGCAGACACCCAGAATTAAGAGCTCTAAGAGCCATGCAAGCCCAGAATCACGGGAGACTACCCTGCAACACCACATCCACCATGGAGACCACCCACAACCAAGCCTGCCTAATCCTCAATCCAGAAAAGCGCCATTTTGTTGAAAGACAAATAGCAACCAATTTGGGGGGCACTAAGCCTAGAGCCCAGCTCAAATGCTGGATCTCTCAAACCTAAAGGACTATCTGTCATTTGCAACCAGAAGGGGTGATGCTGAGCAGGTAAAGCAATATAAAAAAAATTAAACAATGCATCACCTAATTCTAAAGATCTGGGTTCCTTGCAAATAAGGACATCTTTCTCTCGAATCATTTGACAAGATAGGTAGTTGGCTCCAAGGCTCTGAATTACCAAAGTCTTGACTTCATCTCAAGGTCACAGAAGGTAATCACACCTCTGGGCTTCACATTCACAATCAGAAAGGGATGAAAGGCTCAGATAAAGCCAGCTGTAACTCCTCTTATCTGACAAGGGTAAGCTACCCCAGAAAACCACAAGGAAGCAGAAGTGGAGAAAAGAGCAGTGGGACTGGTTTGATCGTTGCTGGGCACTAGGCAAACTCAGGCAAGTGCATCTGGCACTAGCAGCAAACACACAGCCAAACACTGCTACCCACACTGCTCTCCTCCACCCTAAGAACTGGGTGGAAACTGCGGCTCAAGACCAGGACACACTCAATCCATGAGGCAGATGTCATCAGGCAGGGCTCCCAAGAAGGGACCCCAGCATCTTCCAGATGGCCACAAGACTGTGTCTAGAGCAGAGGGACTGTGGCTTAAATATGAATGACAAATAGTAAAGTAAAGCTTTGTCTATCAAGCACAACTTGATACATTTTATTTTGTTTTTTTTTTTGTTTTTTGTTTTTTGTTTTTGTTTTTGTTTTTGTTTTGATAAATCCATGACAAGTACACTGGCCTCCGGTAGCTTCACCTTCTTGTCTCTACATGTTACTATTGCAGACGCCTCCATCAGTGGCATCATATGCTATTTGTCTTAGTGCTTTTGAAGGCTCTTCTACATTATGCTATATGTTGATAACTTAGTGCCTAATTACTTCTTTTCTTGACTGTTGTTTGTGTTTTGTTTTATATTTGTTTTGAGACTGTGTTTTACTCTATAACTTGATATGTACTCCAGGCTGGCCTCAGACTCACTACATAGCTGAGACTAACCTTGAACTCTAATCTTTCTGCCTCTGTGTTCCAAGCGCTGGAATTACAGGAGTGCACCCCTGAATCCAGCTAGTGTTCTCTCACTTTCTCTCTCTCTTCCTTATCTTCTCCCTCTCCTCTTCCTTTCTCTTTCTCTCTCTTTCGCTCTGTCTCCCTCTCCTTCCCCTCTCCATCTCTCCTTTCCCCCTTCTCTATCCACACCTCACTGACAACCCAGAGACTTTCTACATTTATATCAACCTGGCCTAGCACTCTCTTATGTGGCTAGCCTCAGACTTACAATCTTTCTGCCTAAGCATCTGAAGTGCAACCCAGGCATCTGCCACTCCAACTCTTTACTCCTTCACACAGATGTGAAAAAAAGTGGGGAACATGTTGAACACTATAGAAAGTAGGAATATATATTATGTGTGTACATATATATATGTACACATACATACATTTCTATATATACATTCCTACTATATATGGTGTATATATATATTCACACACACAATCTTTCCTGTTATATTTTTGCATGTGTAATGTGTGAGTGGTACATGTGTGTTGTATATGAACATGTGGGTATGGCATAAGTGCACTCATGTGCATACAAGGAGGCCAGAAGAGGCCAGAGCACCCTGCTCCATCACCCTCTACCTTAATTAGTCTATGGCGTGGACTCTCTCACTGAACCTGAGGCTAGGCTGGTGGCAGCAAGCCTCAGCAGTCCCCTAGTTTCTGTCCCACACAGTACTGGAGTGGCAGGCACGTGTATAGCCACACCCAGCTTTTTACATGGATGCTAAGGATTTGAACTCAGGTCCTCAAGCTTGCACAGAAAGCAGGCCTTCTAAAACCTGTGACTCATCTCCTTTTAGATCTCTACTTCATCTTCTTTGAAGAGGCATATTCATCCTGAGATGGGTAAAGGTCTCATGGAAACTTCCAAGCTGGTAATCATGTACCAAAAATTGACAAGTCAGGTGTCAAATATGAGTCTTCATGAGACATCAAAAAGAAATACCTTTAAAATAGCCAGAAGTCACAACATCCCCAAGAGACATTAGCCTAGCTACACCAGACTACTTCTCAGTACTGGGCATTGAACGTAGGCACATGCTAAGCAAGCACTGCCCACTGAGCTATAGTCCCAGACTGTTTTTCCTCTTTACAGAGGCAGTATGTCATTTGAACTTGCAATCCTCCTGCCTCAGCACCCAGAACTTAACATACTGGAACCTACTCATGCACTCATGTTTCTTGCATTCCACCTAGATGCCAAGGTCCCTCTCCAGGGCCCCATGGGCATCCTCACAGTCTGGGGACGATGGCTTGAGGAACAGCAAACCAGCAGCTCTCCCAATGAGGCCAGCCACTCTTTGCCATTGCCAACTACTTCTTCAGTAACCCTAAACACAGCTGTCTTCTCTCCACATGGTCAGCAGACACCCTTCCTTCTGAGGTTTCTTTCACCAGAAGTAGATTTGCAAGTTCACGACAATAACAACGAAACCCCAAGAAGGAACTGAAAGCACAGTGCAGAGGAGAGGCTGACAGAGCGGACCTCCCCACTCAACCAAGACAGCCAGGCTTTCCTGGCACATGTAGCTTCCTCAGAAATCACTGTTCTATAGAAATGAAATCATTACCCAAGGGGACTAAATGAATCCAAATATAAATTCTGCTTTGAGGTAGGTGCAACAGACCAAGGTTCAAGAAGTCAGTATCTGACCGGAAGGTGTGGAGGGCAGAGGCCTGGGGCTTAGCCTCCCAGGAAAACTAGCGCTTTGTTGAAGTCATGATTTTGACACAATCCTCTGTCTCCTCTATGATGTACATACTCTGAGCTACAACAGTGAGGCTGGATCCTGCCCCTTTCTTCCAGGAAAAGCCACAAGCAGGAGGGCAGGACATGCCGTTGGGAGGGCTCACATTGGAAAGGCTCAGGGCTGCTGAGGCACAGTTGGGCTCAACTGGATGGGAGGTCAAGAAAAGAAGTTTGAATTGTCTAAAGAAAATACAGTAAAACCACAATGAGCTAGCACTTCATGTCCCTTTGCATGGCTATTAGTTTTTGTGGACCTTTTTTTTAAGCCAAAGAAGGCTTGGGGAGACATGATGAAATAAGGGGGCAACTTGGAGAGAGGGAATGAAGATGAAGTGCTAGCTCACCATGCTCTCAGTGTATTCTTCCCTCTAGAAAGGCCAGGGCTGACGATGACTAAGATCCACTAGAGGCGTGGGGGAGCACCTGAACTCCCTGCACTGCTAGGAGAGAGGGGTAAAGTGCACAATGCCGACCACAAGTAAGTGTTTCCTCAAAGGCTAAACACAGGCCAGAGACTGTGAAGGTGCTTGCTGCCAGGCCTGAACACCTGCGATCCAGCCTTGGGCCACAAGTGGAGAAAGGAGGGTGCATGCAGGTGTGCACGAGCTCAGGCTCGCTCACACACACACACACACACACACACACACACACACACACACACATTAAGTAAATTTTATTTTTAAAAAGGTCAGTGAGATGGTTCTATAGGCAAAAGCACCTGCCAGCCAAGCCTGATGGCCTGAGTTTGATCCCCAAGACCTATGTGGTGAAGGAAGAAAAACACCTCCCGCAAGTTGCCCCTTGACCTCCAAATACACAATGGTGCATGTACACAGCATGCAAATAAATAAAATAAAATTTTACATTAAACATAAGATTACCAGAAGATCCAGCCATTCCACTTCTGGGTAAATATCAAAAGAGGTAAAAGCAAAAAGGACAAATATTTATTTACCATGCTCATTCCAACATTACTCACAACAGCTAACAAGCAACCTGGAAAAAAGAAAATACATTCTATATATACGCTGTAATACGCCTCAGCCTTAAAGGAGGGGGTTGACATTGTAGGAGGTGACCCTGAAAGGCATATGGTCAATGACATGTACAAGTTTCACTTACATGAAGTGCTATGGTAGTCAAGCTCACTGACAGTTGTAGAATGGTGGCTGATGGCTACCAGGGGTGGGGGCTGGGGGAAAGAACTTAGAATTAGCATTTTAATGACATCATTTCAGTTTAGGAATATTGACATGGTGTAGAAGTATTTAGTGCCGCTGAGCTATAGGCTCTTTTTTGGATTTAATTTCACATGTGTTAGTGTTTTACCTGCATGTGTATTTGTGCACCAGGTGTGACTCAAGTGCCCATGGAGGCCAGGTCTAAGACCCTGGAGCTGGAGTTACAGATTGTGAGCCACCAGGTGTGCAAATCATCAAATCTAGGTCCTCTGCAGCAGCGACACTCTCTCTACACCACTGAGCGGTTTCTCCGACCCCAAGCAGCAGACTCTCAGTGGCTAGAATAATACATTTTATTATGCCTATTCTACCATAATTGTGTATGGTGTCAGCACATGTATACATTCATGTATACATGTGGGTGAGTGCACTTCTGGAGGCTGGCTGTCAACATTCGTCTTCATCTCCACCTTCTATTGTGTGTTTATATATGATGTGACGGCATGTGTGAGAGGTGGAGGTCGGAGCACACTTACAGGAGTCACTTCTACATTTGCAGGAGACCAATGCACAGCTGAGCCAATTCATGGGCCTTCCACCTTATTTTCCAAGACAAAACCTTTCACTGAGCCCAGAGTTCACCATTTCCCCTAAACTGGCTAACTAGCCGGCCTGCAGGATCTGCCTGTCCCACCTCTTCCTATGATGGGGTCCCACATGACCTGTCTGTGGACACTCAGGATCTGAACACAGGCCTTCCTGCTTATGCAGCAAGCACTTTACCCACTGGGACTCCTCACCACCACTCAGTTTTTCACAAAGATACACTGGAACAGAAGCTTGGGCAGAGGGTGCTCTAGTTACTTTATTGTTGCTATGACAAAATGCCTGATACAAGCAAAACAATCCAGGAAGGAAAGGTTCATTCTGGCTCACAGTTCAAGATACCCAGGCAGCAGGAGCTTAAAGTGGCTGGTTACTTGGGAAGCCTTGTTTTGTTTGTTTTGTTTTGTTGTTGGTATTTCAAGACAGGGTTTCTCTGTGTAGCCTTGGCTGCCCTGAACTTGGCTGCCTGGTTTTGTAGACCAGGCTGGCTTCACAGAAATCAACCTGCCTCTGCCTTCCCGAGTACTGGGATTGCAAGTATGTGACACTGCACCCAGCTTTTCTCCTTTTCCTTCTGTCTATAACCAAGCTCTTAGGATGCTGCTGCCCATGGTTAGGGCAGGGCTTCCTACTACATCTAACATCAGCAAGAAAACCCCTCACAGGCAGACCCAGAGGCTCACCTCCTAAATGACTCTTGACCAGTCAAGCTGACCATCTGCATTAACCATCAGGAGTTTGGGGAAGAACTGGGCATGGAAAGAAGATAATAGACAGAAAAAACATTTTTTCACCACAACAAATGGCTGCCTAAAGAAGACCCAACAACAACAACAACACTAACAGACCTACTACCATGGAAAGAGGCAATCCCAAGGGGCCCCACTCCTAGACAAAGAACTACAGGCTAACCACAAACCACCCCTGAAAGCGGGGGTAGGGAGAGAATCAGTCTTCCCCAAGGATGAACCCCTAATTGATACATACCGAATGGTCAGCCCTAAAATCATATAACACTAAATAGACTCAGCATGTATTTGTGTGTGTGTATGTGTGTGTGTGTGTTTTATTTTAGGGGTGGCAACAGTGAAGGACAGATATGAGGGGACAGAGAGATGAGTGGGGCTGGTGCATGATGTAAAACACTCAATAAAAAGTTTTAAAAAAATAAAAATAAACTGGGGTGGGAGGGAGAATCTGATCCTGGTCAGCTGGAGCTAAAGAATCAGCTGTGATTAAGATGATGAGACCAACATCATTGAGGCCCAATCTTCTGGGAAGTGTTTCCTCAGGATCCACACATACGGAAGAGGCCTGGGTAGAGCCAGGTTTGCTCTTTATAAGCACCATCTCCAGAGGATTCCCTGGGGGTCCCAATCCTCACCAAGGGCAGTGCCATCCATGACCTTACCTCACAACATGGCTACACTGAGGGCCAAGCTCCCAATATATAAGCCTTTGGAAACACCCTCAAACCATATGCAAAGCGCAGCCACTGCTAATAATCATATATCTCTTACTAACATGTGTTAAGTTAGGGATGGTTAGACAAAAACTCTCCAGGCTGGCAAGGTAGGTTAGTGAATAAAGATGTTTGCCACCAAGCCAGACCTATTTCCAGTACCTATAACCATGGGGGAAAAAAAAAAAGAACTGACTCCCACAACTTGTCTTCTAACCTTCACACATGAACAGTGACACGCATTCCAACCACCCTCCCCAAGTAAATAGGTAAAAGAAATGTTTAACATATAATCCTGCTTCTCTACTGGAGGATACAGAGCAAACAAGTACCACACAGCTCAAGAGTCCTCTCCAGAGGCTGACCATCACCTGACTCAGAATTGTAAGTAATATACTTCTTCCATTTAAAATAAAATGCCACACCCCCGTAACTTTCAATGAAGATGGTTAATGAGCAATATAAACAAGTCCAAGCTAATAGATCTGAAATGTTAAAAACAACAGGCAGCTTCGTTATAGAACACAGCTCACCAAACTTACCAGTGATACAGCAGAAAAGCCAAACAGTTCTGTACCTATTAAAGAAAGGACATCTATGCTGGGAAACATTCTACAAAGAATTTGCAGGCTCAATGACATCTCACTTAGGTCTAAAACCACCAAAAGTGCTTTCCACAGTTAAGAATGAAAGATGCTGAGACAACCCAGCCATCTTATGCCCATCATATGTGTGGACGTGATAAATAATAACCATGGTGGGAAAAAGAATTCACAAGTTCTTCACATTATTATACTTGAGGAAGAAAAAATGCCCATTGTATATAAACTTAACCACACAGTAAAAATGAACAAACAAGCATTTAGCATCTTGTTTTATGAAGCCAGACAAACAATTGTTTCAAATGATAAAAAGGAAATTTTAAGAAAATCAAGTAGCCAGGGGTAGTGTCATACTCCTGTAATCTAAGCACTCTGGGAGGCAGAGGGAGGGTGATATCTGTGATTTCGAGGCCAGCTTGATCTACAAAGGGAGTCCAGGACAAGCCAAGGATACACAGAAAAACTCTGTCAGGAGAAAGTCAAATAACAGCTAGACATGGTGGCATTGGGGAGGCAGAGGCAGACAGATATCTGTAAATTGAAGGCCAACCTGGTCTACATAGTGAGTTCCAGGACAGCCAGGATTATATGGGGTGACCCTGTTCTTACTCCCCCAGCCCACAAAAAAAAAAAAAAAAAAAAAAAAAAAAGAACATCAAATAACAAGCAATCCATTCCATAAAAATTATGTAAAAGCTTAAAGTTAAATCCAACGATACATTTGAACATGTCACTATACAACTGAATTAGCTTAGGTCTGGGCATAAAAGAGTGGCCTAATACAGACCCCAATCTCAACAGATTTAGAAAGAGCAGATGATAAAATGCAAGAGAGCTATGGGTAGAAACTCTTACCAGCTATTTAACAGAAAGAAACACTCAGGACCACGGACAAGCAAGCCCACATTTCCAGCGCAGTTTAGCAGCACATTGGAGGGTGCCCAGGGCAACAAAGCAAGAAAGGAAAAAGGAAAGTTCATTATCTGCAAAGGATCTGTGAGGCAGAGAAGGAAAGACCTTGAGTTAAGCCAGGGCTACAGAGCCAGTAGGGCATGTCTTAGTGATACAAGGGGGACGCCCAGCCCACTGTGAGTGGTGCCATCCCTGGGCTGGTAGTCCAGCGTGCTTTAAGAAAGCAGGCTGAAGCTGGGTATGGTGGCACACACCTGTAATTCCAGCACTCTGGGAAGTAAGAAGCAGGTGGAGCACTGTGAGTTCCAGGTCTACAAAGTGAGTCCAAGACAGCCAAAGCTACACAGAGAAACCTTGTCTTGAAAAAATTAAAATTAAAAAATTAAAAAAGAAAAAGCAGGCTGAGCAAGCCAGGAGGAGCAAGACAGTAAGCAGCACGCCTCCATAGCCTTTGCATCAGCTCCTAACTCCAGGTTCCTGCCCTCTTTGAGTTCCTGCCCTGACTTCCTTCAGTGATGAACAGTAATGTGGAAGTATAAGCTGAATAAACCCTTTCCTCCCCAAGTTGTTTCATGATGCCTCATCGCAGCACTAGAAACCCTAACTATGACACGTTGTCTACCTCTCCTCCTGAGGTGCCAATGACAAATTGAGGCATGATTCTACCAAAGTTCACTCTGGGGAAACAATGAGCTTATTGGTATTCCATAGAGCACAGGGGATGGAATCCTTACCTGTAGGTGCTTCTCTCCCCACCCCAATAGGCCAACCCTGGAAATCCTGTCTGCAGCAGGGATGAGGGCTTCCCCAGAGTTGCAGAAATTGAGCACCCTCCTCTAGTTTTCCCCCAATATATTGTAGCCCCTCCACATACAGTTAAGGCAGAACTATAAACAAAAGCTGGTAGGGAGAGACTCAAGTGAGAGTGTGCTGACCCTCCCCATCCTTCCATGAGGGAATGTAACAGTCATCAGGCCCAGCTAGGGTAGTCCTTTTACAAGGGAGGACAACTAAACTGCCCAAGAGGCTGGTGGTTGGCTAGAAGTTCAGACACAACAGTGCTCTTGGCACAAGGGTTAAAAGGCTATCAAGATATGATGTCCAGAAGAGAAAAAATACCTGAACACTGGATTTATGACCAAAGGGATGTTTCAAGGCAGCTGAAGAATAGCCAATAAAAAGCTCTTCATCAGTTAGACCTCTGTAAGGGAAGAATAAAATCCTAGCCCTCACACACAAGACTCAACCAACTGTGTAACAATCCTCGTGGCTTTAGGAAAAGCAAAGATTTCTTAAACAGATTCAGATAATTCCAATTGATAAGATGAAAAATAAATTAGGTTATGAAAATGGAGTACTTCCGTTCATCAAAAGATATCATTTAATGGAGAGAGGTAAACTACAGAGTGGGAGAAGTTTGCAGAGCCTATGTACTGGGAATGAAGGATTTATATCTACAATATGTAAAGAACTCATATAAATTAGAAGAATGGCAATCCAAGAGAAAAATGGGCCAAAATTTTTAGCAACTTCATAAAAGAGGGTATCTGGGTGGCAGACAAGCCTAAGAAACAGAGTTAACAATATTAGTCATCAGAAAATGACAAAACCCTGAGGTTAACAGTAGGTATAGGTGAGGATGTGGACCACCCTAAGTCAGATACAAGACCACCTCCTGACAGAAGCTGAACCTCAGTCTCCAGTCTAGGACTGAGCCCCATGACTCACCAATTTACCTCCGAAACACACAAAAACAGCTCCACAAGTATTACCCATAACAGCCCCAAAGTTAAAATGGCCCAATGCAATCATTAGTGAAGCAGATCAATAGACTATAAAGCACTGACCGTCAGTGGAGGTAGTCAGCTACTGGTACCCCACAGCCCAGCAGAACTTCACAAAACAATGCTCAGACCATACACAAATGAGGCATGAAGTTTCTTTCAAAATGAGGCAAAATAAAACCTTGTGTGAAAAACACAGAAGCGCTGGGCAAGGCTGGGGTGATGACCCCAAGCAGTAGGAACATGAGTGGCTAATGAACAATGAGTCTACATGGAGCTGCTTTATGCTTTTGCGGATTAACTTCAATGCTTCATCAAAGCTGAGGTTACAAACATACACCCTGAGTATGGGGAAATGACTCAGTAAGAAAGTGCTTTGTACAAGCATGAGGACCTGAGTTCAAATCCCCAACACCCTCAAGAAAAAGTGATATGCGGACTGAACCCCCTATTTCAACATGAAAAGATGAATCAGTGGGTCAAGGTGTCTGCTACCAAGCCTGAGTTCAATCTCTGGGATCTGCAGAGTAGAACAAAAGAACCAACTACCACAATTGACTTCTGACTTGTATATTCAAGCCATGGCATTTACACACACACACAAGAAGGTAAAGTAGCTATATATGTGTGTTGATCCTGTAATCCCAGAACTGGGAGTGGGAGGAGGATCCCTGAAGTTCACTACCCAGCCAGTTTAGTCAACTAGTGAGCTCCAGATGTAACGAGACCCTATCTCAAAAACAGGGAGACTAAAAAGGCAGAAGAAGAAAGTAATAAGCAGTAGAAGAAACATCTGATATTATCTACCTCTGTCCTCCACACATGCATGCACAGGTACACACACACATAAAATACTTCAGCGTCTTCATTCAGCACTCAGGACAGATCACAGTGGGACTCTGGAAGGTGAGGCCTCAAAAACTATGAATGTTCAAATTGACTTCCTTTATCAAGACCACGATCTGGAAAGAACAGAAGTAAAATACCAGTGTGTGGGATAAAAAGTGCTCACCTCCTGACCCTGACAAGGAAGAGCACAGACAACCTCCAACACTACCTCAGGCTTCAGGGGCAGAAGGGAAAGGTGTACCATGAGTGGAATGAGGGGAAACACCTTTTACCAACCTGCAGAGCCAGTACTCAGCTCCAGCCATAGTCACCAAGCAAATGTGGAGCCAGGACAGCAGGCTGAAACTTAAAGTAGAAACCCCTATTTGAACATGAAACTCCACAATTTTTAAATGTTAGAAACATAAAAATAAGTCAGATATGGTGGTGCACACCTTTAATACTAGCACTCAGGAGGCAGAGGCAGATGTATCTCTGTAAGTCCAAGGCCAGCCGGGTCTACAAGGTGAGTTCTAGCACAGCCAGGGCTACACAGAAAAACCTTGGCTCAAAAAACATGATGGGTAGGTAAGTAGGTAGGTATGTAAGTAGGTGGGTAAGAAGATAGATAGATAGATAGATAGATAGATAGATAGATAGATAGATAGATAGATAGACAGACAGACAGACAGACAGACAGACAGACAGACAGACAGACAGACAGAAAGATAGATGAACAGGTTACTAAACTCAGTCATGCCCAACCTCAAAGGACCAAATGCAAGCCACATCCTTGGCAGGAACACAGCATTCTCCACCAACATGATCATTGTTTTCAGTCATTATTCTGAGGTGGAGCTTCTCTCTCGTCATAGGAAAACTAATTTGTTTTTTGCTGTGGTGCTGGGGACTGAACATATGAACTCGCACATATTAGGCAATCTACACAGAAAAACCCTGGCTCAAAAAACATGGTAGATAGGTAGGTAGGTAGATGACAGATAGATAGATAGATAGATAGATAGATAGATAGATAGATAGATAGATAGATAAGCAGGTTACTACCACTGAGCTAGTGCCAACTTGAAAAAGATCATGCTTCTCATCTGTAAGCAGAACTAACACAGCAGCCTCCTGAGCTCTGTCATTATTCGGTAAAGCGAAGACACTATCAAATACTCAGAAGACGGCTAAAATGTGGGCTGCCCAAACTTGGGCTGGATGTTTTTCACAAGCCCCTACTACCCTTCTGTGAGGTGGGACCTATGACTGAGAAAACAGAGGGTCAGGAAAGAGACGTCTCCACGAGCTCCTGTCTGACAAGTCACTAAGATGTCAACCCGGTCCAACTTAAGCCACAGGTCACAACCTTTATGCTACATCATGGTGAGGGGACCTCCTATCTCCCCAGCACTTCTCTCTGGATTTCATGCTTCTCATTCTGTCCCATGGCTCTCAGACAAACCACAAGAAGCCACTGACCTGATCTCAGCTGATAAACCACCAGCCTCCTCCCTTGGGAGACTTTTAATCACTCCCTGCAAGGAAAGCAGTCTTAATCAGCCAAGGCCAGTCTAGCAGCCAGTGAATGGTTAATTAAGGCAGCCAACAGAGATGACAAACGAAGTCTTGGCAGCCACCCCAGGACTACACTCCGTTTCCAGCCTCTAATTGGCACAGAGAGCTGTGCATCCAAATCAGCAGAAAGCGGCAGTGCCTGCGCCCCCACCTTCTGAGGCGCAGACATAAAATGCATGCTAAGCGGAGGCAGGTGGGGCACCCAGGACCCTACAAAGGCACCAGGCTTTCCTGATTATCAGAGCTAAGGAACAAGAGGAAAAAATCCTAGAGTGTGCGGGAACAGAGAGCACTAATCTCCCTGTGTGGCCAAAAGGTCACAGCCTGAGGAGAAGGTGGGGGAGATGGTCAAAGTTCAATATGTTGGGGAGGCAGGGTCACTCATCCGAGCAATACAAGCCAGTGTTTTCAAGGAGGCCATCAGCACATCCTGCCAACCCCCTCAGAGACCATACTTTCCCTGTGTGCTGAAAGTACTGAAGCTCAAAGCGAGCTCCCACAAGGTCACAATCACCCCATATCCAGCTTGCCTCTGTGGCCAGCAGCTGACCTCACCCACTGGAAGCCCCATGGAAACAAAGAGATGACAACAAAGAGAAAAGGAGGCTCAGCAAATTCAGGGGACCCTGGGAAAATCTTACCAAGCTGCCCAAACTGATCCTCGCTTAGGAAGGCTTGGGGTGCATCCCAAGAAAGCTACGAGACTGCACTATATACTAAACACTAACATCTGAGTGGGCAAGGCTGCTGGCAGAAGCTGACATCAGACAGAGGCCTTTGTACCAGATTCTCTTGGTTAGCCCCTCCTTACCTGTTTGTGTGGGTTCGGTTTGGCTTTGGGTTGGTTTTTGAGACAGGGTCTCATACAGCCCAGGCTGCCCCCAACCCCCTAGTGCTGCAATTATGGGCATGCACCGCCATGTCTGATTTTTTTGCTGGCTTTTAAAGGAGACCTTGAAGCACTAAAGAAAATTCATCATGAAACTCCGAAGTGAAAGGAATTCCCCCAGAACCAATCTTTTGATCCAAAGAACCACATTCATTTCTGAATATGAGCTACTCATTAGATAAACAGAAATCAAAAGCTTGCTTGAGAGCTGAAAGAAAATAAGGAAGGCCTAGAACTAAGTACGGTGTCACCCAGCATGGAGGGGACTGGGGCAGGAGGACTGCAAGCTCAAGACCAAAGATTGAAGGTCCAATAGCAGGCAGCCCCACTGGTGAGGCCATATGTCATAAAGGCTTCTGACAAGAATGTGTGTACAAGGTACATAGAGACCCCTTGCCAGATTTCCACAGATACCCCCAACCCACACATCTGCTCTGATTTCTGGTGTGAGGAGGGCTAGTGGGAAGACAGCATGTTTCTCCTCGGCAGCAATGTTTGTGTCAGCATGGGGATAAGGAAGAGTCAGGGACTGGAGAAGACACCCACAAGAAAGGTATGTGAAGGATGCAGAGATGCCTGGCCATCTCCATAGTTCATGGCCAACTCATTTCCAAGTTCATGGCCAGAGCAAAACATCCACCTGCAGGCTTCCTCACCCACCCGGTGGGAGCAGCGAAGGCCTATGCTGCTTCTGGGAAACAGAGTTAGCTTACATCCAAGGTTATCAAAGAGCCAAGGTCCTACTAAGCACCAAGTGCCCCTATCTTCGGGGACAGTCTTTCACAACACTGAAATGGATAACCATAGAACTCTGAACTTGGAGATCTTTGGGGTTTCTGGTGCTGCTAAAGACATTTAATTATGCAATGCCATGCTATCCCCATGCATCAAATTAAGACAGATTATTAGCTTCCCAATAACTGCCACACCATAATAAGCACCGTGGCTGTAGGCCACCAAACCCAGAGGTGCTGGCAACAAGGAGTACAAAAAGTAACTTCATTTAAATGAAGGGGCCAGACAACACTATTTCCCTTGTCTTTTTTTATTCCATAGATTTCTGGGCACACAAGCACAATCCCAGACCCACACAGTGAGCCTGCTATGGAAAGACAGACAAAACTAGCAGCAAGGCAGAAGTAGACATCAAGTACCTGTCTCGGTTTTGCTGGCGAAGCCTGCGGCCTGCTTGATGGCTGCTGCTGTAAGCGCTAATCCTCGGCTCCTCTTCATGCCATGCTGAAGGACAGCTTCAAACTGGGCGCACAGACAGGTCACCCTGCAGGAGAAGCAGGTGGGAAGTGAGCGGCAGCAGAATGGGTTCCAGGGCTGCATGTGAGCAGCCAGATGTGGCTCCAGGAGACACCTGGATTTGCAGACTTGGAAGCTCTCAAAGCCCCACCTTCATTTATGTTTGATTCACGTATGTCAGGGATGCCCTCTGAACCAGTGCTGGAGGAACCTGGGAAAGGGTACCAACCAGCAGCTGATGCAATGCCAATTTAAAAACAAATCAATCCTGCAGGGAAGGGCTGGTGGTAACTACATCCAGTCCACAGGTCTCAACTCTTAGTTCATATCACACAGTTTACAAAGCAAAAAGCAAGATAATATTCTCAGAGGCTAAATCCACCAGCCTGCCCAGTTGGAAACTATAATTTCATGGCCTGTTACTTTCTGCCATGTGAATTCTTATTCTTGTTCCTTATTGCAGTGTAAGAGATTACATCATGAATGTCTATCTAGAGTTGACAAAATTTTCAATTAAATTGCAATTGCTGTGCATTGAATTGAATTTCTCAATAAGCAGAGAAATAGAAGATTGAGAACATGCCCATGGAGAGATGAGGTCAGAGAAAGCCCATTAGATTCTCATGTCCTCCCCGGGTTCTTGGGCCTCTACCCAGGCCTTCTGAGCCCTTCCACTGACAGCCAGTGTACAGCTCCTTGGTGCCAAGCCTTGTTCTGGGGTCTGGTAATACAAAGATGGGACACACGGTGCACACCTTTAATTCCAACACTGAGGAGGCATAGGCAGGTGGATCTCTGTGAGTTCAAGGCCAACCTGGTCTACAAAGCAAACTTCAGGCCAGATAGAGTTACTTAGTGAGACCTACCTCAAAAATGAATGAATGAATGAATGAATGAATGAATGAATGAATGAATGATTTTAAGAAAAGAGAAAGAAAGGAAGAGAAAGAGAGAAGAAACAATCACAGAAGGGGAGGTGAGAGAGAAAGGGCCTTTGCATTTCTCTGAGGGAGAAAAGTAAGGGCAGAGACCACACAAAACATTTGCATTCCTCAGAACTTGGAATAAATTAGACCAGGGTGGCATGGGGAGTAAAAATGGGCATGGCCAGGCCAACATTCTGTGACCAGGTAGTAGTAGCCTTAGAGTTATGACCTCACTATGACAAAAGGCAGAAAGTTAGAGGAGACAGTACAAAGGCCCTCAGACCAGACTAGCATCCACCCACCCATCCCTACACTTGCCACAGTCCTACCTAGGGGTGTCACCCAGTGGCTGGTGAAACATCTTCACACCTATTCCTTCAGTGACTCTCCCAACATTCTGAGGCCTGGTGAGGAAGGCTCTATCATCTCCACACCTAACTCTGGCCTCCTGGCTTGTCTTCCTGGACCATCTGTAGCCAGCAGTGGCCTACCTAGTCCATGTTCCCCATGTACTCCATGCTTACAAAGCACGGGTCCCAGGATCCACCCACAATGAGGCATCCCTCTTTGTGGGGCAGATGTCCCTCCTAAACATTCACCTGTCTGCCACTCCTCTATATATTCAAACAGGCATGCAAGTGTATGAGGGCTTCCTGAAAGCTGGGACAGGCACAGAACTACCTGAAGTCCACAGAAACCAAAACTGGAGCCAGCCCAGGACCCAGCATTAGGAAAAACAACTCTAGAGTGTGCTATTAACTGAAGCCTCTAGCTTAAAATGAATTTCTGCAAACTCAACCATCCATTTAACAATCCCTGACAGTTTGCTTGGCTCCAAACCACAGGTCAGTGCCTGCCTGGCCAGCTCCAGATAAAACCAGGCCCCTAAGGGGAATGGAATGCAGGCAAGCAGCAATCCTAGGTTTGGAGGGTTCAGTGGCATTAGAAGCCCTGCCTCCCCAACACACACAGGTCACAACTAAGCTAACACAGCAGAAGAGCCCAGGTGAGTGTTACTTGTGCAATTCTTTATCATGACACCAACTCAGAGCCCATCCCATGTCAACACCCTCTAGGTCCCCATTTGACCTAGGCAAGCATCTGTCTATTTGTGATGTAGTGCTTCAACTGAACACATTCACAGAGGCTCCCTGCATAACCATGTCAGGGAAGGGTTTCAATTGTTTCCTGCCTTTGCTTGTAAGGTGATAATTCCTACCAAACTAAAGAAGCACCTGCTTTCATTTCTACTACATTTTCTCAGCTGAGTCTGTATTTTCCAGAGTTCTCTCTGCTAAATGTTCTTTAACTTAACTGTGGAAGCTTGACTGCCTTAGTGGCACTGTATCACATTCAATTTCCATTCCAAGTTAGTAAGCTGGGACATGTTCTTAATGAGTGAAGTTCTTAATAACAGTAGATGTCTTAGGTTTTTTTAATTTTTATTTAATCGTTCAATAACATCTCCCAGGCTTTTCGTGCATACAGCTGTTCACAGAATGAATAGCTAAAATATGATCTATCTTTATAATGGAATATTCCTTAGCATGCACAAAGCTGAGTTCAGTCTACCACATAGAACCAGGCATGGTGGTACATACCATAGTAGACACTCAGCCCTGGAGGAGCGGAAGCAGGAATATAAAAAATTCAAGGTCGGCCTCAGCCAACTATCCAGCTGAAATTGGCATGGGCTACATGTCTCAAAACAATAAGTAAACCTGGGCATGGTGGCAAAGTCTTTAATCCCAGCACTCTGGAAGCAGAGGCAAGCAGATCTCTCAATTTGAGCCAGCCTGTTCTACAAAGATAGTGTCAGGACAGCCAGGGTTATACAGGAAAACACACACACACACACACACACACACACACACACCTAAAATGAAAATAAAAAAATTAAAATTAAAACAAAAATAAAATAAATAAAATAAAAGCTTCCTTTCAGTGTTCTTAGTTAAGTTTCTCTTCCTTCCTGCAAATAAAAACAAAAGCAACTTTGGAAAGAATGATTTATTTTACCTTGTTGTGGGGTATTCGCCAGAGAAGACAGCTCTGAAATGGGCATAAGCCAATAAAAAGAGTTTATTAGCCAGACCGTGACTACACTGGGTGTGGAAAATCGCAGCATACCACTGAGCCTTTTAAGCAACAAGTGTCCTGCGTTGAAATACTTCAGTTACTCAGAGTAACAAGAACAGCCAGAAGCAGAACTGCAGGAGCTAAAAAGCAAGGTTAGTACATCTTGCAAGTTTCCCAGAACTATATGGACTTGATGGATTAAGTCTTTGGTTTAGTTTTTGGCATGTGCTGCTGTCTACATGCTGAGTTTTACATGCAAAATGGCACTTCTATTATAGAATCAGTTGTGCCAATGTCTGAGGCCCTGTTACATGTAACTTTAGAGTTGTGGTCTATCATGAAAGGAAGTAGAACAGGAGTTAGAGCAGAGACCATAGAGAATTACTGCTTACTGGTTCTCTCAACATGCTTTCTTATACAATGTAGAACCACTGGCCCAGAGGTGGAACCACTCACAGTGGGCTTGGCCCACCCACATTGATTATTAATAACATGTCCCCCAGCTTGCTTATGGCCCAAGCTGAGGAAGGCAAATTTCTTTCCAGATGATCCTGGTATGTGTCAATTTGGGGAAAAAAAAAAAAAAAAACTAAACAGCACACTCCAGATACTCAGGAAGTCTGATGAAGAAATAAGGGAATTAATGAATGGAAAAGTAAATGGCTGTCTCACGCTGCACTCAAATCTGTCCACCAATGCCACCAACAACACCAACCCCAGCATCGCTGACACTGCTGGGGCTCAGCCAGTTCTGAGAAGACCTGAGGTGTCCACTCTCACTAGGCAAAAGCACTGCATCTCTAGGCTTCATCCTGTCACTGAGGACTATGGGAGGGAGTTCTATTTTCTCTGAGACAAAGGCTGGCTTGGAACTCACTCTAGCTAGCTTCAAACTCATGGCATTTTTCATGCCTCATTTCCCAAGTGTTCAAGTTATAGACATTAGCCATCATGCCTAGCTAGTGAGGCCTTTTTGGTGGTGGTGGTGGTAGAGGTGGTGATAATCATGCTGGTGGAGGTGGTGATAGAGGAGGAGGTGGAGGAGGCAGTGATGGTGGAGGTGGTGGTGGAGGAGTTGTTGTTGGTGGTGGTGGTGGTGGTGGTACCAGGAATCAAGTTCAAGGCCTCACGGCAGAGCACAAACATGATAACCATTTGAAATGGGCCAAAACCTACGTTTACGAATTAAGTCTGTGAAAGGTTCACTCCCTTTGCCCATAAACTTCAATGGCAAAAAATAAAATAAAATAAAATGCCCAGGACTACAATCTACTTGAGTTAAAGATTGAATAATAAAAACAGTATTATTTTCTCTAGTAGAAAGGTAGCTAAATACTTAGAAGTGTGGGAAGTGGCTAAACAAATGACAGTGTAGCTGTTCAGCCCTGGAAGCGTGTACAAGAGCAGACGGTAAACAGGCAGATTAGGGCAAGGGTCTGGGACTGCACACCAAGCAATGTGCTAGATACCTACACTCCTGCCTGAGTGGCTGCATGAAACACAGTAACCCCCCTGGGGACACAGTGGCTGGTTGGGCTCCTGCCTTCACATTTTCCTGTACTTGCTCATTCTGAGGCACTGAAAAAGTATTCATTCCTCGAGAGCCAGAATACCACTAGCCAGAATCATAAAGATTGAACAAGTATGAGGTAAAGGCAGCAGTGACGGAGAAAAAAATAACTATTAAAACATGTAGATGACTTGAGCTTTTGTTTAATTTATTTTAGATCTCTTATTTATTTTTATGTGTCTGGATGTTTTGCCAGCATGTACTATACGTACCACATTGTTGCCTAGTGCCCCGAGACATCAGAAGAAGGGCATCAAATCCCCTGAAATTGGAATTATAAATGCTTGTGAAGTACTATGTGGGTGCTCAGAACTGAACCCAGGTCCTCTACAAGAGCAACAATTGCTCTTAACCACTGAGCAATCTCCAGCCTGTTTTGCTTTTTGCTGTTGTTGTTTCTTCTTTTTTTCTTTTGTTTTTGTTTTATGGGTTTTTGGGGGGTTTTTTAGGGGTTTTTGTTGTTGTTGTTGTTGTTTTGTTTTGTTTTGTTTTTGTTTTTGTTTTGAGACAGGGTTTCTCTGTGTAGCCCTGGCTGTTCTGGAACTCACTCTGTAGACCAGGCTAGCCTCAAACTCAGAAATCCACTTGTCTCTGCCTCCTGAGTACTGGAACTAAAGGCATGCACCACGGCCTTGCCCATTTTGTTTTTTAAGAAAGGTTCTTGCACATTTAACCCAGCTGTGCAGAGGCAGAGGCAGATCTCTGTGAGTCAAGGGCCGCCTGGTTTATATAGAGAGCTCCAGGACAGCCAGAACTACACATAGCGATGCTGTCAAAAAAACAAAACAAATTAAAAAAAAAAAAAAAAAAAAAAAAAAAGACAGGCTCTTGCCATACAGCCCAGACTGACTTCAAACTCACTATGCAACCAGCTTAAATCTCTGCAGTCCTCCTGTCTCAGCTTCTTGATTCTAGGATTATGGTCATGAGATAACATGTCCAGCTTGAGGTTAACATTTTTTTAAGCTTTGCTTACAAATTAGGTTAAAAAAAGCAAATATACAAATAGAGAGTAACATGTTTCAAGCCAGTAAGATGGCTCAGTGAGAAAAGCATCCGAGCCTGAGAGCCCCCAGGGTTCAAATGGAGGAGAGAAGACTTCCCAAAGTGGTCAGCTCATTTCCACACATGTGCTGTGGTTTGCACAGGTTCACCAAAATAAAGATGCGATAAAATACTTATAAAACATAAATAACAATACTGCAATAAAAGACATCAAAAGTTATTTGACCGCATTTTACTTATGTGGTTGTGCATGCATACCACACAAGATACAGCACACATGGGAGGTCAGAGGACAACTTGTGGGGTTTGGCTCTCTCCTTCCACCATGTGGATCTCAAGGATCAAAGTCAGGTCATGAGGCATGGTAGCAAGTGTCTTCACCTGATGAGCAGTACCAATGGCACAAAAGTTGCTAATTTAAGTACAGAAAAAGGAATATGCTGGCTAGCTGTATGCCAACTTAGGAGAGGGACTCTCAAGAAAATACATCTGTGTGTTTGTGCATGTGTTTGCTCATGTATGTATGTGTGTGCAAGTATATGCTTGTGTATGTTTATGTTTGTGTACATGTGTATACTTGTGTGTGTGTGTGTATGTTGGTTTATGTGCAGGTGTATATGGAGGCCAGCAGTCAACCTGAGTTGTCCTCATTCTTTGGGAACTGTCTACCTTGCATTTGAGTCAGGATTTCTCACTGAACCTTACTGATTCTGCTAGGTTACCTGTCCAGCAAACTGCAGGAATCCTGCAGTCTGTCTTCCCAGTGCTGGGACCACAGGATGCACTGCTATTCCTGCTTTATATATGGGTGCTGAGGATCAGAACTCAGGTCCTCATGATCATGCAGCAGGCACTTCACAGAATGAGCTGATCTCCAGCCTCCCATGTCAGCCATCCTAAAGACCCAAGACCCAAAGAACCAGACTATTGCTGTCAGTCTTTGCTTTCTTTCAAACAGCATCACAGCATGACCAGAGTATAGAGTGCATTTTGGAACTCTAACTCCAGGAACCTATGGTTGAAAGTAATACATAGAAATGCCATCATTAGCCGGGCATGATGGTTCATGCCTGTAATCCCAGCACTAGGGGAACAGAGGCAGACAGATCTCTGTGAGGCCAGCCTGGTCTACAAAATAAGTCTATGACAGCCAAGGCTACAAAGAGAAACCCTGTCTGGAAAAAAGAAAAACAGAAAAAGAAAAAAGAAAAAGACATGGCATCATTGTAAAATTTAATACATAGTAGAAAAAGGTAGAAAATGGGTATATGGCTCAGTCGCATACACAAAGCTCTGGGTTCCATATTCAGCACCACATAAACTGTGCATGTTGGTGCATGCCTATAAATGCAGCACTCAGGAGGTAAAGACAGGAGGATCAGAAGTTTAAGGTCATCGTTGGCCACACAAGGAGTTCAAGACAAGTCCAGACTATATGATACTCTGTTGCAATAATAATAGTAATAATACCCTTATTAAAAGAGCTTGAGTAGCTCCTATCTTAGTTTATTTCCTGTTGCTATGGCAAAATACCCTGACAAAAACAACTTAGGAGGGAAAGAGCTCATTTGGATTCACAGTTCAGTAGCATGGTCCACAATGATGGGGAACAGGAGCCTGGGGCAGCTGCTTACAATGTATCCACAATCCGGAAGCAGAAAACCACAGCAAAGCTCATGTTTTCCACTTATCCAGTCCAGGATCTCAGCCTAGGGAATGGTGCCACACACGACTGGTGGGTCTTCCCATCTCAATCAACCTAATCCAGATTAAGCCAATTAAGCCATGAGCATGCCCAGGGCCCATGTCGTGGGTCATGCTAGGTCCTGTCAACTGAAAAACTGAGATTAACCATCACACTTCCTGTCGTAGTTTGTATTCTGTTGCTGAAAAGGCCATGATTGAAAGCAGCTCCAGGAGCAAAGGGTTTATTTCAGCTTAGATCTCATAGTACATCATGAAGAGAGGTCAGTTCAGGAACTCAAGGAAGGAGCAAGAGAGCTGCTGTGAAGAATGATGCTTGCTGGTATGGCTTGCTCAGCTTCCTTCTTTATGAAACCCAGGACCACCTGCCCAGGGATGGCCTTTGTACATCATTCATTAATGAAGAAAATGCCCCACAGATTTGCCTCTGTTAGAGGCCTTTTCTCATTTGAGGCTCCCTCTTTCCAGATAACCCTATCTTGTGTGAAACTGAGCAAAAGCCAACCGGCACACATAACCAAGACAGCAGAGAAGTACATACAACACACAGGTCCACCGTCCATCCAGTTTACCCTTTCCTTACACCTTCATATTGGATGTTACCCAGGAATAACCCCTCCACCCACCCATTTGCCCACTAATACAGCAATCACCTCTACTCTGTTTAATTATTATTATAGGTCACTGTGACTGTCCAAACTCAACTCAGTGTCCTAAGGAAAAATCCTGTCATGCAGTGTGTCTCCAATGTGCCCTCCAACAAAGCACCCCTCAACAGCAGGATGATGAGCCATCCTCTGGCCTTTAATTAACTACCCAAAACTGCAGCTGTCTCCTGGCAATACATAAAAATGTAGGCTGGGCAAGGTGGTACCCCTTTAATCCCAGCACTCAGGATATAGAGGGAGGCAGACCTATGAGTTTGAGGCCAGCCTAGTCTACACTACAAAAGTGTTGAATCCATTAAGTTCTTACTAGGTGTGCCCGGCAAATGCCACCCTCATCCTCAGAAGTGAGACAATCATCCTCTGATTTGTCTATTATAGGAGACATTTGGAGAGACTAACACAATCCAAAATTACACAGCCAGTTGTCAGCGACTTTTGCCCATGGTAGGCCTGAAGACATGACAACACCGGGGCCCATGCTGCATGCCAGCTGCCTCTCATCTCTGCCAGGAGAACAGTGAAGTGATGAGGAGAATGAGTCTTACACGTAGTTCACTGTGCTCCTTCTCAGCAACCATCCTTTACACCCTAGATAATGTTTATTTAAATTTAGACATGAAATGTGCTCAGACTTCCTAAATATCCAAGAGCTAAAAATAATCTTTTTCTAGAAAGAAATCAATGCATAGCAGAGTGTGCTAGTATGTGCTTATATTGCTACCACAGGGAAAAGGAGTTAAGAGGCCACCTGTCAAAGCAGGTTAGCCGGGGATGAGGACGTAACTCAAAGAACACCTACATAACATGTATAAAGCCTTGGATTACATCTCCAGCAGCACATGTACAAAATCATTTTTTCTAATTTTGTTAAAATAAACAAAACCAGACAGGGCTAGTAGCTTGCCACTGTGGTAGAGTACCTGCATAGCAAGCATAAGACTCTTGGTTCCATCAACACAAAGTAAAAAATAAAAAGCCCATGTGGGGGGAAATGTCAGATCAATTAGTCAAACCCAGAAGTTTTTCCCAGGCTACTAAGAATACGGTATCCAGTTAAGACCTTCAACAAAGAAGAGGCTGGTGGGCAACATGTAACACATTAAAAATAAAGAGTCACATGGTGAACACAGGCACATTTAAAATGGGAAAATGTTCTTAAAAACTTTTTGAGGACCAGGATGTGGCTGGTAATGTGCTTGCCCAGCATGCATGTAAACCTCAGGTGCAGTCTCCAGCACTGCATAAGACACACCTTCAATCCCAGCACTCAGACTAGTAGATGCATGAGGTTCAAGGTCATCCTCATCTACAAAGAAAGTTCAAGGCCAGCCTAGGCTACATCAGACAGACAGACAGATGGGAAGAGAGAGAGGGAAACAAAGAAGGAAGGAAGGAAGGAAGGAAGGAAGGAAGGAAGGAAGGAAGGAAGGAAGGAAGAAAGAAAGAAAGAAAGAAAGAAAGAAAGAAAGAAAGAAAGAAAGAAAGAAAGAAAGAAAGAAAGAAAGACTTTAAGCCATTCTGTTTCCTAAGTGTCCAGGGGAAGTGTTGACTTTTTCACACAAATAGGTTGGAGAAAAGATGGCTCAGCAGTTCAAAGTACTTGTTCTTGCAGAGGACACTGGTTTGACTCCCAAGCACCCATAAAGCAGTTCACAACTGTCCATAATGCCAGTTCCAGGGGAGCCAACTCCCTCTCATGACCTCCTTGGGCATCACACACACACACACACACACACACACACACGCACGCACGCACGCACGCACACACGCGCGCGCATGCATGCCAGCAAAATAAATAATAAAATATCATACACATAAAATAAATCTTAAAAAAAGAGGAAAAAAAGCACAGAGAAGAACATGCATCTGCTTTGTTTTTCTGCTTTCTGCAAGGTGTTTTTTGTTTTGTCTTGTTTCACCTATTTCTAATTTTCAACGGGTAAAGAAGAAAATCACACATATACAACAGCCCTTTCCCTGGAGTGCCGGATGGAGAAAGCTGGTCACGGAATGACAGGTAACACTTCCAATGTCTGCACACTCTGAGTTGAACACCTGAGCCAGGTACCACCACCCACAGCAGAGAGGACCAGTGTGTTGGGACTGTCCACCAAGCATGAGGATACCTCATGTGTAATCAAAAAGACAAGCACACTTGCTAAAGAACAAAACTGACACTCCATAGGCCTGTGCTCAGGACTGCACATGACCCACAACCCAACATGACTATGGTATTATCCCCATTTTACAGATGGGGAAGCAGGTACAGGAAGTCAGGAACTGCTCTGACTTCAGCGTGGTGTGGAAGAGGCAGTGCTGAGTTCAAGCTCCAGAGTTCAAAACCCGTGTTCTTTCGTGCCCTTCAGTCCTAGTTTCTTCAACTGAAGGGAAATTTTCCAGTTGTGCTTTGCAGGTCCACTCGGAGGACAGTGATGTGAGCTCCCAGCCGGCAGGGGCCAGAGAAGGCAAACCAGTCAGAAATATTAAAGCCTCCCACTCCCAGTGAGATGGCAGGATGTTGACAAGTGACATGTTTTAAAAGGCCACAGAATGGATCTTTGTTCTTCGGGGAAAACAAAGATGAAGAAGTGGCAGCAACAGAAAGAGCTGAGAAGCTGGGGATGGGAGAGCCCAGCGATAGCTCCATTCCCTTCTAGAACAGGACTCATCTGAAGGGAAAGGCAAGCCCTAGCTACACTTCTCTTGGCTGCTGTTCCATCTTACACAGGAAGATCTCTGGATCTTGCTGTGTCAACTTCGCAAAAATTAAAACCTCAGACAGCACCACTACCTCCCTGCCTCTGTCTGTCCCCACCTCACACATAGGTCCATTGCAGAACACTGTGCAGACTCAACCCCCAAACCCAACAGCAGCCCCAGGCCTAAGGAATCCCAGCAACACCTACTCATTATTATTTACTTTCTTGTCTTCAGTTTGACCCATTGCTACTGAGACTTGCATCACATGACATATTACAAAGTATCCCTAAACATATATGTGATTTGAGGATTACATTCTGACTCCGCCAGGGCCAGACAACTGAAACCTGCACTATTTAAAGATGGAGCTATAAGAAACATACTGAAATATTCTGAACAAGATGACATTTTGTAGGTCAAAAATGATCAAATATTTGCCATTTCATTTAGTTCCATTTAATACCTAGCCAAGTCTTACCCCCAATACCACTGGACAGAGCCTGAAAGAAATTTAATATCATGACATTTAGGGTCTGAAATGGTGTCAAGCACCTGTGGTGACACAAATCTCTCATTGGGGAAGTGCAAACAAGGAAGAAAAGGAAGGAAGTTGAGTGGTTATAAAGGAGACCACACTAGGAATCAACCCTGGCTCCACTCTCCATTCTGCTACCCAGAACTGCATACCAATCTTGGTGATGCTAAAGCTTTTATGTCTAAGGTAAAGAAACCAGCTCTCTTTCCCGCTACAGCTTAAGGCAGTGGTGCTCAGCCTTCCTAATGCTGCAGCCCTTTAATATCTCATGTTGTGGTGACACCCAACCATAAAATTATTTTCAGTGTTACTTCATAGCTACAATTTTGCTACTGTTATGAATCACAATATCTGTGTTTTCTGATAGTCCTAGGTGACCCCTGTGAAAGGGTCATTGGTCCCCACCCCCACCCTCACCCCCACCAAAGGCATTTTGACCCACAGGTTGATGAGAGTAATGATCTGACCACCATCATTCTCAGACTGCACAGTGCTGTCAAATGGACTCTCAACCCAATATGCAAGCAAAGAGACAAGTGTGTTGGTTCCCATTATAAATGCCCCGCCCTTCAGCTTCTCAGTGCAAAAGCCAACAGGGTCTTAGGACTCCATCAGCCAGACCCTCCTACTAGTTCATTCTCCTAACAGGGAGAGAAGAGCTGGCATTTAATCCAGCATCCAGGACATTCCTACTTGGAAGCCATTCCTGGAGTGCCTGTCTCTCTAGCTTGGGAGCCTTCCCAAACTCCCTGCCTCCTGTCGGTCCTGGTCTCCAATTCTCATTAGTCAAAACATCCCAGCCAGAATGGTCTGTTTCTTACTCCTGCAGATCTCTGGCAGATACACCACTTAACCATTGTGTAGTCATTTTTTGTTGTTAGAACAAAATACTTGAGAAAAGAGATCTATTATATACACATATGAAATTGTCAAAGAACAAGTTAAATTTAAAAATAAAAATTCCAAGTCCTTTTACTTGTGGTGCAGGAAAGGCTAACAGTTTCTGATGTTTGCTTTACATGCAATTGACCAAGCTGAGGACACAGGTGTCCAGTCTTGCTGGAATTTCTCTGTGATGTCACATGCCCTGTGGTCCAAGGAAAGGCCAGAGGATATTCTTCCTCAGCCCTCAACCTGCCTGGTAAGTGCCTAATCCTCAGCCAGTGAGCGAGGCCTCCCCGGTCCCCATCTGTTGTCTCTTCCTTTCTCCTGTGAAACATTAATAGCCATGAGCCCAGTGTAGGTTGAAATGACACCCTTCTTCTCTTCTTTGCTAGGCTTTCCTCTACCATACTTACTGTCTAACAAGCTGTGTTCTCTATTTTATTTAGTTACCTGTCTTCTGTCACTACAGTGCCAGTTCTGAGTCCACAGGGATAACTGATTGTGTTGATTATTGATTATTGCTATACCTGCACCTCCTGATGGCTGAGACAGTCCCTTCTTATCTCTAATGCTGGCCCCAGGGCCCAAGCATGCCTTGGGGACAATTTGTTAGCCTTTCCTGGGTCACAGGTATCACTGATAAGTTTAAGGGCTTTCTTTCAACATGAAAGGGACACATGGTATAATATAGCAAATATATAAATATCTTAAATAAATATCAGGAAACATTAAAATCCTGTTATTATCCTGAAAACCACCTCTGTTCACATCTTGGTAGTTTATTATTATTATTTTGGGAAGTTTTTGCTGGAATCATTGCTTAACAATTCCATGTAGGACAATTACATCCATATACTTTTATAGCTTGTTACTGCTATAACATATGCATGTTTACTACAAACATAATTTCTATTACATTTTATTTATATGTGTACCTGTGTCTGTGTTTCTATAGGTTCACACATGCCACAGATGTATGGCACTCAGAGCACAACTTACAGGAACTGGTTGTGGGTCATCAGGTATGGTGGTAGGTGCCTTTACCTGCCAAGCCACCTCATGAGCCTGATATGTACAATTTTAAAATTTCTACATATGCATGCATTTCCTGCTTAAAGGAAACTTTATGAATATCATCTTAGCTTCTTGGCTATGTTTGTGGTGCTAGGGTTTGAACAGAGGGTCTTATATATGCTAGATACATGCTCCAATACCAGATTATAGTCCCAGGTCTCTTTACATCTTTGTTGACTCCATGTGTGTATGTGTGTGTGAGAGAGAGAGAAAGAGAGAGAGAGGATAAGAGGATAAACTGCCTGCTATGGCTATGAACTCACTATGTAGCCAAATAGCCAACAAACTCATGATACTCCTGAGTAGGCCTGATTACAGAGCTGAGACACCAGGCCTGGACTGAACACCATTCCATCTTACAGATGCACTACACCTATCACTGAATATTTAGGTTTCTGGGTTTCCCCAATTGTAAATCATTGTGGAAATAAAGGTACTTCAAGTAGAACAGATTCCTAGAAGCAGAAGATAGGAAATGAAGCATATCTACAGGTGGTGGCTACACATCTACAGTGGAACCAACGCCCACTGCCCTCCTGGCATGTCCTAGCAGACACAGCAGCCTCCATTTCTCGGCACCTTTTCCTTGTGGGTAAAATGGTTTAAAAAAACTACCTATTAGCTAAGCATGGTGGCACGTCTGTAGACACACTGCTGGGGAGCTAAAACATCAGGAAGTTGAATCCAAGACAGTACAAGGGAGAAGGATGAGATGGTTCAGCAGGAAAAGCACTAGGCACTTAAGCCTATCCATCTGAGTTTGACGCCAGATGCCAAGATGGAAGGAGAAAATCAACTCCCAGAAGTTGTATGTATCATGGCATGTGAGCACTTGCATTCACATACACTGTAATAAATAAAAATTTTTGAAGGAACATCATGGGCTACATCATTTCACTAAATGATGATTCAAAAGGACAACTAAAAAAATTTTTAAGAAAGAGGAGAAGGACAAGAAGAGGATGACAAAGAAGTGATGTACTCACCTGCTGTCAGAATCTGATGCGATCTCCTTTCTCCCTCCGAAGCGAATCTGGCACTGCACAGAGAAAGAGACTGCTGAGCTGAGCTGCTGGGCTGGAACAGCAAACATCACAGAATAGCCCACAAGGCCTTCAGATACAGCAGGGACAGAAACAGGAGGTACCCTGGGTAAGTTAGGGTGGCCCAGGCCCTGGTGCTTTACAGAAGTAAGAAACTAATATTCCAGGTCCATATTTCTCTTTAAGGAAGCCCTGGTCTTCCTCTTGATTCCAGGAAGTGGTCAAACGAGGCAGACAGGAATGCAGGCACCACAAGCAGCTGGATATCATAGCTCTCTGTGACAGCACTGAGAACCTCCATGCCTCCCTGTCAATGACTCTTCTTCACAGAGCCCCAAAGTGTATATAGACTGTGTCAAATGACAGCCAATTGGGTGAGCCTTCAGACCAGCTGACTCACTGTGCAGAGCAGTTCTGCCAGGCTGGATGGATGGGAAAACCAACTTTTTAAAACACAGACCTATAGACTGAGCTGTTGGTGGCACACACCTTTAATCCCAGCACTCAGGGAGGCAGAGGCAGCAGATCTCTGTGAGTTCAAGGTTGGCCTGATGTACAGAATAAGTTTCAGGACAGCCAAGGATACACAAAGAAACCCTATCTCAAAAAAAAAAAAAAAAACAAAATAAAAATAAAAAACAGAGGGAGGTAGAGGCAGGTGGATCTCTGTGAGCTCAAGGCTAGCCTGGTCTACAAAGTGAGTCTAGGACAGCCAAGGCTACACACAGAGATACCCTGTCTCAAAAAAAAAAAAACAAGAAGGAAGGAAGGAAGGAAGGAAGGAAGGAAGGAAGGAAGGAAGGAAGGAAGGAAGGAAGGAAACAGACCTATAAAGCCTATCCTATCCATTCTTAGTGGTAAAGCCTGGTCCATGATGGCACCCAACCTTCACCATTATCCACCTACCTCTTTTGTCGTTGTCTGTTTGATTTGCTTTGTTTTGTGACAGACTCACTCTGTAGTCCTGACTCTGTAGCACAGCAATCCTCCTGCCTAAGCCTTCCAGGTACTGGGATTATATACATGTACCCCACTCCCAGCTCACTATTCAGTGTAAAGACAAAGAATCTCTGCTCCAGATAGCAAACTTGCATGCTACATAGATTTAGGATTTAAAATTACATATAATCGAAAACGATAGTGTCATAGTATCCTGACACAAAGAACACACCAATTGGTATGTTTTAATAGTTGGTAAATGATAGATTTCTATCAATAAAGTTGGCTGTTATTTTCTAAGATAAATGTTAACTATTCAACTCCTCAAAATAACTCAGAAGCTCTGAGTAGAAGCCCCAATTTGTTTTTCTTTAAGTGCTACATGCAAAGCCACTGAACTCACTTCCTTGTCTTGCTGCCTTTCATTTTCTGGATTAAGCATAGAGCACCCTCTTTACCTATCTAAACAAGTGTAGTTCATCCAGCATACATGTACAGATGAAAAGCCATACTCCAGGGAAAAAGAGGGCTGTCTTAGGTTTAGAAATACCATGACCAAAAGCAACTTTGGGAAGAAAGGACTTATTTCATCTTACACTTCCACATCGCTGTCCATCATCAAGAGAAGTCAATGCAGGAGCTGATGCAGAGGCCATGGAATAATGCTGCTTACTGGCTTACTGGCTTGCTCAGCCTGCATTCTTCTTTTTATGTATAATTTTATTTTATTTTTTTTATTAATTACACTTTATTCACTTTGTATCCCCCATAAGCTACTCCCTCCTCCCCTCCCGATCCCACTCTCCCTCCCCATTCGTCACACATGCCCCTCCCCAAGTCCTCTGATAGGGGAGGTCCTCCTCTCCTTCCTTCTGATCTTAGTCTATCAGATCACATCAGGAGTGGCTGCATTGTCATCTTCTGTGGCCTGGTAAGGCTGCTCCCCCCTTAGGGGGAGGTGATCAAAGAGCAGACCAATCAGATTATGTCAGAAGCAGTCCCTCTTCCCATTAATATGTAACCCACTTGGACACTAAACTGCCATGGGCTACATCTGTGCAGGGGGTCTAGGTTATCTCCATGCCTGGTACTTGGTTGGAGTATGAGTCTCTGGGAAAACCCCTGTGTTCAAACTTTCTGGTTCTGTTGCTCTTCTTGTGAGGTTCCTGTTCTCTCCAGCTCTTACTATTTCCCACTTCTTACATAAGATTCCATGTACTCTGCCCAACAGTTGGCCATAAGTCTCAGCGTCTGCTTTGATAGTCTGCAGGGCAGAGCCTTTCAGAGGCCCTCTGTGGCAGGTTCATAGGTTGTTTCCTGTTTTCTTCTTCTTCTGATGTCCATCCTCTTTGCCTTTCAGGATGGGGATTGAGCGTTTTAGTCATGGTCCTCTCTTTTGATTAGTTTCTTTAGATGTACAGATTTTACTAGGTTTATCCTATGTTATATGTCTATATGAGTGAGGTGTGTCTTTCTGCTTCTGGGACAGCTCAATCAGGATGATCCTTTCCAGGTTCCACCATTTACCTGCAAATTTCATGATTTCCTTATTTTTCATTGCTGAGTAATACTCCATTGTATAGATGTACCACAGTTTCTGCATCCATTCTTCAGTTGAGGGGCATCTGGGCTGTTTCCAGCTTCTGGCTATTACAAATAAAGCTGCTACAAACATGGTTGAGCAAATGTCCTTATTGTGTACTTGAGCCTCTTTTGGATATATGCCTAGGAGTGGTATGGCTGGATCTTGAGGAAGCACTATTCCTAGTTGTCTGAGAAAGTGCCAGATTGCTTTCCAGAGTGGTTGTACAAGTCTACATTCCCACCAGCAGTGGAGAAGGGTTCCCCTTTCTCCACAACCTCTCCAACATGTGTTGTCACTTGAGTTTTTCATCTTGGCCATTCTGATGGGTGTAAGGTGAAATCTTAGGGTCATTTTGATTTGCATTTCCCTAATGGCTAATGAGGTTGAGCATTTCTTTAAGTGCTTCTCTGCCATTCAATATTCCTTGACAGAGAGTTCTCTGTTTAGCTCTGTTCCCCATTTTTTAATTGGATTACTTGGTTTGCTGCTTTTCAGCTTCTTTAGTATATATATACTGGATATTATAATATACTGGATATTAGTCCTCTGTCAGATAAAGGGTTGGTGAAGAGTCTTTCCTAATCTGTACGCAGTCGTTTTGTTTTGATGACGGTGTCCTTTGCTTTACAGAAGCTTTTCAGTTTCATGAGGTCCCATTTATTGATTGTTGCTCTTAGAGCCTGTGCTGTTGGTGTTCTGTTCAGGAAGTTGTCTCCTGTACCAATGAGTTCTAGGGTATTCCCCACTTTTTCTTCTAACCAATTTAATGTTGAGGTCTTTGATCCACTTGGACTTCAGTTTTGTGCAGGGTGATAAGTATGGATCTATTTGCATTTTTCTACATGTAGACATCCAGTTGGACCAGCACCATTTGTTGAAGATGCTATCTTTTTTCCATTATATGGTTTTGGCATCTTTGTCAAAGATCAGGTGTCCATAAGTGTGTGGGTTTATTTCTGGGTCTTCTGTTCAGTTCCAATGATCCACCATTCTGTTTCTATGCCAGTACCATGCAGTTTTTATAACTGTTGCTCTATAGTACAGCTTAAGATCAGGGATGGATATACCTCCAGAAGATCTTATTGTAGAGGATTGTTTTAGCAATTCTGGGTTTCTTGTTATTCCATATGAAGCTGAGAATTTTTCTTTCCAGGTCTGTAAAGAATTGTGTTGGCAATTTGATGGGAATTGCATCGAATCTGTAGATTGCTTTTGGTAAGATGGCCATTTTTACTATGTTAATCCTGCTAAGCCATGAGCATGGGAGATCTTTCCATCTTCTCATATCTTCTTCTAATTCTTTCTTCAGACTTGAAATTTTTTTCATACAAGTCTTTGACTTGCTTGGTTAGGGTTACACCAAGGTACTTTATGTCATTTGTGGCTATTGTGAAGGGTGTTGTTTCCCTAATTTCTTTCTCAGCCCTTTTGTCTTTTGTATACAGGAGGGCTACTGATTTTTTTGAGTTAATTTTGTATCCGGCCACTTTGCTGAAGGTGTTTATCAGCTGTAGGAGTTCCTTGGTAGAGTTTTTGGGGTCACTCACGTATACTATCATATCTTCTGCAAATAGTGATAATTTGACTTCTTCCTTTCCAATTTGTATCCCCTTGATCTCCTTCAACTGTCTTATTGCTCTAGCAAGGACTTCCAGAACTATGTTGAAGAGATATGGAATGAGCAGCCTTGTCTTGTCCCTGATTTCAGTGGGATTGCTTTAAGGTTCTCTCCGTTCAGTTTGATGTTATCAGCCTGCATTCTTTTTTTTTAATTTTTTATTAATTACACTTTATTCATTTTGTACCCCCCAAAGAACCCAGAGCCACCCCTACTCTTCCTGTCTTTTCTGCACTGTCATTCCGTAAGGAAAACTCTTTGCTTAGCCATTCTCAAATACAGATGGACATGCTGAAACACACCTGCAATCTCAGCAGTTGGGAGGCTGAGGCAAAAAGACAGGGTCTCTTTATGTAGTCCTGGCTGTCCTGGAACTTGCTGGCTATGTAGACCAGGCTGTTCTTGAACTCACAGAGATCGTTCAAAGCAATCATAGGCTATTTGTTAGTTCAAGGCCAGTCTAGATGACCTGCTAATACCTAGTCTCAAAACAAATACACAAAACCATCCCCAGACACAAAAGAAGCCTGTGTGCCCAGAAAGAAAGAAACGATTTCTACATTAACTTTTGGATATTCACACCAAAGCCTGCTATGTGTGTTCTTACCTGCTTTACTGCATCCAGCAGTCGCTCCAGCAGGAATTGCCTTTTGTCATCGTTCTGTGATCCTAAAATGAAATGGGGTTTAATTACTCCTATTTGACAATTAGACTCTGATAAAAACTTTATGACAAGAGATGCTAAGCATGCGACTTTGATAAAAGCACTCAGGAGGCACTCACTCTGTGAGTTCAAGGCCAGCCTGGTCTACACAGCAAGTTTTAGGATAGCCAGGAATACATAAAGAGACCCTGCTTCTTTTTTTTTTTTTTTTTTTTTTTTTTGGGGGGGGGGGGGGGGAGGGTTCAAGACAGGGTCTCTCTGTTTAGTGTTGGCTGTCCTGGAACTCGCTCTGTAGAACAGGATGGCCTCAAACTCAGAGATGGTCTCTGCCTCCCAAGTGCTGGCATTAAAGGTGTATGCCACCACCACCCAGTTAAAAGACCCTGTCTTTAAAAAAAAGAGTTTTTTACATCTGACACAATAGCATGTAGCAGTCCACAAACATGATCATTAACAAAATAAGTAGCCAGACTAGACACCAAAAATCTACTGCAGTGAGATGCTGTACTACAGGAAAACAGCTAAACTCAGTTTCCCCAGATTTAATGAATGTGTCCTGAATGGTCCCAGTTTCTCTGCTATGATACTACTGACACTGCAGGAAATGTCCCTGGCCTCTACTCACTGGATGCCATCAGTCACACACATGCAAACACACACACACACACACACACACACACACACACACACACACACACCTTAGTTAGCTTTACAAATTGTCAAATGTGTCCTGGAGGGTAGGGATGCCCCTCTTGACAGCCAAGAGTATAGAATAACATGTAAGTTCCCTACATGTTATTGAACAGCGTTTTTGAATGTTCTTACTCCCTTTTCCATGCCATCAGTTGGATGGGATGGAAAACATACTTGATCCTTCCTCAGTGGCCAAGGCTGACCCCATAGAGTTGGTCAGTGATGTCTGGGGATGTGGCCCAGTTGTTAGAATGCTTATTGAGCATGCATGGGGCCCTGGGTTCAGCACCTCATGAACCAGAAATGATGGCTACACCTTGTTCTTGGAAGGTAGAAACAGGATTATCAGGAGTTCATGGTCATCTTCAGCTACAAAGGGAGTTTGAGGTCAGCCTGAATTACCTGAGACCCTGTCTCAAAAATAAACAAACCCCAATAGCTTGGCAATTACGAAGCAAGTAGGAGTGTGCCTGGACACTTCTGGTAAGCTGTGCCTTGTGAAATGACACAAAGGACATCACTCCTTCCTCCATCCTCATGCCTGAGTCATAGCATTTGGTTAGAGCCAGAGCTTTGCCCGGTTTCATGTGACCGGAGGAAAAGCAAAGAGAATCACAAAGGCACCCTCCCGGTAGCAGTGAGTTGCTAAGCCGATACTACAGGTAATTCTCACCAGTCAAAAACCACATTTGTTCAAACAACCATAAGTACTTGAACTGTTTCTTGCAGTCAAATGAATTTCCAAAAGATTCCCACAAAAACAAGACACACAGAGAATTTCTATTAAAAAGGTCTGGGGCAAGGGGCATTCAGCACAAGGCATACTACTAACAGATGGCATATGCCCATATGAGGCAAGGATAGTACCTATCAACAGAGTTAAGGCTGTGAATAACAGTGCCCCAGCAGCAGAGCAGTCGCTTTAAACAGCAGGGATGGAATTGCTCACCAGAGGCTTCTGCCCTGGACCACACCAGGAAGGAGTGTTATAGATATGGGAGTGAAATGGTATAAACAGTCATCTTCTAATGGAGCTATATGTATTAGGAAGAGATGCAGAGTGTGAGCACACAAAGACTAAACAGTGATGGAGACAGGAAGAAAACAATGAGGAAATGCAGAAGATGCCACTGCAGCCAGCACAGTGTGGGTGCTCTCTTCACAGCTTTCCCTGACGTGTGAGCTGAGCCCTTTATAAAGAAAAGAAGCAGTGATGGAGAGACAAGGAAGGGCCCATTCCAGGCAGAACAAGCAGCTAGGGGAGAGGCTGAGGCAAGACAAGCTCAGACTCTGTCTTCCAGACTAAGAAGTTCAGGTGGGCAGAAGGACTATCAGACAGACCAGCAGCTGGTCATGGAGGGTCCTTCCAATCAGGCTACAGGATAAGATTCTGCTTTAACCTAAGCACTAACTGGCACAAGTGTGATTTTGAGGATGGCATTGACCCTATGAAGCCTGTGTTAGAATCATCACATCAAGATGCCTGTCTTCATCCAGGCCTGGTGACAAAATGAAGACACCCAAGAAAACAATTACTTTTTCTAGAAGAGCTTTTGGTAAGGTCAAGCTTGCAGCGCATTCTCACCAGGCCAGAGACCATCTGGAGGCACTGCCCATAACGTGCAGATGCCCCAGACATCCTTCACACCAGTGCCTCTCAATCACCTGCTCCTCGATTAGCAGAAGAGTTAGTCTCTGCCCCTCCCTCCTAACGCCAAAACAGAAAGTACGGCTTTCTTCCTTCCTTCTTCCAAGTACTAGACTCTGCCCTAGAAATGCTTCTACTATTTTTTATCATAACAGAAATTTATGTGACTAAAATACAATAAAACCAAATCAGGAAAAAAAAGAAGAAAAATATCTCTATCATCTCACTAGACAGCACTCTATTAGTCAGCTATATGCCCAGCCACTACTACTAACTGTGTGCACTCAGGAGCGTGTGTGTTTGTACATGTGCAGGTCAATGTGTGTGCATTTGCATTCATACAGCAAAGGTCAACCTTAGGTGCCATTCCTCAGGAGCCCTCTACTTGGGTTTGCTTCTCTGTTTATATGTGGTTTGGAGCAGGCTCACTCAGTAGACTATGGGTCTTAGCGTTAGGTTAGGTTGGCCATCCAGTGAGCACAGGGTCTCTGCCTCCCCTGAGCTTAGATCATGACTACACTCCACCACACCTGGCTCTCTCACGTGGGAGCCAGGTATCTGAACTCAGATCCTTGTGTGAAAACATGCCCTAAGGCTGGGGCAGGGCTCAGCCTCACTTTCTGACTGTGGGCCACAGGCATGAATCCCACTGAGATTATCTTGACCTCAGCAGGGCACCTGTGGTCATCTTACCCCTGAAAAGATATGGAAAGAGAGTCTCTAAGATGCAGGACACACAGGTGGCTCCAAGGCCACATATGAACAGCAGAAAGTACAGAGAGAGGCCCCTGACTGTGAAGGAACATTCAGCAGGAAGTCACAAGACAGAAGTCCTCATCCTAGCCAGGCCACTTGCTGGCCATGTGACAGGGCAGCCACTTCCCTGCTCTGGACACTGGGTCCTGCAGGAGATTGTGTGCCACTAGCCCTGCAGTATGTAGACAGTTTCAGCACAGACTGGCAGGCAGAAACACAAGATGCTTTCTCACCTTCTCCATTGACAAGCCAAAGAATGCAGTGCCCGAGCACTCGTGAGCACACGCACAGTGCACGCACACACACCGATGCACACACTCAAACATGCATATTTACACATGCACATGTGCACATACACACACACCCTGGGAGGTCTTCCTGGATGCCACACACTAGTGTTTCCTCTATACAGACCGACTACTCTAGCTAAGTACATGATGCAGATCTGGCCCACTGGATTCGCAGGAATGAGTTCCAGGATGGCTCCATGGTCAGCCAACCCTGAACTTTGCCTGAGTACTGTTGAGTGTCACTTTGACAGGATGGAGGCCAAGTGCTGCTGGTAGCCCTCTTGCCTCTGTGAAGGAGAGCTGAACAGAAGCACAGTCCTACTGACTCCTAAGAGCCTAGATTCGGCTGAGCCTGAAGCCAGGTAAAGTCCCTAAATCTTTTGATTACACAAATCTACACATGCCCATGATGCAGACCTCAGCTTAAACAGCTTCTGCCACATTCCACCAACAGAGACCTAGCCAGTGTACTGCCAGAACTCCAGCAAGCTTGTTTCCCTAAGTTGACCCCCCTTCAACAGACACCAAAACTATACAGCCCTTTGCTAAGTAAGAAGGCACAGAGCAAGCTGCCATCCAAAGAGTGTGTGTTGAATGTCCCACTGGCACTGCCACTGGGGCCCTCACCTCAACCACAGCATTTCACACTAGTACAACTGCATGGGCACAAAAGCAATCAGTGCCACCCCTGGGAAATGACATGACAGACATAAGGCAAAGAAAGGAAGGTTACTCTGGTAGTTTGAATAGGAATGGCCCCACAGATTTATGTGTTTGACTATTTGGCCATAAGGAGTGGTGCTATTAGGAGGCGAGGCCCTGTTGGAGTAGGTGTGGCCTCGTTGGAGGAAGTGTGTCACTGTAGAGTGGGGTTTGAGGCCTCACATGCTCAAGCTACACCCAGTGTGACTCACAGTCTCCTGTTGCCTGCGGGTCAGGATACAGAACTCTCAGCAACTCCAGCACCATGTCTGAATGCACGCTGCCACGCTTCCACCATGATGATAATGGACTAGTCATCTGAAAGGGGAAGGCAGCCCCAATTAAACGTTTTCCTTTCTAAGAGTTGCCATGGTCAGGGTGCGTCCTCACAGCAATAAAACTTTAACTAAGACAGCTACCCTATCCTGCACACCACTATATTTACAACACAAGAGTAGAAGAAAAGGAAAGAAGGGAGGGGGAAGAAGGAAGAGCTAGCTAAGTCTCAAGTGTAGTCCATAGTTCAAAATGTGTGCTTCATTAAAAATCAATTACTGGGAGATTGTGCAGCCCATAAGAGTGACCAGTGTTTAGTCCATGGGGAAAGGTCTTACCTGGAAATTTTAAAGATGAAAGCAAAACATAAATCTATGGTAATGATAAAATTACCTCAGCTGGCATCAAGAGTTCCTCAATCTTTCTTTTTCCTTTTTTTTTTTTTAAAGTAGTGTGTTTCATTTATCTCATGACCTTGAACTTCTGATCCTCCTGCCTCCTACTCTGAGTGCTGGAGTTATAGGTATGCACCCACTCCTGGCTTATGCAATGCTAGGAATGGAACCACAGCCTTGTGAAAGCCAGGCAAGGGTTCTACCCACAGAGCCACAGTACAGCCCTTCAGTCTTCAGTATCTTCACTTCAGGATCTTTTAGGCATTTTCACCTAACCACCCTCTCCAAGGCATTCTTTCCTTTGAAACAGTCTCACTATGTAGCCCAAACTAGCCTAAAACGCTACATAGACCAGGCTGGCCTCAACTCACAGAGCTCCATCTGCCTCTGCCTCCCAACTGCTGGGATAAAAAGTGTGTGCCACCAAGCCCAGCTTTAGTCCCAAATTTCATGAGTGCTAAGAAGTTGGTTCTCATTAAGTGTTCAGAGCCTAGGCACATGCCAGCAGGAGTAATTAGAGGCATTAACCTGGGCCCCTGCGGAGGTGTTTCAGCACTTCTGATACTGGAGCACTAATATTCTCCCATAATACACCAGCCCTGTGACATCATGCAGAAAGCTATTAATAGCCTTTGCATGAAAACCACATTCTTTTTCCAGTCACTGTTTCAGCTGATTCTTTATTCCAAGAACAAGTCACTTCTGGATAGGGTCCAGTCAACAACCAAGGAGAGAACTGTGGCCTTGAACCTTCCAGAAAAATAAGAAACTGTCAAGATGTACACACATATGAGGAAGGGAGCAGCAGTGATCACTCTCTGGACCCAAACTGCTGTGTCAGCCTCAGTGACTTCTCAGGCCCCAGCTTTCCTACCCTTCAAACAGCATTTTTCTAACACTGAGATTCCTGAGAGGAGAGTTACTGATGGAAGGGTAGCAAGGACTTTTGCACATAGTTGGACAAAAGGCAGTGCTTGGAAGCATAACGACCTCTACTTTCCCAGCAAGAGTAACCATGCTGTTTAGAAACCAGAATCCCTTAGCTTCTAGATGGCAGCAGTGGAGGGTTTCCATTTACTTGGGTTCTCCAGGAAAATGTCTGAGCACTTCTTCCTGAAGAGAAGCCACAGGTCTGCCAGATAAGTGTCTTTCCTCCTGGCATTGTGTTCACTTCTGCAAGCAAATATAGATCCATAACAGCTGTGTTGGATATATATGTTAAGTTGCATTGAAACATATATTTTATATATCGTTCTATATCCTGCATCATCTTTTGTTTTTCTATTTGAGACACAGTCTCATGTAGCCCAAGCTGTCTTCCAACTCTTTATGTGGCCAAAACTTCTCTTGAAGTCCTGATTCTCCTGCCTCCACCTTCTGAGAGCTTGGGTCACCACACCATGTCCAGCTCACACAGGCTGGAGGTGGAATTCAGAGTCTCGAGCATGCTAGAGCACTGGACAAACTGAGCTGCAGCATCCTCAGCTCCGTCCTGGTCTAGCAGAACAATGATGTTTCAATTAGTAGACACCGTGACTAGTGTGTAAGTGTATGCTTTTCTTCTTCACATCTCTGAGGTTCCCCTGTCATGAGGCATCCCACACAGTGTTTACCTAATTCCCTGCCAATAGGCATCATCATTGTTTCTGGCCTGGTGATAAAATAGTATCTGCTGTGTGCAATATCTAGGGCCATTACACTTCCTGGATATCTGCTTCTACTCAAACACTTTAAATTCAAGAACAGAACACAGTCTAATGGCCAGTATATAGGATATACAAGAAACTGAAAAACATATTAAACCACACCAAAAGGAAGCAATCATCAAAATCCTGCAAAGACATCCACAGGACAAAAGAGCATGTGCCCTTTAAGAGAGCTGCCAACAGTTTGTAGGAGGGAACTCTGAGCGGTGTCCCTGGAAAGGCTGAAGCAGAAGTATCTCACTGTAGGAAGAGCTGGACTCTGAGGTCAGCCTGAACTAGACAGCTTAACTGTCTTCAAAAATGACACTGGGGGCAGGCAAAATGGCTCACTAAAGGTCTTGCTATACAAGTCTGGAGAACTGAGTTTGAGTGCCACAACCCAAGTAATGGTGAATGGAGAGAACCAACTCCACAAAGTTGTCCTCTGACCTTCATATGTACACACGGCACCTGAGTACACACACAGACATACACATACACACAGACCTTTTTATTTTTTAAGACACTGTGAAGTCTGGGGAGATGGTCTCAGTTGGTAAAGTGCTTGCTGTGCAAACATAAGAAACCAAATTTGATCCAAAGGATCCACATTTTTAAATAAATGAAGCCAGCTACACATGGTGGAATACACCGTTAGTCCCAACACTGGTTAACAAACCTCTGTGAGTTTCATGCCAGCCAGGGCTACATTTGGACTCTGTCTGAGATAGGTAGGTAGATAGATAGATAGATAGATAGATAGATAGATAGATAGATAGATAGATAGTAGATAGATAGCCAGTCATGGCAGTGCTTGTAATCCTGGTGTTAAGGAAGCAGATGAGCAGATACTCTTGATAGGCAGCCTAGCTTAAGGTTTAGTAAAAGATCTGGTCTCAAAAAACAAGGGAAAAAGTGACTGAGAAAGAAAGAAGTTGACTTCTGATCTCCATACACACCAACACACACAACGTGCAAAGACTTTGTGCCTCAAGGATGACATAAAAATAAATAATAAATAAATAAGCATGCCATCCTCAACATATATATACCTGTATATACCTGTAATCCTTTATCACTCAACGAGGTAGAGACAGGAAGACAACAGTTCCAGGCCTGCTTCAGCTACACAGCAAGTTCAAAGTCAGCCTGAGTTAACAAAAGACCATATCTCAATAAAAAACAGTAAGAAGACAATTCACAGAATGGAAGAGAAACTTTGTAAACATACTAATAAAAGAATTATACCTGGAAACCACACAGAATCTGGCAGATCAACATCAAAAAGAGACATATAAAGCCAGGTGGTGGCGCTCACCTTTGATCCCAGCACTCAGGGAGGCAGACGTAGGTAGAACACTGTGAGTTTGAGGTCTACAAAGCAAGTGCAGGACATCCAAGGCTACCTTGAAGGCTGTACCAAAGCTGCAGAAAAATTCTGTCTTGAAAAAAACAAAAAGAAAGAAAGAAAAAAGGAAAGAAAGAGAGAGACAAATAGCTCAACTGAAATATGGACAGCTGGAGTGAAAACTCAGAGGTTAAGAACACTGGCTGAGCTTCTGGAGGACCTGGGTTCAAGCCCCAGTATCCACATGGCAGCTCAAAACTGGTTGTAACTCTAGCTCTAAGAAATCAGACATCCACTCCTGATCTCTGAGACACCAGGCACACATGTGATGCACATGTATACATACAAGCAAAATAACCATACACACAAAACATCAAAATGAAAAAAAATGTCCATGGACAGATGATATAAACAGACATTTCTCCAGAGAACATATACAACTGGCCAGTGGGCACAGGAAGCCATGCTCAGAATGACTAGTCATTAGGAAAATGCAAATCAAAACCACAAACAAGTGTCAATTCACACCCACTAGAATGCAGGTTTTCAAAGGCCCGTTGGCAAGCTGACTGGAGAAACCAGAACCCTGTATGGTGTACGTGAGCTTGCAGAGCAGCATCTTAAGAGCCGAGTGAAAGCCACCCAGAGACCAGCTGCGAGTGAGCAGATAACACGGTGGGCAGCGGCCACACGGCAGAGTATCACTTGGCCACAAGAAGGAAGAGACTACAGATCAGGCTGCTCTATGGCTGGACCCTGAGGACATTACACTTTGTTAACAGAAATAAAGTTCTATGATTTCTTTATATGAAATACGAATAGTAGGAAAATCCAGAGTAGCAGGCATGTACCACCACACTTTGGAAGTAAAGGCAAAGGGGATGAGAGGTTAAAGGCTATCCTGGGCTACATAGTAAGGTCAACACTGCCTGGACTACATAAGAAACTATCTCAAAAGAATAAGAAAAAAAAAATCAGAGACAGAAAATAGATTAGTAGCCTAAGACCAAAAAGGGGGGGGGGGGGGTGTAAACAGTGATTGCTAATGAGCCCAGACTGTCTGGAGTAAGGAAAATATTCTAATACTGGTCACAGTGAGGTTTGTACAATTCTATCACAGCACTAAAAAAGACTTTTAAAATCTGTTTCCCACTAGACAGTGATGGTGCATACCTTTAATCCCAACACTCAGAAGGCAGGGGCAGGCCAATCTCTGAACTTAAGGCTACAGGGTTCCAGGATAGCCAGGGCTACACAGAAAACCTGTCTCTAAAAACCAAAAAACTAACCTAAAATTTCTTTCAAAGATATTTAAGCTATTTAAAAGAAAAGCTACCCTTAAATCCGAGTTATGAAATTACACCATAAAACAAAATTATAAAGCAAACACTTCATTCAAACATTAGACAGTTGGTGCTATTGAGGTATCACTGGTTTTTGACAGAATCACAAATTGAACTACTTTTTAAACAGAGTATGAGATACATATAAAAGTATTTGCAGATGAAATGGTGGTACCTCCGAGAGGGGTGGGAACAGGCAGGGACACAGATGAACTAGCCACAAGCTTTAACTATCATGGTGAGATACAACTCCACGTTTGCAATGTCTGGAGTATTCCTTTTCCTTTCCCTTTCCCTTTCCCTTTCCCTTTCCCTTTCCCTTTTCCTTTTCCTTTTTCTTTTTGAGACAGTGCTACACTATATATTACAGGCTATCAGTTTATCTTTCAAGGAAACACTTAGTATCAAAACTCTGGCTTAAGTATTTGCAGCCAACTGATGACTTGAGTTTGGCCCTATATCCTAGCATTCAAGGAGGCAGAGGCAGGTAGATCCTTGGGAGTTCAAGTACATCCTGGTCTACAAAGACAGCCAAGGCTATACAGAGAAACCCTGTCTCAGAAAGAGAAAGAGACGAATCAATTTCCTTCAGTTTCTCAATTTTAGCTCCTCCTCTAATAAATGCAAATGAATTTCTACTCCAGAAATCTGGGTCTATGGCAGGCCCTTTGGTCACATTAAAAGGAAAAGATTAGGACTAAGGTATCTTCAGTGAGAGGACACAGGACCAGCTCTAGGTTATTTCATCATCTTCACCAAGTATCTCTGAGTGCCTAGTTCCCACCTTTGTCCCAGAGGGGCCAAGAAGCAAGCCTGTGCCCAGTCCCCACTCCACTTTTATGGAAACAGTAACAATGAACCCTGCTAAGTGGCATAACACCAGTCAGTTAGCTAAGCAAAGTAAGTCATTACTAGTCTAGAAAACAGATGCTATTGTGTATGCTCACTTTGACAGGAATTCCACCTTAGTTATTCTAACTTATGCAGCTTCAAAGATGGCTAAGAAATGGCTCAGTCAGTAAAGAGTTGGCTGCGTAAGCATGAGAACCTGAGTCCAGATCCCCAGCGCCCACGGTTAAAGCCTGGCATGTAGTAGCACTGGCGTGCTGATGCAGACACAGAAGGATTCCCAAGACTCTAGGCCCAGAGAGTCTAACTGGAATGACCTCTGGAACCAGTGAGGCATGGTCTCAACAAATAAGGAAGAAAGCGTAGAGAAAGACACACAAAGCACACTTCTGGCCCTCCTACACAAGTGCACATAAAAACACACACCTGCACACACACACACACACACACACACACATGCATACACATACTAAATTAATTAATGAAAATTATACAGCTTTGTGTGTTAGAACTGAGATTTAAATCCAGTAAATTGGGCTCCATCACCTCTTGGTGGATGTCACCGCACATCTTTGCTATATCATTAGCAGTCAAGGATCTGAAACCTTCACTACGCTCAGTGATTCACTTCGGCAGATGCCAATAAACTGGAAAACCCCTCCACCAGTTCCCTCAATAACACCACAGTTCCATAAACCTTACTCTTCAATAACATCTTTTTAAAGGTGTACAAAAATAACTTAAAAGCTAACAATAAAGACTCTCCTCTGCTCCTTTGCCCTAACACCCTCTCCACCCATAAACCACCTGAATGAAAGGCCAGGGACTGGATTCAAGGACTCTAAAATTCAACTGCACAGTAAGAAAAAACGAAGGCGGGTCCTCCTAAAGGAATCCAGATGCCTGTGTCCAGCAAGAGTCTCAACAGCCAACACGAGGCTTTCCTGAGTCACTCCCATCTCCACATGCAACACCCAGGAATGACTTAGCACCAAAACATCATCTGGACTCTTCCAAGGGAGGCAAGGATGGAGACTCAGACTCAAGGGACTAAACTTCAGTATCACCGAACACGAGTCGTCCACACCCACCTTCCTCTCACTTCCAGCCTCCCTACCTGCTCCATCTCCCCTCTGGTGGTATTGGCTTGGGCAAGGCATCAGCCCCATTTAGGTTCAGCACTGGGCAAGAAGGAAAGGGCTGCAGGACACAACCAGAGACCTCAAACGATGAGCTAGGGGAAGAAATGGAGAGAGCTGGACCATGAAGCAACAGCCCAAATGAAAAAGGCACAGCCGAGAGGGAAGCTGCGAGGCTAATGGGCCGGCTCTGGAGACACGGTGCAGGGAGTAAGAGGCACAGAAGACAAAGCGGTCGTAACGCTCAGACCTCTGGGGACTAGGAGCTGCCACTCTGGTTTGCTATGGACAGAGGTTGGAGGTCAGCAGGGACTAGAGATGTTCTTTGCCTTTGGAGAAAGAGGAGTCACTAAGGATAAGAGAGCTGGACCGGAGAGTGACAAAAAAAAAAAAACAAAAAAAAAAAAAAACAGAGAAAGGTAACTGGTGCTGGGTCCCAGAGGGAGAGGGACTGTGGCACGCACCAGGGATCTGAGAATCCCGGGTGTGGAAACGTGTCAAAAGGATCGGCGGGTTGGGAGGGTCTGAGAGGGACTGGGGAGCAAGCTCTGCTCTAGGAGTTGGCTGTCACTCATGGCGCGGAGGGACAGGAGCGCCAGCCCCGGCAGTGAGAGCGGTGCAGGAGACCGGGGGGCAGGCTCCGAGCCTGCGAGCGACCCCGCGGGGGTCTGCAGAGTGCGGGGACACCGGGCCCGGAGCGTGCGGCTACAGCGGCGCCACACGGCGGGTGACAGCAGCGGGGCCGCCACTCACCGCTCATGTTGCCGCTCCCGGGGCCGCCGCCTGCCGTGCCGCCGCCGTCGCCGCCGCGTCTGCAGCCGCCGAGCTCCACACAGGCCGGGAGAGAGCGCGCCCCTCCAGCTGGCCCCGCCCCGGAAGCAGGAGCCCTCCAGGAGCCCGCCTCCCGACCCGGAACCAAAATACTCTCGCGAGTCGAGGTTCTAGGGTGGCGGAGACGAGACTCGGGACCTCAGCGGATAAATGCCTCCCTCTCCCCAAGGCGGGAAGAAGACATCCGCCAAAACTGAGGTCCGGAGAGGGAGGTGGAATAAGAGTACTGGGAGCCTGGAGCACTGGTGCATGTCTGTCAAACCAGCCCTAGGGAGAAGGCAGAAGGATCAGGAGTTCAAAGTCATCCGTGAAATATCGAGTGAGTTCGAGACTTGATTAAGCTACCTCAGACCCTGTCTCAGAAACAGAAGAAGAAAAGAGTAGTGGGCCTGCAGGGCCTGGTGGTACAGCCCTTAGATCCCAGCATCCCAGAGGCTGAGTGAGGAGCCTGAGCTGGAGTTCAAGAGCTGGGAATGTAGCTCAGTGATAGAGCACGTGCCTTGTATGCGTGAGGCCAAAGCTTCAACTGTGTGTACAACAAAAACAAGGCGAATTCAAAGCCATAGAAAGTAAAAAAAAAAAAAAAAAAAAAAAACCAGACACGCCTTTAATCTCAGCACTTAGGAAGCATAGGCAGACAGATCTTTGAATTCGAGGCCAGCCTGGTCTACAGCCAAGGCTACCAAAAAAACCCTGTTTCAGAAAAGAAAAGAAAAGTAAAACTTGCCTTGCAATCCTGGTTTGATGGTACATACTTTTAATCATCCACAAGGTGTGGAGCAGAAGAATCGTGATTTATGACCTGAGGTACTTAGGGGAAACTTGTCTCAACAAGAGAGTACTTTGTCGAATGAGAACGCATAATGGGGCTAGGGAGAATGGCATTGGTTAGGGAGCTCCGGTAGTTGGCCAGGTGGCTCTCGAGGCAACAGTGAGAGAAAAGGGTGCTGTGAAAACACAGTGCTAGATTCACAGCGACTGTGAAGCACAGGGCTAGGCCCTATTTTAATGCTGGGGTTGAAAGCCTAGTTTCCCCCTGCTGAGTATGAGGCTGGAGTCATCTGGCCTGAGTAACTTAGACTCTTGGTCAGAAATACAAAAATAATAAAGAGCTAGAAGCTATAGTGCAGAGGAGGATCACAGTATGAGGCCCTGGATTTTATTCCCAACGTTACAAAGAAAAGGGAGGTGGCTAAGCCACGGAGCTCCCCTTCACCCGAGGTCTTAAGGCCTACAGAGATGTCACATGGGTTCAGCCAAAGGCCTCCACCTTCCACCCTGTTAGAACACAGCCAGAACTCTCACTGGACACCAGTATCTCCAACTCTGCAACTTGGGCAGATCGAGTGTGGAATGGTGATGTATACCTATAATCCCAGTCCAGAGGTGGAGGCAGGAGAATCTAGAATTCAAGACTAGCCTGTAAGGAAAGTGATTCCTTTTGGTACTTTTACATTATCAAGACTCAAGTGTCTTGTTACAATTTCACAAAGTAAGACATCACTCCCTGGCTGTTACCCTGCTCAGACACTCTGACACACACACACTCTCTCTCTCTCCCTCCCACTCTCCCTCCCTTCTCCCCAGTGTGTGGTGTGTGTGTTAAGTCGGAGGTTGACCCTAGGACCTTGAGTATGCTAGGTAAATATTCTACACTAAGCCACATCCTCGATCCTAACAGCATTTGTAAGATGGAAGTGATAATGACCTACCTTCCTTATAGTATTTTGTATGTGTAAAATGACTTGGAGCAGTCTCTGGCACCATTAAACCTACATAGGTGATTGCACACACTTGCACTTGAGCTGAAAACATTACCAGGTTCATGCTTGTCACAGTTAGCAGTAATATGCATTTATATGAGCATGTTAACATCTGCTGCATCCATAAACTGGGAACTTAAAGAGCTGGTGCACTGCACACAGACTTGGCCTGGCTTCTATTTACAGAGAAACACAGGGTAATCCTGCTAACTTTGGCTATCAGGAGAATCCAGTTTGTCCTGAAATATATACCATGTTTGTGGGTGCCTCAGTAGAAACATGATACTCTGGGGCCTATAGATGGCAGAAAGCTTTTTGTTTATTTGTTCTGTTTTCTGAGACAGGGTTTTTCTGTGTAGCCCTGGTTGTCCTGGAACTATCTCTGTAGACTGGGCTGGCCTCAAACTCACAGAGTTCTGCCTCTGCCTCTGCCTCTGCCTCTGCCTCTGCCTCTGCCTCTGCCTCTGCCTCTGCCTCTGCCTCTGCCTCTGCCTCTGCCTCCTGAGTGCTGGAATTAAAGCATGCATTCCCACGGCCCAGTTTTGTTTTTGTTTTAGAGATTCAAAACCAGAATGAAAGGACAAAAAGCTGTATTCCAGTGGATAAGACTGTCATCCTAAAGACACCTGAAGCATCAGCTCTCCTAACAAAAGGCTCTCTAAGAGGCCTGACACCAGTCAGAAGGTTGATTTTCTAGAAGGAGTGAGCTTCTCCATCCCTGTGATACTTTCCAAAGCAGTTGACACAGTCTTGCCATAGCCATTCGTTTTTGTGGTGACAAGAATGGTCGCACCCTCCTCTATGGCTGGAAGCGGGAAGAAATGGTCAGAATCAACGTTGGGGTTGCTCTTGACACAGTCCTCACAGGAACATTCTTCCACTGTGTACTCCAGGCTTTGAGGAGGAATCCTTTCATCACCAGCCCTCTCAATTGAGTCAGTATTGGCCTTGTCCAGAAGAACCGATCCTGTTGATACAGAAACAGACCTGAAGGTTCCAGTGGTACTGTCATGCCATGTATGACACAGAGCAGCAGGAAACCAAGAGCAAGCTCATGCTATACCAAGAGACACCACCTGAGACCCCAGCCCATGTACGGCCCTGAGGCAGGTCGCCTTGAGAGAATATGGAGTTCTTTTTTTGTGGTGGGAGGGAGGAAAAGGTTTCTCTGTGTAGCCATGGCTATACTGGAACTCTGTAAACTAGGCTGGCCTCAAACTCACTGAGATCCACCTGCCTCTGCCTCCCGAGTATTGGGAATAAATGTGTGTGGCACCATGCCCAGCAGAATATGGAGTTATTAAATCTTGTTAGCTTCATTGCATTTGAAACCCAGGAGATTTCACAAAATCTATACAACCAAACTCTATAAAGACAATAAGATGTAACAACAGGAGGGACATGGAGAGAGTGGGCTGTAGTCAAAGAAAGCAGCTGCTACCTTCAAGCACATGCTGGGTACCCTTGTTGGTAAAGCCGAAAACTGAATCAGTCCATGTACTTATTACCCACGTGGCTCTTGGAAGTTCTGAGGATTTGACCTCATCTTACACAGGAAATTAGCATATGTCACAGCACATCAGTCAGCCTGTGAGTGGCATTTTGGAATAGAGAAGCAAAAGCTGAGTGTGGTGGCACACACTTGTAACTCAGCCACTCAGAGGCTAAGGCACAAAGAGATGGGAGCCAACATGTTCAAGGAGGCCCTGAGCTCAATCCCCAGTACCAGAGGGGAAAAGAATATAGAAGGTATTTTTTAAATGTATGTATTATGGTAGTAGGAGTCACAGCACAGCACATCCATGACCATCAGGAGAGCTGATGGGAGTGGATCAAACTTAGCAGTCTAAACAGGCTTGGCAGCAAGTATCTATCTACACCCCTAAAGATGTGTCCTTCTGTCTGCTGTGTCCTAGTTTTCCTGACAAGACATCTTACAAAGCATTTTTCAGTACAGTGTGGTACACATGGGTGTGTGGGTGTGTGTGTGTGTGTGTGTGTGTGTGTGTGTGTGTGTGTGTGCGAGCGTGTGTGCGCATGTCAAGGGCTCATTCTGTAGCCCAAGTTAGCCTAGAACTCATTGTAGCCCAGGCTGGCCTCCAACTCATTTTCTTCTATAATGTGTTTGTGTATTTATTGCATGTATGTGCATGTACTGTGCATATTCCTGGTGCAGAAGAAATATAAGATCCCTGGAACAGAAGTTACAAAAAGTTGTGAGCTGCCAAGTGGATGCTGGAAACCAAACCTTGATCCTCTATAAAAGCAGCAAGTACTCATAGACACTGAGCCATCTCTCCAGCTCATGGCCTCAAACTGTTGGTGATCTTTCTGCTTGCTTCAGCCTCCCGAGTACTAATTACAGGTGAAGACTATACTCCTGGATAAATCATTTTTTTTAAAAAAAATTATTTATTATGTATACAATGTTTTGCCTGCATGTATGCCTGCATACCAGAAGAGGGCACCAGGTCTCACTGTAGATGGTTATGAGCCATCATGTGGGAATTGAACTCAGGACCTCTGGAAGAACAGACAGTACTCTTAACCTCTGAGACATCTCTCCAGCCCAGATAAATCATTTTTTAATGAATTTCTTTTGATCCCATATAGAAGTCCCCAGAAGAATGGGTTTTAAAAAGCACTTATTGCACCCTGTAGTAGGGGCACATGCCTTTAATCCCAGCACTAGTGAGGCAGAGGCAGGCAGATCTCTGAGTTCAAGGCCACCCTGGTCTACAATGTGAGTTCAGGACAGCCTGTCTCAACAAACAAACAAAAAAGGTACTTGTTGCACAAGCCTGATGACTTGAATTCAGAATCAAAAAATGGAGTGCAGCAGCAGACAGCTATCACCCAGCTCTACAGTGAGATTAGAGGCAGAGACAATAGAGTTGCCCCAGAAGCTTAAAGACCAGCTATCAATGTATAAAAACAAGAGAGACCCTGCCTCAAACAAACTGGAAGATGAGAAGTGATTCCTAAGAGTTGTCCTCTGACCTCCACACATGCTGTGGCATGCACCTACACACACTCTCACAGAAAATATTAAGCTTCTGCTTCACAACATGTCACAGTGGAACTTTATCTTCTAAAACATGTCTTCCAGGGGTTTGGAGAAATGGCATAGACACTAACAGCTCTGCTGCTCTTGCAGAAGACATGGGTTCGATTCCCAGCAATCTCATGGTGGCTTACAACTGTCTGTAACTCCAGTCCCAGGGCACTTGGACTTCTGGGGCCAATGCATGCATGTGGTACACAAACAACATATGTGAGGTGAAACATCTATGTACATATAAATAGATGATAAAACATATAATTCAGAGTTGCTCTAGAAATACAGCAAGCATGGAAAGAAAAAGCCTGCCTGACCTCACTTCCACTTAGAGAAAATCAATAGAGTGGTGTTACCAGAGGAAGGAGGCAGGGAAATGAGAGTGGATGGTTGGGAGTGCAGAGCTGCAGTTACATAAGCTGAGTGTGGAGCAAGATGAGTGGATAACAGTGTAGAGCTGCATGTAGCAGAGTGGATTCCAACAAGCCTCACCACCGGGAAGGATGGTTCAGGGCCGAGGGTGGGGCTCGGCTGGCAGACTGAGCACCACAGGCTCTGGATTCAATCACCACAACTTCACAAACCAGGCCTGATGGAGCACACCTGTAAAGCCAGCCCTGGAGAGATGGTGGCATCCTGAGCTACATAGTCCAAGGCCAGCGTGTGATGTGGGAGACCCTCACCAAGAAAGGTCAACTATGTAAAGATACAGATATGTTTGACTGTACTCACTGTTTCCCTACGTGTCTGTAATCAGAATATTATGTCACATACTTTATAAATGTACAATTTGTATATTGAAAAATTTAATTCTAAGGCTGAAGAGGTGGCTTGTCAGTTAAGAGCCATTATTGCTCTTCTAGAGGGCCTCAGTTCAGTCCCAAGCAACTACCTGTAACTCCAACGTCAGGGGATCTAGTGCCCTTTTCTGCCATCCAAAGGCTCTGTGCTTACGTGTACAAACCCAGTCTCAGATATGCATGTAAACACGGGACTTTAAGAACAATGAAAAAAATTTTTTTTGTCTATTGGACCACATCAAGGAGAGAAGAATGAATTTTCCATGCTCCTGCTACACTAGAAAGCAAATGGGGCAGGTGCTTTGCAGATTGTGCATGGAAAACAAATCCATAAAGAAGCAAGACAAGGAGCAGGACGGCGGCTTAGTGTATAAGAACTTGAAGGAAGCACGTGAGGAGCTGAATTGAATCTCTAGCACACTGGTAATAAACACGTTCTTGTAACTCCAGCATGTAACCTCCCAGTGGCAGAGACAGGAGTGAGACAGCAAAACTGGAACAGCATGCTCTGCTCCACAGGAGACCCTGTCTCTTGGCAACAGGTGGAGAGCAATAGAGGAAGTAGCCATGTCCTACTCTAACCTCTGCATGTGCACACATGAGCATGTGCAAAAACAAAGTGAATTAAAAAAAAAAAAAAAGATGCAGAACAATGGCTGCTCTGTGTCTGAGAATCAGATCACAGAGAAGAATGCAATAAAAATATGTTTAGCTTAGGAGACCTTCGAGTTTCACACCTATGTCTCTGAGACTGGCACTCTCTTGCTTAACAATTATTCTTGAGATAGGCAGTGAATCAGGAAAAACTGGTTATTTTTGGCATTTGGGCAGTGAAACACACACAGGGAAACAGTGCTTGTAATTGTATCAAAAAAACATGACCAAGGGCCAGGCATGGTAGCATGCACCTTTAGTCCCAGCATCCAGGAGGCAAAGGCAGGCAGACCTCTGTAAGTTCTGCCAGCCTGGTCTACACAGTGAGTTCAGGACAGCCAGGACTAAAACTGAGAAACCATAAACCATGTCTTGAAAAACCAAAACAAACCAACAAACCACAACCAGGGATCTTGCCAAATACACTGAGCCTGGGAGTACCAGGTCTGTCTAGCAATGTGTGATATCACAGTATCATTAGTGATAACTTCAGTCAAAGACACTTCCCAAGGAAGTCTCAAGAGCAGCTACCAAGAGAAAAACGAGGGGGCAATGTAAGAGTAAGTTTTAATTCAACTGATTCAATTGTCTTAGATGCTTACTGCCTCTTTCTGCTAACCTAGGCCTAGTCCTGGAAGCTTCTAGCCTCCATACAATCAAATCTAAGCCTATAATGTGTTCAGTCCCTGAGACTTACTGCTGAATTAGCTCACCTTTTTGGTTCTTTTTGAACTCTAGCTGGCTGCTTCAACTCAGCTGTTTAGGCTCAAACTCCTCACCAAGCTGACTGATTCATTCTCACTCAGCCTCTGACTGAATTGCTGTGCTTGAACTCATACTGACTTTGGCAATCTGTTCTAATCTTCAGTCTCCTCATTCTCTGGCTCATTCTGGGTCTAGCTTGTTCTTGTTCTGTCTCCAGCCTCTCTCCGTGAAACTCTCCCAGTAAAAACTGCCTCTGATTTCCATGAACTCAACTCCCCTGCCCTGCGTCTCAACTCTCAATTGAACTTCCTGAACAGAACTCCAAGATCTGCATGCCTCTGTCTCCTAAATGCTAGGACTAAAGGCGTGTACCACCACACCCGGACCTAAGCTTTTCTATACCTGAAACTTGCTCTATACCAGCCTGGCCTTGAACGCAGAGATCTGGTTGCCTCTGTCTCCTGGCATTAAAGGCATATCTGTATACCAGCCTTGAAGGTCTTTGGGTATGATCAGAGCAGCCATGTTCTGAATTAATTTTTTTCTACAGGAAATGGGCGACCAAAGGAGACATGAAAAGTAGTGTCAATGCCAGAATTTCTTTGTTTTGTTTTGTTTGGAGGGGGCAGTTGGTGGTTTGTTTTGTTGTTGTTGTTTTAATGTTTTACTTCAAGACATGTAGACCTAGCTGACCTCAAACTCTGTATGTAGCTGACTTTGACCTCTTTGACCCACCTGCCTCCACTACCCAGGTGCTAAAAATGACAGGCATGTGCCACCACACCCAGCTCAAATTTTCAAATAACTACCCACTAACAGACTTGAAGGTGCTATAACAACAACAACAAAAAAAAAAAAAAAAAAAAAGTCAAAGTTAAAAAAAGAAAAGGAAATGAAACCTGGAAGAGCCACTCTTACAGAAATAGATTTCAAAGATTCACGATCAAACTGACCTGGGTTTTGAAGTTTTTCCTTCAGGGCTTCAGAGTTCATCTTCCTCAGCAAGAGTGTGAGTGTGAAAAGTGCCAAAGAAACGATCAAGGTCAAGCCCAAGAAGGTCCAGAGATCAGTATATGTCCCTTTTACTGAACTGGAGATGCCTTTATTAAAAGAATGTCACAGCGATATGAAGCCAGAGCTCAGTATTAACACCAAGTATGAATTTGCTCAACTCCCTAATGCATATTCATGATCATCTTACTTTAGGGGGTGCTTTTTCAGACAAAGTCTCATATAGCTCAGGCTGGCCTCAAACTCATCCATAGCCAAGGATGACCTTGAACTTCTGGTCTTTCCAGTCTCTACTTCCTACACAAGGGCTGAAATTACAGATCTGCAGCACCATGACTATACACACTGCTGGGAACAGAGCCCCAGAACTGAACACGCAGTTATAAAGTGGCAATGAAAATAATTATATGGTTGGGAGTCACCAGAGCATGAGGAACTGTATTAAAGGGTCACGGTGTTGGGAAGGTTGAGAATCACTGCTACCCATCCTTGGTTCCCCCAACATTTTTAATTCTAAATACCATTTAATTAAGAGCTAATGAATAAAATTAAGTTTTGTTCTGAATAATTCCTTTGCTTCAGGAGACATTTAAATTATTGTTTTATTTCTTTTCTGGTTTTGGTTCAGAAAAACAAAACAAAACAAATCTCCCCATCTTCTCCATAACATTTGCTCTCTGGTGATAAAAAGACACTTTCAAGAGAATCCTCGCACCAAGAAGCTGCTGTTGAGGAGTTTCACTTACTTGGATTACAGTAAGGCTGGCAGGGTACAGGAGGGTTAGAACATCGAAGGTGACAAGGTTTGCAAGCATGCAGCAGACTGTCAAAATATTCACTGTGGAAGCACTGCTGAGCCATGTCAACTTGATCCCTGAAAGAAATGGAAACAGCAAACAGAACAGCATGGAAGCACAGGCAATTCTCAGGAGGAGTTCTCTGTGGACAGCAGCCAAGGATATCGAGGGGGAAAGAACGACCCTGACTGTGCTGGTTCTTATGAGGGCCAAAGGTATTGTGGTGGAGTATTTGAATACCTCTCTCTCTGACCCTCCGTTTCTAAGAGGCTTGCATGGAGCAGCGGAGGGGTATATCGCAGCAAACCATGCCTGAAACAGAAACTGCCTATTTATAGAGCAAAGTTCTCACCCAGATAACAGTTGCATGATGTGGACAAGCCTGGAGCATCAAGCAGAAAGTGCAGTAGCCATTTATGGATCATCTGTCTGTGAGCTGTACTATGAGATAGGACACAGACAAGATGGGGACTGCGCCCCTTACACACTTAGAGTCAACAGGACAAACTACAGCCTGTGACCAAGGGCTGGGAGTGACTGACAGTAGAGAAGGAATGGGTTATATGACTGCCAGTTGTGCTTTAACAGTTAGAGTTAAAGCAAGAGGCTTGAAAGAGGGCTGTTTGGGGCATTATGTCATGACAGTAAAAGCCACCTTAGTTGGACGTGGTAGCACGCACCTTTGCTCCCAACCCTCTGGAGGCAGAGGCAGGCACATTTCTGAGGTTGAGCCAGCCCTATCTGCCAAAGCTACATAGAGAGACCCTGTCTGAAGAAAGAAAGTAAAACAGCAATCCAGTGTATAGCCACAAAAATAAATGAGCCTTTACCATCCCCCAGAAGATGCTTAGAGACTTGGATTAATGACTTATGCACATGTCATCTCGTATATGATCTGTAATGTCAGGGTTAAAGATTCAAGATTAAGTGTCATGGTGGAACATGCCTATAATCCCAGGATTTATGAAGCAAAGGTAAGAGGGCCTCAAGTGGAAAGTCAGCCTGGGCTATACAGCAAGAATCTGTCTCAAAACTAAGTGTTTAAATTGAAGCTGGGCACAGTGGCATGCACCAATAGTCACAGCTACTTGGGAGGAGTAGTGAATTCAAGGCCCACTGAACTACACTGTAGCCATCTTGTCGTGAACCTACATGATTAATGGCTCAGCAACTGCACTTGTTACTCTTCAAAAGGGACTGGTTTTTTATTTCCAGCACCCACATGATGATTTACATCTATCTGTAACTCCAGTCCCTGAATCCAATGCCCTCTTCTGACTTCCATGGACACCAGGCACACACATGATACACAGACATACGTTAGGATAGAACACCCTACATATAAAGTAAAAATAAATGTATTTATTTATAAATACACGATTGAGCTGGGCAGTGGTGGCACATGTCTTTAATCCCAGGAGAGGCAGGTAACTTCTGTGAGTTTAAGGCCAGCCTGGTCTACTCTGTGAATTCCAGGACAGCCAGGACTGTTTCACAAAGAAACCCTGACTCAAAAAACATGCATACATACATACATACATACATACATACATACATACATACATACATGGATCCGTGCCTGAAAACTTCAAGGGTTTTCTTGCCTTACATAAGTAAATAAATAAATAAAAATAAATAAATAAATGGATCCATGCCTGGAAACTTAAAGGGTTTACTTGGCTTACCTGTTGCAAGCCTTTTATATTAAACCTAGAAAGATGACCCAGTGGTTTAGAGCACTTTTTGAGCAATCATGAGGACCAGAGTTGGAATCTCAGCACCCACGTAACAAATTGGGCATCCCATGTACATAGACTGCAGTTAGGACTTGAAGGCTTACAGCCAAGCTGAGAAAACTCGCCTCAGCTGAGGGAGTCTTTGTCTCAAAGGAATGGGTAAAGAGTCCTAAAAGACGCTTGACACCTGTCCTCCAGCACACACAGGCACAGGTACCTGTACACCTGCGAACACATGCATAAACAGATACACACAAACATATAAGTCTTTTTTAGACTACGTGTCAACATGATGTAGCACATGCCTTTAATCCCAGCATTCAGGAGACAAGCAAGCAGGTCTCTGTGAGTTCAAGGCCACCCTAGTCTACGTATCAAGTTCAGGATAGCCAAGGTTATGTCTCAAAAAAACTACTACTACTACTTGTACTAATTAATAGTAATAACAATTTCATTAATTTTAATATATTTCTGTAAGCCAAAAAAAGTCCATGTTCCATTGACATTTTTTTAAAAAGTACTAATGAGCAGTTAGAAAAATGGTTTATAATTCAGATACCTGAAAAACAATTAATTACAGCTTTTGATGTGTCCCAAAGCGTACAAATGGCTGCTGTGTGCTCTGTCTGGTTAGCTCCTGATGGTAAGGGTTTCAGAGGGAGAGAGAGACAGAGACCGACAGGGTGGACAGATCTGTGCAGTGCTTTTTCCTTGTGACTTAACTGGAATCGCCCCAGTTTGTTTTTTGGTTTTGTTTGTTTGTTTTTGCTTTCTCCAGATAGGGTTTCTCTGTGTAGCCCTGGTTTGTTCTTTTTGTTTTGTTTTATTTTTGTTATTGTTGTTGTTTTCATTTGGTTTTGGGGTGTGTGTGTGTGTGTGTGTGTGTGTGTGTGTGTGTGTGTGTTGTGATTTTTGAGACAAGATCTCATACTCACTATATGATCCAGGCAGACCTCAAACTCGTGACACTCTTTCTGCCTCGGATGCTGAACACCTGTGATCTCAGCACTTGGCAGATGCAGAGAGAAGGTTTGTGGTCTTGTCTCACTAGCAAGATGAGGTAAAAAGAGACAACCCCAGATTATTTATTTATTTATGGTTTTTCAAGACAGGGTTTCTCTGTGTAGCCTTGGCTGTCCTGGACTCAATTTGTAGACCAGGCTGTCCTCAGACTCACAGAAATCCACCTGCCTCTGTCTTCCTAGTGTTGGGATTTAAAGGTGCACATCATCATGCCCAGTTTTTGTTTTTGTTTTTTTTTTTTACCGGTTCAGCTTTTTATTGGACATATTAACAAGAGGTTTAGTCAAAAAGACCAAAGCCCATGTCATCCTCAGACTCCTCAGATTCTTCCTTCTTTGCTTCCACTTTCTTCTCCTCAGCTGGGGCAGCAGCAGTGGCTGGGGCAGGACCTTCTGCTGGTACAGCTCCAGCTGCTGTCGCTGGCCCACCAGCCCCTACATTGCAGATGTTGACATCGGCCAGGGCCTTTGCAAACAAGCCAGGCCAGGATGGTTCAAAGTTGACACCAGCTGTTTTAATGAGGGCATTGATCTTATCCTCTGTGACCATCACTTCGTCACGCACGTGAAGGATGAGGATGATGAAGGATGAGGGCGGAGTAGTTGCCGGCGAGCTCGGAGACTGAGGCCTTGTTGTGGATTGACGGCACAGTGTTAGTCGCTGGATGAAGTGAGGGCCTCACCCCAAAGCAGCCTTAGCTCACTCGGAAGGACCGAGCACCTCGACGGCAGCGGAGGGAAAGGTCCATCATGCCCTATTTAACCTGGATTTTTACAGTGACCCTCTCTGGGATGAGTACATTAGCAAAGCCAAAGCTTGACTTTGTATTGGTTATATTTTACTTATTAAGTAGAATGAGATTTTATTATGTTTTCTTCTTGAATTTTTGTTATTCTTTACATATTTTTCATGTTTTTAGAATACTATATAATGTTAAAGTGGTGATCCTAAAATGTAGAAATTCAAAACACACATTAGCAAATGCAGAATTTGAACATAGAAGAATGTTAATCAAAGGGCCAGGAAGATGGTCCAGTGGGTGCACAAGCTGAGAACCTAAATTCAAATCCCCAGCGAGCGCCTGTGTGCAAAAACAGACATGGAGTCAGGTGCTGTGGCACAAGCCTGTAATCCCAGCACTCAGGGAGGCAGAAGCAGGTGGATCGCTGTGAGTTTGAGGCCAGCCTGGTCTACAAATTGAGTCCAGGACAGCCAAAGTGGCACAGAGAAACCCCATCTGGAAAAAAAAAAAAAAAAAAAAAAAAAAAAACATGCACAATGACAGAGATACCCAGATCATGGGCTCCATGGCTGGCCCTAAGTCTAGCTCTAAGGCTGAGCTTCCGATTCAGTGAGAGACCCTGTCTTAAAAGGTGGACAGCAACAGAGGAAGACACCAGTGATCTCCTGTGGCCTCTTCATACCAGTGCTCAGGCCTGTGTACCCACATACATGGACACACACACAAACTTACTAACAAGCAGAATTTCAAAGAAGAAATGGATCTAACGCTCAGACGCCTCCACAGGAGTCCAGACAGTGAAGGAAAGGGTGGGACTGCTGAGAGCCGCAGCTACCATTCTAGAAGTTCTGTATGCTCAGCTCCAGCTAAATGGGACCTTCAGAAGACAAGCCAACAGCACAGGGCCAGGACAGTTAGAGAGACAAGAGAGCACAGGAGAATATCTGCTCCTGGCCAGGCAGCAGGAGAGCTTCAGAGGGGGTCAGACAGTGGATACCTCCTTCAGATGGGCCACATGTGATGCATTAGGCAGACCGGCGGAGCCTCAGACATGTGGGTGGACAGATGGCAGACGTTTAAGGAGCATGAGCACAAGGAGGCACTCAGTGTGAGGCGTGCCCAGAAGTCAGGAGGAGACAAGAAAGCCAGAGTGTTGATGCTTCTTGAGGGGATGTACTAGCAAATCTTATGTGACCTTAATACAAGCCAATGTCAGAGGCAGAACTCTCAGCTACCTCTCCAGCACATGTCTGCCATGGCAATAATAAACTAAACTTCCGGATGTAAGCCAGCCCCAAATAAATGCTTTCCTTTATAAGACCTGTTGTGGTCATGGTGTCTCTTTACAGCAATAAAACCGGAAGACTCCCCAGAGTGCTTTGGTCATGGTGTTCCATCACAGCAATAGTAAACCTAACTAAGGCAGAGGATAGAAGCACTATTGTGGAGGCTAGAGAGATAACTCAGTGCTTTTTCAGAAAACCCAAGTTCCAGCAACTACCTCAGGCAGTGCACAACTGCCTGAAACTCCAGCTCCAAAGCACCCAATCCCTCTTCTGGACTCTGAGAGTATCTGCACACATGTGCATACACAGAGAGACAAACATACTCAAAAGTAAAATAAAATAAGAAAGCATTGTTGTGTCTGCCATGCATTTGCTTAAGTAACATGTATGAGGGTGTTGACTTCAGTGTGATGCATTCACAAAAGCCTTATCTTCTTTTAAGATTCATTTGTTTCTTTTAAGATTTATTGTCATGGGGGGAGGCATGTGATGTGTGCCTGCAGAGAGCAGACGAAGCCTGCTGGATGTGAGTGCTGGGACCAAATATGGGTCCTCTGTAAGAGTGGCAAGTGCCCTTCGCTGCTGAGCCATCTCTCCAGCCCCCTAAACTGGTTTTGAAATAGCTGTGCAGCCAACAATGCCCTTAAACTTCTGTGTGTGTGTGTGTGTGTTTATAGCACACAAATGTGTATGCATGTTTACATACACATGTTTACATACACAAGTTCAGAGTCGTTGAACTTCAAAGGCAATTTTTGCGGAAACTAGAAGATAGCCTGCAGAACTGGCTCCAGACCCAAGAACCTTTTCATGTCCACAAGCAGGCAAGGCTCTGGAGGGGTAGGCTGATCAGGAAGAGAGGAAGGAAAGAAGTCTTGGAAGTTGACCTAACATTGCAGGACAGGTTCAGCAAGGCTTCTGAGAACCCTCCTGCCCCATGTAAGATCCTAACCTAACCCTAACCCACTTCATCTCCTCCAACTCCAAACCCACCAGCCCTCTGAAGCCTGAAATTGAAGAGACTACCTAGTCTGGGGTTTAGCAGTCCATTGGGGCCAAGGCTTTGGGCTCTTTTGAGACTTCTCTTATTTTTGGACAGAAACCATCCAAAAAGTCTCTCCTGAAAATGTTTTGGTATGTATCATAAAAAAGTGGAGGGAGAAAATGAGTGGAGGCACAAGCCTTTGATCTCAGCACTGGGGAGGAGGAAGATCACTGTGAGCTCAAGGCTACTCTGGTCTACAGAGTGAGTTCCAGGACAGCCAGGCTATGCAGAGAAACCCTGTCTTGAAAAACAAAACAAAAAAACATATAATAAACATATTATGTTATATGTGTTTTACATATATAAAATATGTGTATATGTGTGTGTGATTAATTATGTGTCTGTGTGTGGATATGTGCATGAGTGCAAGTACTCACTCACTCAAGGCCAGAAGAGGGTATTGAATCCTTTGCATCTAAAATTACAGGTGGTCCTGAGCCACCCAAACTAGGGTCCTCTGCAAGAGCGGCAAGTGTGTCTTAACCTCTGAGTCATCTTCCCAGGCCCATCGAGAAGTCTTTAATGGCAGTCCTCTGGATGAGGAGGTAGGAGCATCTCAAGTTTGAGGTCAGCCTGGAATCCACCATGGGATTCCATCCTCTTGGGCCTTCTGCTCAGACTTTGTTTTCCTTTCCCTTTTTGTTGTCTTGAGACAGGGTCTTGCTATGCAGCCCTGGATTGCCTTTGTTGTATAGCCGTCCTCTCACCTCAGCCTTCTGGGTGCTGGGATCAAAGAGGTATCACCACAATCCACTCTGCTTTTGATTTTTTAAAACAAAGTTTCACTCTGGAGCCCAGCCTGGTTTTGAACTTGAGATCTTTCTGTATTCTACAGGGCACGAGAGTTACAGGGTGCCACCATACCTCCTGACTGTTACCAAACTTAGTGGCCAAGGGTTATTGTTTCAAAATATTCTATGTAACTGTATACATTTCACCTTGAAAGCCTTTGTCTTGCCTCACTCCCTTTGGGTAGAACCACAGCTACTTTTTCACCGGCTCTCTCAATGTAATGTTTCTGTTGGTGCCAAATAAAGAGCAGCAGCCTTTGGAAACATTCTGATTGTTGTTCAAGTGAGGACTACCGTGGCTTCAGAGGTGCAAGACAGTGTCATTTTGCTTTGTTAGAGTTGTGGATAAGAGCTGAAGCCTGATGATGACTCTGGAGTGGGTTCTCTGTTCTGTCCAGCCTGGGAATGGCAAAATGTAGCTCTCCTTGTGTGATGTTAGTGCATCATCATCATCATCATCATCATCCTGATGCACTAACCTAAAAACAAACAAACAAACAACAAACAAAAGCCTTGTTTTTAAAACTGTGTCGCTCTGGGGATAGAGATGCAGCTTACCAATTAAAACCAAAACCACCTGTAACTCCAGATCCAGGGGAATCAGATGCCTATAACCTCTGCAGGCTTAGATTTTTCACCAAACCTACTTTATTTAGCATTCTTAAGCACCTTTACCTCTCTTCCAACCACCTTTCCCAATCTCTCCAACCTTAGGCAGGAGTAGGGGGAAAAGCTATAGACCTCATTTATCTACTTCTTGCTGATTAGAGTCTATGGGTCTTTAGGGGATTGCCAGACTCAGTCATCAGGATCCCAGCAGTCCAGTCCAAAGCCCAACACCAAGCAGCAACAGGAAGTCAGCGAAAGCCACAAGACTCAGTTGGATTGCCCCAGAAGTTCTCTGGAGCGTTTCTCTCTGCAAAGTCGAGTGTCAGAGCATAAAAATTAATGCAGTGATGTTGATCTCCCACTGTGAGTGGGCCTTTATGTATCTCCTCTCCTCAGAGTCCACCCTCGAATGTTCTCAGGTGACTGAAGTCACACCCCTCATACGTGAGAGCTCACAAGAAAACATCATGCGCCCTCTCATAAGCCAAGATAGGCGAAACATCACATGTCCAGCTTGCAGCAAAACATCACATGACAAAACTCAGTCTTCAAAGAAACCAGTAACTTCCACTTCAGACCTTTGTGGGCACCTGTACTCAGAAACACACACCCAAATACATACACATAATTAATAATTTTAAAGTGGGCTGGAGAGATGGCTCAGCTGTTAAAAAGACTGCCTGTTCTTCCAGAAGGCTGGGTTCAATTCCCAGCACCCACATGGTGGCTCACAACTGCTTGTTACTACAGTTACAGGAAGTCTGCCTGGCCTCTGCTAACATACAAACATACATGCTAGGGTTGCTTCGGGGCTGCTATGTATTCAATGTTAATTGCTTGCCTTACTGTCCTGCGAGCAAATTCTCATGTATCCAAAATGACATGGTGTGAACCTTGCCTCCCAAATTATCCCTGATTGGCTAATAAAGTTGATGACAGCCTGACCAGGCAGAAGAGAAGTAGGCAGAGTGAGGTTCACAGGCTTGTGAGGTCACAGAAGGACCACGAGGAGAGAGGAAGGAGGAACAAAGGAGCAGGCCATCATGGCTTAGTGTAACCAGGAGTACATGGCCAAGAACAGCTTCCTCTGAGGACTGACCTGATGGAGTAGATGTAGTCCAAGTGGAACATATGCAAATTTCATATGTTATGGAACTTATGTTCCATAAGTTATGGGGACTTTGGATGGGAAGCAGACAAGATAGCTTCAAGAGTAGATATCTGCCTAGCCCCAGTGTTTTAAGGCTTATTATAAATCTTTTTTAAATTTTGTAATTATTTATTATTTATATAGTATTCTGCCTGCATATGTGCCTGAAGGCAAGAAGAGGGCACCAGATCTCATTATAGATGGTTATGAGCCACCATGTGGTTGCTGGGAATTGAACTCGGGACTTTTGAAAAAATAGCCAGTGCTCTTAACCTCTGAGTCTCTTCAGCTCCCAGCTTATTATAAGTCTAAAAAGTTTGTGTCTCTTTTTTTATGTTCTTAAAGATTTGTTTATTTATTATTTACACAGTAGTCTGCCTGCATGTATAACTACATGCCAGAAGAGGGCACCAGATCTTATAGATGATTGTGAGGCACCAGTGGTTGCTGGGAATTGAACTCAGGACCTTTGGAAGAACAGCCAGTGCTCTTTTACTTTTTATAATTTATTTACTTTTATTTGCATTATTGGTGTTTTGCCTGCATGTGTCTGTGTGAGGGTGTTGGATCCCTATGGGGAGTTACAGTTGTAAACTGCATGTGGGTGCTGGTAATTGAACCCGGCTCCTCTGGAAGAGCAGGCAGTGCTCTTAACCCCTGAGCCATCTCTCCAGACCAAGTTTCTGTATCTTTTATTTATAAAATAGCAGGAATAAATATAAAATAGAAATAAATGCTGCTGTGTTATTAACCAGCATTAATTAATATTAATATAATTTATTAACTTTACATTACCTTAATAATTATATGAATCCATATTAAATATTAATAATTCCACAACAACTACACACACACACAACTTAATAAGGCAAAACACAACAGTAAGCTCTTCTGCCCCAAACAGGTGATGTCCTAGAGTGTCTGCTGGTGTGAGGAGTCTGTGTCTTCAGTTCTTACATCCTAGTGAGGAGAACACTGAGAATGGAGCCAAGTGAGAGAACACTGGAGCCAGGCTTGTATAACAACTAATGCACTTTCTGGAGAATTGACTCAGTCTCTCAGGAGAGCTACCTTAATCACTTCAAAGGGCTTAACTCCACTGACCAAAGGCCCTCTTTGGAGCCCCATGTCTTAGTAAACTTCTAACACTTGAACCTTTGGGGAACACCACTGAACTAAGTTGAACCTCATAAATCTGATTCTACCACTGAACTTTTAGCTAAGAAACCATAATATTCTCCCCATCCTCTCTCTCTGTTAATTTTTTTTTTTGAGACAGTGTAGCTCAGGATGCCCTGGAACTAGCTCTGTAGAACAGGTTGGCCACAAACTCACAGAGAACTCACAGCCTGCCTCTGCCTCCTGAGAGACCTTTCTACTTTTCCTTCTTTCTTCCTTTCTTTCTTTATAATTCTCCCTGCATACCCTTTCTTTCTTATTTATTTATGTATTTATTTATTTATTTATTTATTTATTTATTTATTTATTTATTTTTCATTCTCCCTGCATAACTAGCCTTGAACTCCCGATCCTCCTGACACAGCCTCGCAGGTGTGCATGCCTTCCCTTCTGTCTTCCCACCTTCCAATCCACTCTGAACCAATTCCTGTCTGCTCTTAGTCCTTGTTCCTGGTCCACTCGCCATGGGGAGAAATCAAACTAACTGTGCTCTCCACTGACAAACTGGAGAGCTGTGGTCTCACTAAGAATGTCTGTTGCCATTTCACAAATTAGTGGAAAAACCAATTAACGACTGGTTAATATGGTTAAAGATTTTATTTATTTTATTTAGTTTTTTGAGTCAGGGTTTCTTTGTGTAGTCCTGGTTGTTTTGGAACTTGCTCTGTAGACCAAACTCAGACATCCACTGCCTCTGCCTCCCAAGTGCTAGGATTAAAGACCTGCACCACCACTGCCTGGCCGGTATTTTTATGTTTGAAGTGGTAACAGCCTGAACTAAATCTGTTTCACTGATGCCCTGCCACGAAGCCCTGTGTCTTCCTCAGTCTCCAACACATGAACTCTTGTGGGACACACTCAAATCATGTCTAAATCACAGCCTGGGGGAGAGGAGGGAGAGCAACACCAAACACTCTCAGTTGACTTTGCCTTTTCAATCTCTGAACCAACACCCCAAGGCTGAAAATCTGTGCAAGCTTTAAGTGACCTAGAGAAAGAGGAAAGACAAAATGGAGTCCATGGCTTTATTCCCTAGAAGCTCATCCCAGGTGTTAGGCCCAGCAAGAGCCTAAATGTAAGAAGGTATGAAGAGAACTCAGGAAACTGATCATCCATCGATGCAAAAATGCAAGAGACTCCTCTTGACCATTGCGCAATGGGGTCACCCCTGCTGGTCAGCTAGGAGTGGCTCCGGGAGACAAAGACCTTAGGTTTTTAAAAGACACAAGGCGGGAATCTCCTGGGATTCCCTTCTTGGTGATTTAGGATTGGATGAGGTGTTTAACTTTTAAAATAATTGGTTGGTTCTGGGCATCCTTAGGTCCAGTCAGTCCTGCCATAAATATCTGATCTCCAAGTCAGTTTGGAATTTTTTGCCACATGAGATATAACCACAGTTAAAGATGGAAGAGTAACTAATTTAACCCCTATTCTGAGGAATGGGGGTTACAGGCTTTGGATCAAAGGTCAGGAGCTATGCAGGAGAAGGGTTGGGGTCATTTGGCCCAGTTTTCAAACAAGGCCCATTTCACAGGTGCCAATCGGTGATTTACTCTTCATTTAGTAGGGATCTCTGCTTGTTCTCTTCCTTATCTCTGCCCTCACAGATGGCTGATGGCAGGAACTTTTACATTCCTCGGCTCTCTGGAGAAGCACTAAAAGGCTTTAATTAACATAGGCCTAAAACTGTAGGTTATAAGGCAGTTAAAAGAAACATAGGTTACAAAGTTAGTCTGATACTTTCACCAGGGACCACACAGTAAGGCCTTGTTTCAAAAACAACTTTTTAAAAAACAGAACAGCCAACTCTTCTCAAAGTGAAGAAGGAAGCTCTTGCCCCTCCCAAAGCCAGAGGCAAAGCCAGAGCGAAGGCCTTGAAAGCTAAGACGGCAGTGTTGAAAGGGGTTCACAGCCACAAAAAGAAGATCTGCATAGTCACCCAATTTCCGGTGGCCCAAGACCCTGCGGCTCCAGAGGCAGCCTCAAAAGAGTGCACCCAAGAGAAACAAGCTTGACCACTATGCCATCATCAAATGCCCCCTGACCACCAAGTCATCCATGAAGAAAATAGAGAACAACACACTTCTGTTCATGTGAATGTCAAGTCTAACAAGCACCAGATCAAACAGGCCGTGAAGAAACTCCATGACATTGATGTGGCCCAAGCCAATATCCTAATAAGGCCTGACAGAGAGAAGAAGGCATATGTTCGGTTGGCTCCTAATGATGATGATGCTCTGGATGTTGCCAAGAAGATTGGGTCATCTAAACTGAGTCCAGCTGGTTAATTTTAAATATATACTTTTTCCACCACAAACAAAACACTAGACCAGCCTTTGTTACTTGTTTCTACATGTTGGACCTTGAAGTGGGGTGTCCAAATGCTGGGTTCACCACAACTGCTGAAGCTTCTGGTACTTCAGGCTGAGTAGGCACCAAGTGAAGCCTCTCTTATTCTTTCTCTCCTTTTTTGTCTTCTTTCTTTCTTATTTTCCTCTCTTTTTCTTTTCTTTTTTTTTCATTTTTGATTTTTGAACAGTGTTTCTCTGTGTAGCCTTGGGTGTCCTGGACTCGCTTTGTAGACCAGGCTAGCACAGAAATCACCTGCCTCTACTTCTCTGAGTGCTAGAATTACAGGCATGCACCACCATGCCCGGATTTCCCTCCCTTTTTCAAGGAAGAATCTATCATTGTAGCCTAAGCTGGCTTGGACCTTCCTATATAGCCCAGTCTGGCCCTGAAACTCACAGATCCTCAAACTCAGCTGATCCTTCTGCCTCAGCCTTCCAAGTGCTGAGGTTAAAACTCTTAACCACTACCATGTCCAGACTGAAACTTGTCTTTTCTTATATTTTCTTTTTTTTTTTTGAACATTTATGCATATAGTTTTATTCCACAAATTATAGACATTATCAAATGGTAGATAGCATGGACAATATACATATGTTATTTTCTTTTTTTTTAATTTTATTTTTTTCTTATCAGTTACATTTCATTAACTCTGTATCCTAGCTGTGTCCCGCTCCCTCATTCCCTCCCAATCCCACCCTCCCTCCCTCATCTCCACCGTGCCCCTTTCCAAGTCCACTGATAGGGGGGAACCTCCTTCCCATTCATCCGATCCTGTTTTATCAGGTATCTTCAGGACTGGCTGCAAAGCCCTCCTCTGTGGCCTAACAGGACTGCTCCTCCCTTGGGGTGTGGGGAGGTCAAAGAGCCAGTCACTGAGTTCCTGTTAGAAATAGTCCTTGTTCCCCTCACTATGGGAAACCAATTGGTTACTGAGCTACCACAGGCTACATCTGAGCAGAGGTTCTAGGTTATATCCATACATGGTCCTTGTTTGAATGTCAGTCTCAGAAAAGACCCTGTGCCCAGATATATTTGGTCCTTGTGGAGCTCCTATCCTTTCCCCATCATACTAACTCCCCTTCTTTCATATGATTCCCTGTACTCTGCCGAAGGTTTGGTCATGAGTCTTTTTATCTGCTTTGAAAACACTGCTAGTTAGAGTCTTTCAGCTGTGCTCAGTAGACTCCTGTCATACGTTCAATGCACATCCCATCTGTCTTTCTAAACGAGGATTGATCATCTTACTCCATGTCCGCTCTCTTGATTATCTTTTTTAGGTGTATAGATTTCATTATGTTTATAAGATATGATAAACATATCTTATAAATGTTATAAAATATAAGAAAATATATCTTATTTTATATATCTTATAAAATATAAGAAAAGGTGTACAGATTTCATTATGTTTATCATATCTTATAAACATAATGAAATCTATACACCTTTTCTTATATTTTCCTTCTCCCCTCAAGTTCTCTCTCTTTAAAAAGATGACTCTTCAGTGTTCATTCTTTGAGTCTAGGTTTTCCTCAAATTGTTATGTAGCTGAAGATAGCCTTAAACTCCTGATCTTTCTTCCTCCAGCTCCTGTGTGCTGGAGGTGTGCACCATCATGCTTGCTTACAATGTCTTTTCTTTCTTTCTTTTTAAGTTTTAAAATGTGTGTGTGTGAGTGCACACACATGCATGCACATGCAAATTTAAGAATTGGTCCTCTCCTCCTACTATGTAAATGATGAGGCCACCACCCAGGTTGTCAGACTTTGTAGCAAGCATGTGCACTCACGGAATCATCTCTTCAACCCAAGATGATTTCTCTTTACAAACAATTGCTAGGGTTGGAGAGATGGCTCAGCAGTCAGAACACTTGCTGCCCTTGCTGATGACCAGAATTCAGTTCCCAACACCCACATATGTCAGCTCACAGCTGTGTTATAACTCCAGTTCCAGAGGATCCACAGCCTATTCTGACTTCCAAAGACATCAACATTCGTATATATATATATATATATATATATATATATATATATATATATATATATATATATATATATATATACAGGCATAGACACACACATAAATTAAAATAAAATAAATTCTAAAAAATAAAAATCTAGCCTGAGCTACCAGAGACCCTGTCTTAGTTAGGGTTTCATTATTGTGAAGAGACACCATGACCATGGCAACTCTTACAAAGGATAACATTTAATTGGGGTTGGCTTACAGTTTCATCATGATGAAAGCATGGTCTGCAGACAGATATGGTGCTGGAGAAGGAGCTGAGAGTTCTACATCTTGATTTCCATGCAGCAGGAAGAGAGAAACACTGGGCCTGGCTTGAGCATCTGAAACCTCAAAGCACACCCTAGTGACACAGTTCCTCCAACAAGGCCACACCTCCCACAAGTGACACTCCCTATGAGCCTATTGGAGCCATTTTCATTGAAACGGCCACAAATCCTGTCTACAAATAAAATAAAAGAGGGTCAGCAGGATTGCTCAGTGGGTAAAGTGCTTGTCATGCAGGATTATTGACCTGAGTTTGAGTTCTGATTTCCAGCAAAAGAGGAAGGAGACGCATGTCCTGGCATACAGTCCCACATGTACAGGTACAGTATTAATATAATTTTTAATTTAAAGATTAAATGAGATGATGCTAGCTGGACATGGTTGCTCATGCTTGTAATTCCAACACTCAGAAGGCTGAGGCAGAACTTCCACAACTCGGAAGCTAGCCTAGGCTGCATATTGAAACCTTGGGTTGTGTGGGGATGATTTCAAACAGCTGGGGTGGAATGGTCAATTCAATGAAGTGTATTTATTTGGTTGGTTGGTTGGTTTGGTTTTTCAAGATAGGGTTCTATGTGTAGCTCTGGCTGTCCTAGAACTCTCTCTCTGTAGACCAGGCTGGCCTCAAACTCACAGATCTGCTTGCCTCTGCCTCCCAAGTACTTGAAATAAATGTGTGTAGCACCACCACCACCAACCAGTGACAATGAATTTATTTAATCACTGATAATGTTTATAATTACATTGCTACATCATGTAGTTCCTGTACCCATCAAGAAATCCAGAGTGCAGGGAGATCTGGAATTCCCAGCTACAAAGCAAGTTTAAGTCCAGCTTATGCTACATGAGACCCTGTCTAAAACCAATATCAAAAAAGGGATAGTATAAACCTCAAACATGTATGATCATTTCACAAATCATCTGTTAAAGGTAGTGTTGTAAGTAACCCATCTGGGAAGCCAGTTGCTGTGGAGCATGCCTGTAATCCCAGCGCTTGGGAGGCAGAGGCTGGCTGATCTCTGAGTTTGAGACCAGCCTGGTACAGAGTAAGCACCAGGATAGCCAGGGCTACACAGAGAAATCTTGTGTCAAAATAAAAAAGAAAAGAAGAGGGCTGGAGAGATGGCTCAGAGGTTAAGAGCACTGGCTGCACTTCCAAAGGTCCAGAGTTCAATTCCCAGCAACCACATGGTGACTCACAACCATCTATAATGAGGTGCCTTCTTCTGGCATGCAGACAGGATACTGTATAAATGATAAATAAATAAATCTAAAAAAAAAGAAAAGAAGAAAAAGAGGGAGGGAAGGAAGGAAGGAAGGAAGGAAGGAAGGAAGGAAGGAAGGAAGGAAGGAAGGAAGGAAGGAGAGAGAAAAAGAAGAAACCCATTTGGGGACGTCCTATGATAGACACACCACCCAGCAGAGCATAGGGAGCTCTGTGACTAGTTCCTATCTGCTCACAGTGGTTAGCCTCAGTGAGTCTGGAGGAGATGGGTTTTGCACATATATTTACTCATCTGGACTCCTGGTGGCAGCAGAGCCCAAGGTTAGTCTGTGGGACTGTCCACACTTGTGGGCCAAGGAAGCTTCCCCAGTTTGCTTCCTTGCATTTTGGTCTCTCACTCTCTCTCTCTTCCCCCACTCTCTCTGTTGTGTGTGAGGGGTTGTATGAGGGAGTATGTATGTGGGGGTATGAGTGTGTGTGTGCTACTTAATCTTTTTGAGACAAGGTCTCTCTATGAACATATAGCTCACAGTGGGGCTAGACTGACTAGCCAGCAAACCACTAAAACTTGCCTGTGCCCTGGGGTTACAGACAGGTGCCACCACCACCCAGCCTTTTTTGTGGGTGTGAGAATTAAATTTACCATCTCATGTTTTGTTGTACTTAACTATCTTGTTTCTGTATGGATGTCAAATGATAACTTGTTCTTTCTCTCCTTCCACTTGATAGGACGTGGGTCCTATCAAGCACCTTTACCTGTGGAGTCATCTTGGTAGCCCAGACACTCATGGCTTTGAGGCAAGCACTATACCCAATAAGCCATCTCCCAACTACTGTTTTTATCTGGTTGGTTTCAGAGACAAAATCTTACTAGACATGCTAGAGTGGCCCGAAATTCACTGTCAATCCTTCTGTCTCTGTTCCCACCAACCTAGAGCTGGGCTACACCTGGGGGCCACCATACCCAGCTTGCTTCTGGGCCTTGGAGTCCTGACAATGCAACTAAGCTCCTTCTGGATTTCTCAGAGCAGCCACAATCCCATCAGCACTACAGTGACAGCACTAACCCTCACAAAAGCAGTCTAGCCCAGGGGTGGTGCTACTAGGAATGCTAGAAAGCCCTAAACCAGGTCCCAGGAAATACCAGACTCCTGCTATATGCTGCTGTAGTCATAAGCAAAAACTAGAAAAGACTATTATCAGAGCTAGGATATTTTGGTGGCATATCCATGGGGAGGAAAATGATTAATGCGTAGAGACTGGCTTCCCTCAATGCTCAGGGATCTATTTGCCTGAAGTGACAGAAAGATTCTGAGAGCCAGAGGTGATGTGGACTCTAAAGAAACACCCTTTCAGACATAACGGGCCTGATGCACATGAGCTCAAGACTGTTGCAGCACATACAGCCTGTACATCAAGCCAGACAGGGTCCCAGCACTGAGAACAGGAAGCAGACATGGACTGCCATCACAAAAACAAGAAGCTGTGTGCAATTCATACCCACTGGCAAAGGAAAAATCCATTTTCTCCAATAAAGTCTCCTGAGTATATTAACCATACTTCAGGGCATGCCTGTGCTCAGGAATATTTGGTGCACTGGCTGGTTTTGTGTGTCAACTTGACACACGCTAGACTCACCAGAGAGAAAGGAGCCTCAGTTGAGAACACTCCTCTGTGAGATCCAGCTGTATGGTATTTTCTCAATTAGTGATCAGCAAGTGAGGGCCCAGCCCATTGTGCTCAGGGCCATCCCTGGGCTGGTGGTCTTGGGTGCTGTAAGAAAGCATGCTAAGCAAGCCAGTAAGCAGCACCTTCCATGGCCTCTGCATCAGCTCCTGCCTCCAGGTTTCTGGCCCTACCTGAGTTCCTGCCCTGACTTCCTTCAGTGATGAACAGCAATGGGGAAGTACAAGCTGAATAAAACCTTTCCTCTCTGACTTGATTTTTGGCCATTGTGTCTCATTGCAACAATAGAAACCCTAGCTAAGACAGTTGGCCAACACAAAACAAACTCAATGGTATTTTTGTCTCCTTTTGCCCTTTTTGTTATTTTTTGTCTTATTGGCCTTTTTTTTTTTTTTTTTTTTTTTTTTTTAAGGTGGCTGGAGAGACAGCCGTGGGTGCTGGGAACCGAACTCTTATATTTATGGTTGTGAGCCTGGCCTTTAACGGCTGAGCCATCTCTCCAGCCCTTGGCCTTTTGCTTGTTAGTTTTGATTTGTATTTGTGTGACGGGTTTTGTGTGTCGTCTTCTTGTTTTTGCTAGTTTATTTCCTATTTATTTTGTGCGCACAGGTGTTTTGTCTGCGTGTATGTTTGTGTGCCATGTGCATCACATGTGCTGCGGAGGCCAGAAGAGAGTCGGATCCTCTGGAACGGCCATGTGGATGCTAGGAGTTGAACCCAGGTCATTAAGATGTTAAGATCAAGCAGCTATTGATCTTAACTACTGAGCCTTTAGTTCAGCGCATTTGTTTGTTTGTAGACAGGGTTTCTCTGTGTAGCCCTGGCTGTCCTGGACTCGATTTGGAGATCAGGCTAGCTTCGAACTCATAAGTCTGCCTGCCTCTGACTCCCAAACGCTGGAATTAAAGGCATGCTCCACCACCACCTGGCTCGTTTATTTATTTTTTTAAGAGAAAGAAAAAGAACATAAAATGGAGGGGGGGGTGGATCTGGGAGAAATTAGGGAAGGAAAAAAACATCAAAATATACTGTGTGGGAAATAATGGGGAAAGGGGCCAGAAAGATGGCTCAGTGGTTAAGAGCACTTGGTGCTCCCCCAAAGGAATCTGGGTTCAGTTCCCAGCACCCACATGGTAGTTTGCATCCACCTGCAACTCCAGTTCTAGGGGATCTGATCCCCTTTACTGGCTTCTACTGCATGCATACAGTATACAAAGCCTCACACAGACACATACACATAAAAAATAAATAAAAGTTTTTTTAATTGAAAAAGAATTTAAATGTAGGGGCTAGAGATATGGCTCAGGTGGTAAAACACTTGCCTAGCATGTATAAGGCTCTGGGTTCGAACAGAGTGTGGTGGTATATGCTTGGGATCTCAACACTCAAAAACTGAAGGCTGCCAAGCACAGTGGTGCATGCCTGTAATCCCAGCACTCTGGGAGGCAGAGGCAGGTGGATCGCTGTGAGTTCGAGGCCAGCCTGCTCTACAAAGTGAGACCAGGACAGCCAAAGCTACACAAAGAAACCCTGTCTTGAAAAACAAAAAACAAAAACACTGAAGGCTGGAGAAGAATTAGGTAGGAGTTCAAGGTCATGCTTGGCAAGGTAGGAGGCCAGCCTGAGATACAAGACATCCCATGTCCAAAATAGTAATGGAGGGGGGCTAAAGAGAGTGCTCAATGGTTAAACACACTGGCTACTCTTCCAGAGGGCCTGGGCTCCATTCACAACACCCACGGCAGCTTACAACCATCTGTATCTCCAGTCCCAGGGGAAGGGCTGCCCACTTCTGGCCCCCACAGGTACCACACATGCACATGATGCACAGACACATATGCATAGAAGCCACCTATATACATACACTGGATAAATTAAAAATAACAACAATAGAGACTGGGGAGATGGCTCAGTTGGTAATGGTCCTTGCTTTGCAAGCACGAGGACTTGAGTTTGACTCTCCAGCACCCACATAAAAAGTGAGGCAGGACTATGCACACCTGTTAAACCAGTATTAGGGTGGATGGAAACAGGCAGATCCTGGAGCTTGCTGGCCTAGGGAAAACGGGAACCTTCTGGTTCAATAAGAGATGCTATCTCAATGCAATAAGCTGAAGAATGATAAGCACACTGATGTTCTCCTCTTGCTTCATGTACACACGAGGGCATGAACATTCACATGCATGCACTGCACACACACACACACACACCTCACATTACAATACTAATGACGATAAAATCTACATATTTTGTTACATTCTCTTCAAGGAATCAATCTACTCACTTCTTCAGTCTGATATGCACAGCAGGACCGTGCCTCTGTCTACATAAGCCCATTATTCTGAGAAGAGACACCATGCCAGAATACCAGTCTTTGCCCTCACCATGGCCAAAAAGCTCAAAAGAGCTCAGAAACTGCCCAGGTAGAGTTCACACCCCTTCTTTGAAGTTTCCTGTGTGTCCCAAGTATATTACTTTCCTACCCAGGGCCTCAGGAACTTGCTGTCTGCAGAAAATGGTGAACTTCCTTCATGTCCTCTTAAGACCTCTTTTGTTTCTGGTATTATATAGCATGTCATCTCCCTTGACACCACCCCAAGAATACACATGGGACAATCTGTTTTGGATTTAGGGGCCAGGAAAGGTATTTTATTTTTAATTAACAAAGAATTTATAACCTTGACACAGTGGCACATGTGGAGGGTTAAATCTGAGGCCATATGAGTTACATAACAAAAGCCTGTCTCAAAACACTGAGGCTGCACTAGGGAGATGGCTGAGTGGAAGTGTCCAGAACCCATGCACAAGCACAGTGCATGGCTCAAGCATCCACAGTCCCTGCCTCCTTAAGGGAAGAAGGGAGGTAGAGGTCAAAGAAATCCCAGAGGTCCACAGGCCAGCTAGCATACCAATCAGAAGTGTCTTAGGCTTACTGTTGCTGCTATGAAACACAATGACCAAAAGCAAGTTGGAGAGGAAAGGCTTTGTTTGGACTATATAGTAATCGATCACTGAAGGAAGTCAAGGCAAGAACTTAAACAGGGCAGGAACCTGGAGGCAGGAGCTAATGCAGAGGCCATGGAGGGGTGCTGCATACTGGCTCAGCCTCTTGAGTGCTAGAATTAAAGGTGTGTGCCATCACTGCCAGGATCAGCCTGCTTTCTTATTGAGCCCAGACTACCAGTGTAAGAGTAGCACCACCAACAATAGACTGGAGCCCCCATCAATCACTAATCAAGAAAGTGCCAGCCCAATGTGGTGTCACACGACTCTAATCGAAGTACTTGAGAAGAGGGAGGTGGCTCTTTGTGAATTCAAGGCCAGCCTGGTCTACATAATGAGTTCCAGGAATCAGAGCTACATAATGAGACCCTATCTCAAACAAACAAAAGAAAGAAAATGCCTAACAGGCTTGCCATAGCCAGATGTTATAGATGTATTTTCTCAACTGAGGTTCCCTTCTCTCACATGACTCTAGCTTGTGTCAAGTTGACATAAAAATTAGCTAGCACAGAGAATATTTGTCCCAAAATAAGGTGGAGGGGCTGGGGAGATGGCTCAGCAATGCTCTGATGACCTAGATTTGATTCTTAGCACTCATATGGCAGCTACCAACTGTCTCTAACTAGTCCCAGGGGATCCAATGCCTTCTTCTGCTCCAGCAGGCACAAGGCACATACACGGTGCACAGACATACACATGGTACACACATACAAACATGGTGCACAGACATTCATTCAGCAAAATACCCACACAACAGAAAATAAAGACAAACAAACTTCGCAGAGGTGGTGTACCTTTAATCCCAGCAGTCAGGATGAAGAGGCAGATCTTGAGTTCAAGCCTAGCCTGGTCTAAAGAGCAAGTTCCAGAACAGCCAGGACTATAGCAAAACCCTGTCTCCAAAAGCAATAAATAAGTACTAGAAGGTAGAAGGTGAGAATGCACATTCAAGGTTAACTTTTGACTTCCATATGTATGACCTGGGATGCATCCTCATTTATGCTGTGCATGTTTTGTGTGTGCCCTACACACACAGCTGGAGGGCATGGCGACACACACCTGTAATCCCACCTCCTGGAAGATAGAGGCAGGAGGATCAGGAGCTCAAAGATCTTCCTTGGCCATGCAGGGAGATATACAACATCCTGTCTCTAAAGGATGAGCCAAAGAGATCAAAGAGCCAGCAAGATAAGCAGGTAAAAGCACTGACCACCTGACTTGAGTCACTACAAATGCACAGAAAGGGGGAAACCAACTCCTAGAAGTTGCCCTCCGACCTCCACCTGCACATGCCCTCTGTGGTGCACTCATAGACATACACACGTGCACACCCGAACACATGCACGAACACGCATACACACACACATACATGTATGCACACTTTCTAAAAATAATAAATATGGCACAGTAGTCCTTCCTTACCCATGATTTCACTTTCCATATCAGTTACTCATGGTCAATTGTGGAAAACAATAAATGGAGACTCCAGAATAGAGTAGTAAATTCTAAACTACATGTCATTTTGAAGAGCTTAATGAGACGTCACCCTGTTTGTGCCCCAAATATGAATCTGTCCAGTGTATCTGTGCTGTGTACATGGCCTGCACATTAGTTACTTACTAGCCTTCTCAGTTTGCTTGGACACCACAATATTACAATGCTCGTTCACCTAGCACTTTCATTATTAATGGTCCCTAAGTGCAAGAGTCCCGGTGCTGTTAACTCAGATATGACAAAGAGGTGCATTAAAATGTTCTCTTTAAGTGAAAAGGTAAAAGGACAAGAACATATTTTTAAAGAGACAATATTCGTATAACTTCTGTTATCACACATTGTGCTTGTCTTATTATCAGTTAGCATTAACTTTACCTAATTTATAAGTTAAACTTTACCAATAGGTATGTGTGCAGAAGACTAGCATATACAGGCATTAGTAACATCCATAGCTTCAGGCAGCCCCTGAGGCTCTTGTTCCACAGCAGACTAGGCCAATCTTCTAGCACCATGCTGTCTGTCACTAGCACCCTCCTTTTATTGCTGATACAGGGTGAGCTTCGCCCCTGTTAGCCTTTGTTCTTCATTGGGTTCATCAGTTCCCACATGGCATGTTTTCCTTTTGTAGCTATGTTTAGTTTTTCCTTTCGAGTACTGAGGTGAGTCTCAGTGTTATAGTAAATAATAAAAAGGTGTTGGGATGTATGTAATTTATTATTAGCCCTGAGATTATCACAGCAGTATTATTTAGCCCGCTAGCACAAATAATAAGACATAGATACCTGTTGGATTTATAATTGCTTTATTCACCTTGGGCCGGGCAGATATTTCACTTACACTGTCTCAATATCCTCACCATCTATCTCCCAGTCCCCATCCAATGCATTCACCTTAATCCTCCTCATCTGGTCTACCTTCCATCCATAATCCAGTGGTACTTACTTGTGTTCTTCATCTGGGTCTTTCCACGCCATCATTGGAGTCCTTTCTCCAGTCTTGTGTGGTTTTTTTCTTCACACTAACCCATGGTGGCCTCTTCCTTCCTGCTCTCTTCCCACCCATCTGTTTCTCATGATTCTCCTCAAAAGCCCAGGAATCCTAGCCATGCCTACCCCATTCTGCCCTGCCCAGGTATAGGCTGTTTAATCAACTAATCAGGTATGTCCTAGGAAGCTTTACATAAACAAGGATAGGTGTACCTGGCAGGCAATAACCAGATCTTCAGAGCCAGTAAGTAGCATTAGATCAGCCTCCAACAATTCCCCTTTTCTGTCTAAATAAAAAGGCCATTTTTATACAGTAAGAATAATTATGAAACAATTATAAAAACCAATACCGAAGGCTTACATATATAATGTTTACTGTAAATGTATTTGGTAATATTGAAGAAAATATCTATTCTATCTATGAGGGTTTAAGATTTTGTTTGTATCTATCAACCTAAAAACATCTATCTAGAGCTAACATATCTTTTTAATTTCTAAGCAATTAGGTTAAGTGCAATACTATGACTATTTGGTCTTCGGCCCCATCAGAGACTTAAGGAGGAATAAAATTAATTATTTGAGTAAATAGGAAGTTCACGTTAGCAACTTCCAAAAAAATAGAAAAATGACAGACAGTTTGCTGCCTGAACAGCTACCCAACTCTTTAAAATGTTGGAACATCATCCTCAGCCTTCTGGCTCAGTATATTTGACAGACATATACATGAAGCAGGAACTATCTAGAATTTACTTGTCCTGTCTCAGCAGAATTTGGCAGTCGACTCAGCCTGCATTTGAGCTTGCCCATTTTAGGCAAAATTCTGTCTGTTGTGAAGCAAGGGCATTTTCTTTTTCCCCAAGTGGCTGGTTTGCCACATTTGACGCCATCTCTACATGGAGGTTCTTCGATGTTCATCATCTCCTTTGAGGTAGGCTGGATGCTGCCAAGAGATGACCTGTCTCACTGTCAAAGAATCCTTAAAATAATAAAGACATTCTTAAATGCCATATTCTATAGGTCTCTGAAGTTTTTGAAGATATATCTATCTATATAATCTACTTATCTATAGAATCTTATTTATCTGCTAAACCTAGGATGTATTTTTTTGTGATAAACTAGACTAGTATCTGACATGACTATGACTTAACAATTAACTTATATTAGCTAATACCCTAAACAGTTTGCAATATCAGTTTAAAAGTATTGAAAGTAAACCTTGATTTTGTATAAATATATCAAAATCTATACCAATGTGTCAAAAATACTTATCTTAATTTGAGTAGATTCAATAATCTACCTTTTGTCTTATTATTCCTATAAGATATTCCTGTATTCCCCTTTCTTTCTTTTTAACCCCTTTTCTCCCTATCTAAGAAAGAAAGATAGAAAAAAAGAGAGAGAAATTCTTAAGTTTCACCTTGTTTTCTCTCTGAATAAGATCATTAATAACTTATAACTATCTTCCAATGACAATAAACATTCATAGCTCCAGAAAACAACCAAGAACTTACACAACCCCCTTTTAAAGGAAATTGGATGTCATTCTCATGGTTTTCTTCTAGATGTTTTTTGTGGCAAAGCAATCTGTTTGGGGGCCCAAAGGAAAATGGGGAAAATGGTTAGTTAAGCAAGCATTAACATTTGTGGTCCAGTCTTGGAATGTTGAGAAATTTTAGAGGTTTACTAGAAGTCCTCTTTGGAACAGTCTAAAATGCTGGACCAATTGAGATTAGTAGCTTTCTTCAAAGCTCTCTTGGGAGGAGGCTTTGATGAGGAACAGAAACTGAAGCATTTGAGGCTGGAATAAGCAGAATGCTGAAACATGCAGGATGCTGGAACAGATGTGTCAGTGTCTCAGCATGCTGAAGAATGAATCCTGCCAGGTTTGATCCAGCATCTCTGGTGTCCAGTTCTTTTGTTTTGAAAATATATAATTACTCACAAGCATTATACAGTCCTAAAATTATAAATGTATGAGACATGTAGGATGCACAGATCAATTAAGAATGGCTCTCTGCTTCTGTATGAGCAGAAGAAAGACATCTGTAAATCTTTATTCATATAATATGAAAGGATGGCATGTACATGTCATGGGGATTTTGTAGCCAACAATAATTATTTGCTATGTATAGACATCCATGTTTCAGTCAGTTTCAGAGTTGTTCCTATGTAGAGGGATCAGCGACAAAAGTTTCCATATTATTGAACATATAATTATTATCATGTTGAAAGCAAAACAAGATTGTATGAACCTAAATATCCTCTCTGGGATTTTGGTCACCTGTTGTATTACACCAAGCCACTACCTGTTTCCCAAGAGAGGGCCTCCCATCAGAGAGACAAGCTGGTGCCTTGAGCAATAGAAAAGGCATGTCTTTTTTTTTTTTTTTTTTTGAGAAGTGATTTTTTTTTCTTTATTAATTACACTTTATTCACTTTGTATCCCCCCTGTGGTTCTCTCCCTCCTCCCATCCCAATCCCTCCCTTCCTTCACCCTCTGCATGCATACCCCCTCTCCAAGTCCACTGATTGGGGAGGATTTCTTTTCCTTCCTTCTGATCCTAGTCAATTAGGTCTCATCAGGAGTGGCTTCATTGTCTTCTTCTGTAGCCTGGTAATGCTGCTTCCCCCTCAGGGGGAGGTAAGTAAAGAGCAGGCCAATCAGTTCATGTCAGAGACAGTCTCTGTTCCTATTACAATGGAACCCACTTGGATACTGAACTGCCATGGGCTGCATCTGTGCAGGGGTCTTAGGTTATCTCCATGCATAGTCCTTGGTTGGAATATCAGTCTCAGGATAGACCCCTGTGCTCAGATTTTTTGGTTCTGTTGCTCTCCTTGTGGAGTTCCTGTCCTCTCCAGATGTTACTGTTTTCGACTTCTTTCCTAAGATTCCCTGCACTCTGCCCAAAGGTTACCCATAAGTCTCAGCATCTACATTGATAGTCTGCAGGGCAGAGCTTTTCAGAGATCCTCTGTGTCAGGCTCCTGACTTGTTCCCTCTTTTCTCCTTCTTCTGATGTCCATCCTCTTTGCCTTTCTGGATAGGAATGGAGCATTTTAGCAAGAGTCTTCCCTCTTGATTAGTTTCTTTAGGTATATAGATTTTAGTAGGTTTATCCTATATTATATGTCTATATGAGTGAGTATATACTGTGTGCATCTTTCTGCTTCTGGAATAGCTCACTCAGGATGATCTTTTCCAGATCCCACCATTTACCTGCAAATTTCATGATTTCCTTGTTTTTTATTGCTGAGTAATATTCCATTGTGTAGATGTACCACAATTTGTGCATCCATTCCTCCACTGAGGAGCATCTGGGCTGTTTCCAGCTTCTGGCTATTACAAATAAGGCTGCTACAAACATGGTTGAGCAAATGTCCTTATTGTATACTTGAGAATCTTTTGGATATATGCCTAGGAGTGGTATAGCTGGATCTTGAGGAAGCGCTATTCCTAGTTGTCTGTGAAAGCACCAGATTGCTTTCCAGAGTGGTTGTACAAGTTTACATTCCTACCAGCAGTGGAGAAGGGTTCCCCTTTCTCCACAACCTCTTCAGCATGTGTTGTCTCTTGAGTTTTTTTTATCTTAACCATTCTGATGGGTGTAAGGTGAAATCTTAGGGTCGTTTTGATTTGCATTTCCCTGATGGCTAATGAGGTTGAGCATTTCTTTAAGTGTTTCTCTGCCATTCGATATTTCTCTACAGAGAATTCTCTGTTTAGCTCTGTACCCCATTTTTAATTGGATTACTTGATTTTTTGCTGTTTAACTTCTTTAGTTCTTTATATATACTGGAAAAAAGACAGCATCTTCAACAAATGGTGCTGGTCTAACTGGAAGTCTACATGTAGAAAAATGCAAATAGATCCATACTTATCACCCTGCACAAAACTAAAGTCCAAGTGGATCAAAGACTTCAACCATAAAACCAGACACACTAAACGGCTTAGAAGAAAAAGCAGGGAATACCCTTGAACTCATTGGCACAGGAGACAACTTCCTGAACAGAACACCAACAGCACAGGCTCTAAGAGCAACAATCAATAAATGAGACCTCATGAAACTGAAAAGTTTCTGTAAAGCAAAGGACACTGTTCTCAGAACAAAACGACAGCCTACAGCTTGGGAAAGGATCTTCACCAACCCTATATCTGACAGAAAAGGCATGTCTTAAGTAAAATTTATATAAACTCCTTTTTAATTTAGAGTTTAAGCATACCCTAGGTATCATGTACCTGTTTATAGGTTCAAGCCTGGGTTGTTGTGGCTATTTTTGTCCTATCCCTTTTTTATACAGAATGGGCAGTTATGCCTTTATAGCCAAACTTTATATAAACTCCCTTTTACCTTTAGAGTTTAAGCATACCCTAGGCATCTTGTACCTGGGTTTTTACATCAGTTGTGGCTACTTTTTGGCTTGCCCCTTTTGTGATATGGGTTGGACAGTTTCACCTTTTAAACATATGAATTGTAATCTTTGAGTTGTTAGGACTTAACTAGGCTGGCATGTACTTTGCTACCTGTAAGCCCCCTGTGTCTTTTTTGCATCAGGTATAACTGACATCTGTCTTCCGTGAAAATGTCTCATGTTTGAAAGGATAAGCGAGCTGTCACACTGCTCTGGCATTTAAAGTTTTTTTATATGGGAAGCAGTTTGCATGTTTGTCTCCCAGCCTAATTTTGGGTCCTTGCATTGACCAACAGAACATATTTCTTAGAGACAGAGGGGAGAGAAGAGGAAGGAGGACGCCAAGATGGGTGAATGTGGAAAAAAAAAAACCACGTGGGCAAGAAGGAGGGACTCCAATAATGGTGTGGAAAGACCCAGATGAAGAAAAAAAGCAAGTACCATGGGATTATGGATAGAAGGTAGACCAGATGAGGAGGATTAAGGTGGATGCATTGGATAGGGGCTGGTTGATGGACACTGAGAATATTGACACAGTATAAGTGAAATATCTGCCTGGCCCAAGGTAAATAAGGCAATTATAAATCCAACAGGTGTCTGTGTCTCAGTATTTGTGATAGTGGGTTAAATAATACTGCTGTGATAATCTTAGGGCTAATAATACTCATTTTATAGCCCAACAGACATTTCTTTTATTTACAACAACATCTTAGATCTAGCACATGTCAGGAAAGTACTCCACCACTGAGCTCTGCAGCTCAGCCCTTCACATGTATTTTCCTCTTATGAGGAAGCCAGTCACACTAGATTAGAGCCCATCCTAAGGGCCTCATCTTAATACTTGATACTGTTACAACTTGATACTGTTACAAATACTGTTTCCAAATAGACTCACAGTCACAGGCACACAAGCAGGAGTTGGAGCTTCATCATATCTTCTGAGGAGAAGCAATTCAATCATAACTGTCTTGATACGCAGGCCCTATCTCAGGAAAGCAAGTGTAGTAGTCACAAGAAAACTTATCTAAACTGGTGACCACACTGATGGACTAAAGTGGGATCATGAAAGTATGTGATATCATTCAGTGCACAATGTTCTGAGAGCCAGCAAGATGGCTGAGAAGATAAAGGCAATTGGCACTAAACATGATGAATTTTGTTCCTAGGACCCACATGGTAGAAGGAGAAAATCAATTTTTGTAAATTGCACTTTGACCTCTACACAAGTACCATGGCAAGAATATACCCCATCCACATCAACACATAGATACACAGACACACACACACTAAATCTAATTTCAATAATTAAAAATGTTTTAATGCTAGGTGCATGTTTTAATCCCAGTACAAAGGAGGCAGAAGCAGAGGACTATAGGTCCAAGGTCAACCTGAGCTACACAGCAAGATCCTGTCTCAGCCAGCCAGCCTTATACTCCAACCTGGCAAAAATGCCCAGCCCTCCAGAGACTGAGCACAGCATGGGGTCCCTGGTGGCTGTTTTCCAGAAGTATAATGGAAAGGATGGCAACAACAGCAAAAGCCCCAAGACTGAGTCCCAGACCTTCAGACTTTGGATTCAGATGCCTTCACAAGGGACCAGAAGGATCCTGGTGCCTTCCACATGATGAAGGTGAACCTTCAACAGTGATAAGCAGCTAGACTCCCAAGGATGTCTTAATCTTATTGGCTGCTCAGCTGTGACTTGCTGTGACCTCTGCCTTCACAAGTCCCTTTCCCTTTCATCACCTTCTCCTGTAGCCCACATCTGCCCTCAGCCCACTACACCCACCATGCCATGCAGCAGCCTTCTGATGATAAAAGTGAAATGTCTTCTTCTTCTTCTTCATTTTTTTTTAACACTAAAAGAAAAGTTCGATGGCAGGCTTTAGAACATCTTATCTGAGGCTGTCCAGTCATCTCAACACATGGGTGCCTGACCTGCACATAGACATACACACAAATGTGATTTTAAAAATTAAGCATGATCTAGAGAGATGGTTCAGAGTTCACCTCTGAACAGCACTGGCAGTTCTTCCAAAAGTCTTGAGTTCAATTCCCAGCAACCAAACGGTGGCTCATAACCATCTATGATGAGACCTGATGCCGTCTTCTGGCCTACAGGCATACATGCAGGCAGAATACTGTATAAATAACAAATAAATATATTAAATAAATATACTAACTATATTAAAATTTTTAATAAATTAAAGTTTCTTTTAATAAATTAAAAATAAAAATATTAAATAAATTAATTAAACATAAAATGGAACAAAACCAAACAGAATCTGAAGCTTATAATCTCATTGCTCAAGGGGCGGAGGAAGGAGGCTCTCATGTCAGCTCACCTGACAAACATAACAGCAGCTTGTCTCCAAGCAAACAGCTAGGCATGGTGGTGCACCCAGCCAGCATTCGGGAAGTGGAGACAGGGTATCTCTCTGAGTTTGAAGCCAGCCTGGTCTACAGAGTGAGATGCTGTCTCAAAAAAGGGGGAGGGGCTGGAGAGATGGCTCGGTAGTTAAGAGCACTGTCTGTTCTTCCAGAGGTCTTGAGTTCAATTCCCAGCAACTACATGGTAGTTCACAACCATCTGTAATGAGATCTGGTGCACTCTTATGGCATAAAGGTGTACAAGCAGACAGAACACTCATAACATACATTTGTACATACATACAGAGAGAGAGATAACTCAGCAGTTAAGAGTACTGGCTGATCTTGCAGAGAACCCAAGTTCAGTTCCCAGCACCTACATGGTGGCTCACAACCATCCTTAATAGTTCCAAGGAATCTGATCCCTTAATAGAGTTGGAGTGTTCTGCCTGGAGTGAAAATTCTCCAGGGCACCAGGCATACGTGTTCTACACATACATACAAATAACCAAAACATTCATACACATAAAATCTTTTTAAAGTCGTAAGCAAATAAATCCTCCTTGAGTCACATCACAAAATGCTTTCTTTCAGCACTTTGGAGTGGCTACCCTTCCCATACCATGCAGCCGTCAAAACAGCCCATGTGAGGGGTTCTGTGATAAGCCCCACATACACAGGCACAGCAAAAATTCACCTCTACCTCTGTGAGCCACGGGCCCTAAGACTAGACTCTCCCTCAGGGGAAAACACAGCCTTGGCTCTTGCTCAACCATAGGAACAATGTGTTTGCTGATCTCTGCCAGGCTCAGGAGGGGCTATTGTTCCCACTCACTGTGCCAAGACACAAGGGTCAGCAGAAACTGAGTCTGACATCAGCAAAGAGGAAGGTTGACAAGTTTGGGCTGTTCCCACTACTCTCTCTCTCTCTCTCTCTCTCTCTCTCTCTCTCTCTCTCGCTGTCTCAGATTCTCACTCCAGGTGGAATCCCAACTCTCTTTTTTACAGCACTCAGATCAGCAGCTTGGGGGAGGGGTCAAGTTCGTTTATATTTGTGTGTAGAGGAGGGAGCCCAGACTAAAGAGCAATCTGTACAAGTAGTCAGCTGTCAGGAAGTGAAACTGATGACCCCACGTCCTGAAGCAGAGCCCTCACAGACCATGGGGAGATGATAGAAAACTTAGGGCCCTGCTCTTAGAAATGCTCATAACTGGGGTTCCATTCTTTTTTGTTGTTTTGTGTTTTTTTCAGTTAGAGTCTCATGTAACCCACACTGGAAAAGGTAGCTGGGAGTGACCTGGAACTCCTGACTCTTCTGCCTCTGCCTCTCATGTGCTGGGGGAAACCACTCCTCCCCACTCAGTTCTGCCTTTTTAAAGGGTCTCACACATGACCCACCCTGCAACACTGCAGCTGTCTCTCGGCTTGCAGCCTTCAATCTATCACATCACTCAAATCTCCTCTCTGCCAGTTCTGGTTATGTGGCCAAAAACCAAACTTCTGATCTCTTCATGCCTCTGTGCCTCTTGCTGACACCATTTAAGGACTGGGATTGCAGAAGCAAATGACACTGTGACTTTATGAGATCCTTAGAATGGAGACAGAAACCAGGGACTCCACGTGGTAAGCAAACCCTCTACCCATGAGTTACACCTCAGCCCTCAATTCATTTAAATTTGCCATCCATCTCTGGGTGGTGACACACACCTTTAATCCCAGCACTCAGGAGGCAGAGGCAAGCTGATCTCTGTGAGTTCAAGGCCAGCCTAGTCTACAAAGTTCCAGGATAGCCAATGCTACACAGAGAAACCCTGTATTACAATGTTTAGTGAACTTTAGGAGCTGGTGAGACGCCTCAGCAGGTGAAGGTGCTCTCCTCAACATGAGGACCTGAGTTTGTTCCTTGGAGCCTGCATGGTGGAAGAGACACCCAGTTCCTTAAAGTTTCTCTCCAGCCACATGATCACTATGGCACTCGTACATCCACACAAGAACATACACACTCAGACAAAGAAATAAAAACCCCAATTAAAAAGTGTTTAGCTCTTGTTCATTGGCCCAGCTTTGTAGCTCTTGCACTCTATCAAAGAAGCTTCCATTTCACAACAGATGAAGACCATTGTGAAAATTCCTAACTGGTCAAATGCAGAGAGTAAGAACTGTGAGGTGCCCAAATCCAACTGATGTGTCTGCAGCCCTGACACCTAACTCACAGGGGAAATAATGGAAGAGCCAGAGGCCTAGGACACTTGTTGGTAGACAGAGTTCCTTAGGCATTATGGGAAAGCACACCCATGAAATTGCAACAATATGCTTGTCTAAACAAGACTGGCACAATAACAACACCAGTTGCTGAGCTGAAGTGGACAGGAGAACATCTACATAGCCCCATCCCTAGATGAAGAGCTAGAGAGGGTCAAAGGTTACTGAGAGGCAGGAAATTACCTTCCTCCGGGGACAAACTCCAGCCCAAACCCAGGTGGTCAATCCTGCACACATGTTCATGTAAGCAAAGGTAAATGAACTTAGTAGGTTACATGTGTGTGTATACATGGAGGAATAATAAAGAGGAAAGCATGAATTTGTTTTGTGTAGGTTTTGTTCTTGTTTTTTGTTTGTTTGTTTGTTTTTGTTTGTTTGGTGTTTTGGGGGAGGTGGGGTTTTTTGTTTGTTTGTTTGTTTGTTTGTTTGTTTTGAGACAGTATAGTACTGACTGGCCTAGAACTTGTTATGTAGACCAGGCTGGCCTCCACAAGTTGCTGTCCTACCTCTACATACATGTAGTAGCTAGCACATACATATCATATACAGCAACACAGGAAACAAATAGCTTTTCTGTTGTTGATTTTTTTAGACAAGGTTTTCCCATGTAACCCTGGGTGTCCTGGAACTTTCTCTGTAGACAAGGCTGGCATGAAACTCAGAGATCCATCTGCCTCTGCCTCCCAAGTGCTGGGATTGAAGGCATGTGCCACCATGCCCACCTGAATAACATGTTTTTTTAAAAAGATTTTTAATGTCACTAATACAGAGGAATATCTGAAGGACAGCTGTGCCCCATAAACACATACTACTAGTCCATGTATCAACTAAAAATACCAACATGACTAAGTATGCTGGCTTGCACCTGAAATCCTAGCTCTTAGGAGGCTGAGTCAGGAGGAGCAGGAATTTTTAAGATCAGCCTTAGATACACAGGGAGCTCTTGTTTTTAAAAACAAAACCATGGCTAGTACTCCTTTGAATAGTGTTGATCTCCCCTGCCTGCCACGAGGGAGACTGGAGTTCAGGCCTCCCTTTGGATTTTCCAGGTAGTGAAAGAAAGAAACAAAGAATGAAAGAAAGGAAGAGAAAAAGAAAGAGAGAAAGAAAGAAAAAGAGAAGGAGAGAAAGGAAGAAAGAGAAGAAGAGAGAAAGAGAAAAAAGAGAGAGAAAGACCAAACATTAAAAAAACCAAAAAATGAAAAAGCAAGCCCAAAGTAAGGAAATTAGCCTCTTGATCTGAAACATCTCTGCACTGTCTTTCTGATCAGTCCATCATCTATCTCTGCAGACAGTTTATTTCCAGAAATTCTCATTGTCAAAGAATTGTGGGTTCAAGCCAGCTTGGGCTATATAGCTAGGTTCTTTCTAGAAAAACCAAACCAAACCTGAAAAACCAGAAGCCAATCCTATCTACCAGACAGAGCCAGAAGCCTTTTATCATCAAGTCAGAAGCATTTACAAGCAATTCCTCCTCCTTCCTCGTAGCTTCCCTTCCTTGTGTCAGGAAGTCTTCACAGATATTTTCCCCTTTTGACTTACTCTCAGGACCTTATCTTCAGGCGCAGGGTAAGAAGTAGTGCCTTAAAAAGTTTGGTAGCAGTACTAAATCTTCCTGACGTAAAAATAATGCATGGTTATAAAATATATAACATTTGCTTTACCATTTTAACTACTATTGAAACTTTTTAAATTTAATTTAATTTTATTTTGTTCTTTGAACCTGTTTCAGGTAGTGCAGGCTAGTCTGGAATTGGCTATGTGGCTAAGGATGTCCTTGAACTTCTGACTCTCCTGTCTCCTCCCCAATACCAAGATAATAGGCATTCACCAGCATGCCTGTGTTATGAGTGATGAGGATGAAACCCAGGCCTTCATGCATACCAGGCAAGCATTCTACTGACCTATATGTCCAAGCTCATTTTAACTATTGTGTGTATTTGTATGCACCGCGCACGCACACATACACACAGGCATGTATGTGAAGGTCAGGAATCTTTTAAATATTACTACCTACCTTATTTATTTGAGGCAGTGTCTCTCAGGTCATCTAGCTGCTGGGATCCTTTGGTTTCTGCCTCTCTGGCTCTAGAATTAACCAGTTTTTTACAAGAGTTCTGGGACCTGCCCTGCATGCTTGCCTGGAAAGCACCTTATCAGGTTAGCAATACCCTTTATAGTTTCATTCTTCTTTGACAGTTTCATACATTTATATAATGTATATTGATTGTAGCCACTCCCAAATTCCACTCCCCCATTCACCTCCCTCCATGTCCCCCTCCCACCTTCACACCTTTTTCTCTTTTTTTTTCCTTCATAACACACTGAGTCCAATTAGTACTGCTTGCTTGTAAATGGGAGTGGGGCCACCCACCTAAACATGGGCAACCTGCCAAAAGCCACACTGCAAAGAAAAATGACAAGCATGGTGATAGGGAGACAGAGACTAACATTTAAATAATGCAGGGGTTCCCAGGCCCCTAATCTGCTCAAGTAGAACCCTAGACATGAGCAGGAGGAAGGGGGACAGGTGTGTGCATCTGCTCACAGCTCCCTTCAGCTCCCTCAACCCGGGGAACCTTTCCCATTTTGCAGGGCTTAGAAGGGATTCCCATATTTTGAACCTCCCAGTCTCACTGGCAACCACATGTTAAATTAAATTCATTTAGATAAAATATTCAGTTGCTCGGTGTTCTTGTCACATTCCAAGTACTCAATAGCCACATCCATGTGGCTACTGGCACGTGTGGCACATTCCATCACCGAAAAGTGTTCTAGGAAATCTCCCTGTGCACTTAAGACATCATGGATCACTAACAGAAGCCAGGTACTGAAATGCAAGAACAGCAAGCAATAAGTTAGAGCTGGAGTGCAGTCCAAGGGGTGACTCTCAGGGGGTCCTCCAGGTTGCTGTGATTGTATTGTTTTCTCATTTACTCCCTCCACTGTGGGTTCTATCTGCCTTATAGATCTGGATGAGTGTCTTTCAGGGTTCAGGGTCAGAGCTGGCATCCTGGGATGGCTTCCCAAAGTGTTGTGATGGGGTAGGCAGCGGAGGATGCAAGGAATACCTTAGGATGCTTATCTGAAGTAGACTTCGGGGCTGGGGTTTTAGCTCAATGGTACAGAATTTGCCTAGTTATATGTGAAACCCTTGATCTCATCCTTAGCACTAAAACCTAAATTAACAATAACACGAATAAGCAGAACTCTGGCTTTCCCGCCAGCTGATTCCTATTGACAGGAACTAGCAGCAGAGATGGAGAAAACCTGTGTTTTCAAACAGATGACATTCTGCAAAGTCTTCCGATCTTAGAGCCACAGTCCTCGCAAATACTAAAGACCCAGGGAGAAGTACTTGTTTTTAATACTGCCTATATTTTAGCCCCAGATGACACTGTGGTTCTATTGCTCCGCCTCATCCTTGTTACAGAAAGGAGGTGTGCTAAGCAAGGGGAAAGAGTTGCTATGGGAAGCCTCCCTGATCCCTGGGGAAACCAGAACTACTGGTTTTTGTAGGAGTTTGCTGAAAAACTGGCTCATCTGCAGATGTGAGTTAGGAAGCCAATGGTGTGGTTCACTGTCACTGTGGTAACTACCCTGACATTACCCATTCCAGCAGCAGCAGCAGCTATCAATCTACCCTCCTTACACTTTGTATTCATCTTGTACCTAGTGCACTTTTCTCATCGATGGGTTCTTTTTAAAAGATTTTATTTTACTTTAAATATTTATTTATTTATGTATATAAGTGTTCTACTGCACATACACCTGCATGCCAGAAGAGGGCACCAGATGGTTGTGAGCCACCATGTAGTTGCTGGGAATTGAACTCAGGACCTCTGGAAGAGTAGACAGTGCTCTTAACCATATCTTGTGAGCCATATCTTCAGCCCCCAATTTATGTGTTTTGTGTGTGTCTGTCTGTTTTTCCCCATATTTTGTAAACCTCAACTGGGCCCACTTGGTAGCCCAAATTCAACCCATACTTAAAGCAATCCACCTGCTTAAGCCTCCTGAATGTTGAGATCACAGGCTTGAGCTACTGCACCTGGTCTTATTTTGAGGCTCTTTAAGATTCATTTTCTCCCCTACTTTGCTGTCTGCCGTCTATTCTAGCAAACTCTATCGCCAGTGCTATAGCTTACGAAAACACCCACAATAGGATTGGGATTTGGTGGTGCTTAGACAACTGTGGCCATGCTGAGAACCACTGGCCTGACTGAAGTGGGTGAACTGTGCACCCTGTGAACTATGGCCACAGAGACGTAAGCGACAACCCATGCAAAACCAGAACGCTAGGCCAGAATAGAGGGCCAATTTATCACAGTACTTGTTTCCTGCAGTGGCAAATGTTTGCTGGGTTAGGAAATTAAGTAGCAAACAGAATTCTCTATCCACTCTGAGCTAATTACTCTGTCTCTGAAATTTCTATGTTTGTGTGTGTACCAGTGTGTGTACGTATGAATGTGGAGGTCAGAGGACAGACAACCTTTGCCCTTAGTTTCCACCTTTCACAAGGCAGGGTCTCTTGACCATCAGTCCTGGTTCTAGAGCTTCTGGAGAGTCTCTGGTCTCTACCTCCCATCTCATGGGAAACACCCTGGATTACAGACTAGAAGAAACAGCAACTGGACTGAGATCCTCATACTTAGATGATAAATGCTTCATACACTGAGCCATCTTTCCAGACCCCAGAATAGTTCAGAGTCAACGATATAAAAACATGACTGAGGGGCCAGTCAGGCGGCTCAGCAGGTAAAGGAACCTGCAACCCTATTGCTGACAACCTGAGTTACATCCCTACAACCCACCTGACTCTTGAAAGTTGTCCTTTGGCCTTCACATATGTGCCATGAAATGCATCTGTGACCACACACATATGAATCGAAATTTTTTTTTAATCCTGAAAACTGTATAGACTTTGTTATTGTTGTCATCTGGTTTATTTTTTAACAGTTTCATGTAACCAAGTGTAGCCTTGAACTCACTATTTTGATTTTCCTGCTTCCACTTCCCATATACTAAAGTTACAGGCATATGGCACCATGCTGATTGTTTTTGTTGTTTTCAGATAGATTAAACTTGGGAGGACCAGGCCTGACCCTCCCCAAAAGTCACTAGTCCCAGGAACTAAGCCATTAGTCACCAATTCCAAGACAATAAAATGTCCTACCCAAAGAATAGCCTGTAAATAAAAATGGGAAGGTTCTTATCTTAGCGTGGGGCATCTGTGCTGGGCAGCCCACTGAACAACCAGATGCAAGCCAGTTGACCCTTGTAACTTTCTTGGCACCCAACAGTTTGGGCCAGTTTGAACCATTTAGAGAGCCATCAAGCCCTAATCATTGATACCCTTGCTTTGACCAGCACCAGTCGAAATAAAAATGACCTGTCCTTGAAATTCCCCTAGTTTCCTATAAAAAAGGCCTGCATGCCTTTGTCTAGAGTTGCCATTCTGCTTAGATGGTGGCCCCAGCATGCTGGTCTTCTGCAGAATAAACGCCTTTTGTTGCTTGCATGTTATTTGAGTCTGTGCCATTCTTTCAGCATCTTCTGGACGCTAAAAAACTTAAGATGGTGGAACATCTTAAGTTAACAAGAGATGTATAATCCAAGCCCTTGTGTTGTTTTTAACAAAGTCTCAATTGTTCGATTTTACCAATGAAGACTTGGGGGCCAGATGCAGGGGTGAAAGCCTGCTAGTTCAGAGAGACAGAGAAAGCACCCAGCTAAACCTTCCCCCTTAGCCAAAGTCCCAAAGAAGTCCTCCTTCCCTACAGCCTGAAAAAAAGCCTTTAAACTGAATACACCTCCCTCCTACCTCCAGTGTGTCTATCTTCTGATTTCCTCTTAAACACTATGGTTATTTCCTGTGTTCACTTCTGGTCAACTGATTGCTTGCTCCGCCTCTTGACCTGTGGTTGACTTTAGTTAATACTGTTTACAATATTCAAGCAGAAAGCTCTTGAGTTAAAGGTGTGTGCAAGGGTTGAGCCACGGGACAACTGGAAACAGGTTTTCCCAGTAAATGACATAATGTTGGGGTTCACAGTGTGATCAATATCCTGCAACACCCTAGGGAGACAGAACTAGGAAGATCTAGAATTGAAGACCATGTTCTGCTATGTAGCAAGTTTGAAGCTAGCTTACATGAGATCCTGTCATATACACACAGAAGTGCTGGGTGGATATGAAGAAATTGGAAAACTTGTGCTTTGATGATGAACAAGTATAAAGATTTAGAATTACTGTAGAAAACGGGCAGTGCCTGTGTGTGTGTGTGTGTGTGTGTGTGTGTGTGTGTGTGTGTATTGTCTCTCTACATAGCCCTGGCCATCTGGGAACTCACTATGTAGACCAGGCTTATCTTGAATTCACAATGCTAAATGCTGACATCGAAGGTGTGCACCACTTTGCTTGGTAATGCTTCTTAAAAAATATTAAACTCACAACCCATGATTCATCAATTCTAGCTCTAGATACTTCAAGAATTAAAAGCAGGAAGATGGGCAGAGGTGGTGCATGCCTTTAATCCCAGCACTCAGGAGGCAGAGGCAGAGTTCAAAGCCAGCCTGGTCTACAGAGTGAGTTCCAGAACAAACAAAACAAAAAACAAACAAACAAAAAGATTTGAAAGTGAGAGAACCAAGCCTGACACCCCCAAAAGTCACTAGTCAACTAGTGACCCCACCTAAGGTCACCAGGAATTGGCCAAGGTAACCAATTCCAGAAACAAGGTCATAAGATTTCTTACCCAAGGAACAGCTTTCGGGTAAACACAAGAATGGGAAGATATCTTCTCTCAGGGTGGGGCATCTGTGCTGGGTAGCCCAGCACCTTGTAGTAGAACATTTCCTGCCAAAGAAAATACCTAACATTCCTGAGGTCTATAGGTAGCTCACTCAATGTTATATTAGTTAGCCAATTACTTTGTAACAAGCTTGCCCTTGCTGAATATCATCCAATCATGTACCTGCAAAGTAGGGAAGTCCCGGTTCTTGTTTAAACCCCAATAAAAACCCTGCCTTGCAGCTACCTGAGACTCTCCTCTCTGATCCACTGCCTTGGTGACTTGGTGCCAGTGGAGAAACTGAGCTTAAGCTTGAATAAAGCATTTTGCTCTTGCACATGTGATACAGTTCCTGATGGTCTTTGGGGACTGTAAGATCTGGGTGCAACAAAAGCAGGGCTGGAGGGATGGCTCAATAAATTAAGAGCACTGCTCTTCCAGAGAACCATATCTCCCTTCTCAGAATCCATGCTGGGTGGCTCATAACCACCTTTAACTCCAGCTCTAGGAGCCACCTAAACTCATGTGCATCTACCCATACCCATACACAGTTAAAGATAATGATTCTCGAGCAGGCAAGATGGTTCAATGAGTAAAGGCACTTGTCACCATGCCTGACCACCTGAGTTTGATCCCTTGGATGCACTTAAAGGAAGGAGAGAACTCAATCTCACAGGCTACCCACTGACATGCACACATACATGTCATGGCATACCCATGTGCATGCACACAAATGTTTTTAACAAAATCTCAATCGTTTGATTTTACCAATAAATATTCAGGGGCCAGATGCTGGGGTGAATGCCTGCTGGCTCACCGAGGCAAAGAAAGCAACCAACTTCCTCTTCAGTTGATGTCCCAGAAGGAATGCCCCCTATCTCAAATAAGACTCCTCAAACTCTAAATGCCCCTCCCTTTTACTTCCTGTACATTTCTCTGTCCATCTTCCTGGCTCCCTCTTACTTGCTATGCTTTTTTCTCAATAATCCTATGTTCACTTCCTGTCAATTAGTTGCTTGCTCTGCCCCATGACCTATGGTTGACCTTATTTAATCCTTTTTACAATATTCAAGCAGAAAGTGTTATGCCTAGATCACGAGACCCCCAAGAGACCACCAGGGACACCAGTCCGATGCAAAACACACAAGGGTATTTATTCAAGTTCAAGCTTGGGTCGAAATCCCTTCTGACACAGCAGATTGGGAGAGTGGCCCTGAGATCTGGGGAGGCAGGGTTTTCAAAGGGAAAAACTGAAAGCAGGGACCTCCAAGCTTTGGCATTACATGATTGGACAAAGAGGCAAAGGAATGCAATGCACTGTAAACAAATTGGTTAATCGCATCTGGTCAAACTATAGAGAAAAATAGTTCAAAAGGGGTATCTTGACCATCCCTGTCATTATCAGTTAGCCTCAGTTGTTGTGTCTGACTGTAAGCTGCTGAGAACATTCTGAGGACTTTCTTGGAACTCAAGGGTGGGGGCCAAGTCACTCTAAGGACAGTCAACTTAAGATGGAATTTGAGAAACAAAATGGAGTCAGCCCTCTTACTTTTGTTTGTTTGTTTGTTTATTAGTAGTAGTTACATTTTATTAACGCTGTATCCTGCTCCAAAAGCTCTTGGATTAAAGGTGTGTGCTAAGGCTGAGCCATACCACAAGTAAAAACAGGTTTTTCCAATCTCAGGGGTCAAATTTCCTACAACACATAAACACACTAAATAAGTAAATAAATTTATATAATATATATTTATACATATTTATAATTCACATAACATATATACATATAATGTATATATATTTTTAGAAAAAACAAGTCTCAGGCTAGAGAGATGGTTCATTGGTTAAGAGCAGTAACTGCTCTTCCAGAGGGCCTAGGTTTGATTCCCAGCACCCACATGAAGACTCACAACCACCTGTAACTTCAGGGGATCCCATGTACAAAGCCCTGGGTTTGATCCTTACTGCCACACAAACAAACAAAACTTGAAAACAGCAGTTCAAATAGATATGTATAGGTACACATTCATAGCAATATTATTAAAAGCCAAAAAGTACAACCAACAAAATGATTGGATAAATAGCACGTTGTATATAAAAACAATGGACTTATTTGTTCTTTGAAAAGAAAGTTATGACACATCTGACAGACAGATGATCTGAAGGACATCATGCCCAGTGAAAATAGTCTAAAGGGCAGGTACTGTCTCACTCTATTTCCATGAGGTTCCTAGAATAGTCATTTGTACAAATAATCTGAAAGGCAGTTGCCAGTGGGCTAGAGAGGTGCTATGAGGTTATTTATACTTCACAAGGGCACCTTGCAGCTAGGACAGATGTGAATTCCCAGAGAAGGATGGTAGGGAAGGTAGAGAACAATGCAAACAGTTGTATGGATGTATGCAATTTCCTGCATAGAGTGCTTGCCTAGCACTGGTTGAACGGAAGGTGGTACAGGCCTATAGTCCCAGCAATTGGGCAGTAGGGCAGGAGAATTAGATGGTCATCTTTCTTTATACTGTTTAAACTCGGTTGGGGATCAAAAGGCAACATATTATTAAAATTGTTTTGTTTCTGAACTTAAAACACGAAACAAAGTATCAACATCTATAAAAAATTGGCAATCTTTAAGTTTCTAGGCAAAAGCCTTTGTGGTTCTCTGTACTGTTCTTTATTTGTAACCTTCTCAAGTGGGGGGGGGAAACCCTCCCCTACTCTGATTCTACTCCTATTCCAAACAATTTTCATTGAGAAAACCAGTAAGACTCTTTTGGTAAAGATTTGGGAACCTAGTCTAACTTTTACATGGGCTCTAAGTATTCAAAATACATATTAAATTTTGTTTGTTTTTCATTTTTTTTGAGACAGGGTTTCTTTGTGTAGCCTTGATTGTCCTGGACTTGCTTTGTAGACTAGGGTGGCCTTCACAGAGATCTACCTGCCTCTGCCTCCCCAAGTGCTGGGATCATGTGTGCACTACCACACCTGGTTTACTATGGAAGTTTTGTTTTGTTTTTTTAAGATTCATTTATTTACTATGTATGCAGATCTCATTCTAGATGGTTGTGAACCGCCATGTGGTTGCTGGGAATTGAACTCAGGGCCTTTGAAGAAGAGCAGCCAGTGCTCTTAACCTCTGAGCCATTTCTCTAGCCAAACTGTATTTTGAAATACCTGTCAGCATAAAAGACAAAACTACTTTAGAACTCAAATGGATTTACTACCTATCCTCCTGAGAGCTAATATCTGTTGTGCTGCAGACATCCAGAAACTGACTCTGGAACAATACAATTAACTAGATCACATTGCACTAAATTTCATCTGCTTTTTTGCTTAAAACAAAACAGAAAAACATGAACAAAACTCAAAAGTACCATATAGTTGAGTTACTTGAGTTAAAAAACACATTTGGAGGACTGGAGAGATGGCTTGGAGGTTAAGAGCACTGGCTATTCTTCCCAAAGTCCTGAGTTCAATCCCTAGCAACCACGTTGTGGCTCATAACAATCTATAATGAGATCTGGCACCCTCTTCTGCTGTGCCTGCACACATGCAGGCAGAATCCTATACAAATTAAAAATAAATGAACCTTAAAACACACACACACACATTTGGAAATCCCGTCTTAGTTTTGAAATACAGTGGTATTTTATGAAGGACAAAAAGACAAAAGGAGGGATTAGAGGTGTGTGGCTCATTAGTAGAATATATTCTAAGGATATGCAAGATCCTAGGCTCTATTTTCTAGCACCATATTGGGCGGGAGAGAAAGAAAGATTGCCAACAATGACAGCTGGTGAAATCTACATCAGAAGATGGGAATTATCTGTTGTGATGTGGTTCAAACCTTGAAGAAGGATAGCTTTGCTAGAGAAAGCACCTGTTACACTAACCCTTTATTACACATTCTAGAAACAGCAGAACCTCTTTGGAAAACTGTGTTTATTTTATTTGATTTTTGATTTTTTGAGACACAGTTTCTCTGTGTAACAGTTCTGGCTGTCCTGGATTCAATTTGAGGCAGGCCTCAAACTCTGGGAAAAAGTTCTGGGAAAAAGGCATGAGCCGCCTCTGTCTCTTAACATTATTAGTCCTAAGCCAGCAAGATGGCTCAGTGGATAAAAGTACTTGCCATGCAATCTTAATGTCCTGAATTTGATTCCTAGAAACCAGATGTTTTAATCAATGTTCTATTGCTGTGAAGAGACATATGACCATAGCAACTCTTATAAAGGGAAGCATTTAATTGGGGCAGGCTTACAGTTTCAGAGGCTTAGTCCTATCATGGCAAGGATCATGGAAGCATGCAGGCAGACCTGGTACTCAAGAATAGCTGAGCTCTACATCTGGATCTGCAGGCACTAGGTAGAGTAGGACTCTGGGCCTGGCTTGAGCTTTTGAAACCCCAAAGCCCACCCCCAGTGACATACTTTCTTTAAGAAAGCCACACCTACTCTAACAAGGCTATATCTCCTAATCACTGTCAAGTGATTGCCACTCCCTAATGACCAAGCATTCAAACATATGAGTCTATGGGGGCCATTTCTATTCAAACCACCACACCAGATGAAAACAGCTGGATATAGGGCTGGAGAGATGGCCCAGAGATTAAGAGCAATGGCTGCTCTTCTAGAAGACTGAGGTTCAATTCCCAGCATCTAAATAATGGCTCATAACATCTGTAACTCTAGTTCCAAGAGATCCAATGACCTCTTCTGGGCACTGGATGTGCACAGACATATAAACACTCAGACACACGTTAAAAACAATAACAAAACAAATCTGGATATGGTGTTGAGAATCTTGTAATCCCAGCATTCCTACTTAAATCAAGACAACAGGCGACACAGAAGAATGACACAGAAACTTTACAGCCAGCTAGTCTGGAGTACAAAGCAAGGTAGAAACAAGAATGACTCTGCCTCAACAACATGAAAGATGAAGATAACTCCAAAAGTTGTCCTCTGACCCCCACGTGTTGTGGCATGTGCGCACGCACATACACACACACACAATTTAGGGCAACCTGCTTCTGGGTTGCCTAGTAACCTATGATGTCATCATGTATCACTAGCCAAGTAGCCTGGCAGGTGTGGTTCAGTTGCTCCATAAAAGGACCAACCTGCCACTTTGTCTCTCTTGCCTTCTTGCTCTTGTGCTCGCCTCTCTCCCCTCCCCTATCATGTCTTACTCTTTCCTTCTCTCTCTCCATCCAATAAACCTCTTTCATATGAAATCTGTTGTGTATCATCATTTCACACACAAACACACATATGAATAAATAAAAGAAGCTATTACTCTGTACCTCAAAAGTCCTGAATGCTTATAAAGGATAGCAACATTGCTTTACTATTTCTAAGTGCATTTTACTTGCCTAGCTTTACAATAGGTGGTGGAAACAAAGACCACAGACCTGCCCTCAAGTTGTTCGCTTTTAGCACAGTGCTGTTTGTTAACAAGACTCTTTCATTTGCCTGCTGGAGATCAGGCTGGTAGGTCAATGCCTTTGAAAACCAAAGGAAAGTCAGCATTGTGGCGCAGGCCTACAATCCCAAAACTGGGTGTGCAGACACATATCCCAGGTTAAATAGCAGCTAATCTTGAATTTATAGGGGTTCTCCTGCCTCAGTCTTCCATAGTACTGGCTTTAAGGTACTGCACCAACACTGGGCTCATCAACTGTTCCAAACAACAGTTTTAGCAGTTTCTGACACTGTCCCTAGAAGAAGCACTATAAACAAAGAGACTATTAAATCAGCTGGCTGTGAGCTAACATATCAGAATGTGATCACAGAGTCCCAGGGGCTGGCTCTATACAATGATAGCATGGTTGGAAGACTGTGCTCAGCTCCTCTAGTCAGCTGCATGCAGAGGTTGACATTTTCTCTGGAGTGGGCTGTGGAATGCAAATCTTGAGTGGAAAAACTAATTTCTTAGAGACACAAATGAAAAGGGTGGCGCTGTACAGGTTCCAGCGGCTTAGAGCAGAAGACCTTGAGTCTAATTCAGCCTGGGCCACAAACAGATGGGCCTTGCAAACAATTTCAGCACTTGGAAAGTGAGATAAATAAAAGGATCAGGAGTTCAGAGCTTCATTTGTCCCTGCTTAACTAACAAACCAAAAACCCAACTAACCAACTATAAAAGGAAAAAAAAAAAAAAGCAACTCTAAGACTTGCTTTAAAAAGTAACTGACAGGAGCTTTGCATTTTACCTCTCCTTAGGTTAACTTCTTTACAATACAGATGTTTAAAGTCAGCAATCCAACTTAGATCTCTTAGATCTGGATTTTAAAAAATAACTTCAAATTGCTTAAACATCTCTTTACTCGTTATTCTGCAACTTCCAAGCAGTTGTACTCTGTCTAGGCTCTTTTCAACAGAAGTTAAATTGACAGTATGTTTTTCTCTGTCTTGGTCTCAATGGGTGAATTACAAGACAATGTCTCAGGTATTTAGAACTGGTTTTCCTACTTCCTGCAGTAAGAACTAAAGGTGAACTGTATTTCTTCTTGTCACTTTTCCCACATTTACTAAAATGCAACCTGCAAGTGTGAGATAATCATTATTGAAGTACTGTGAGAACAGCTGACAGATCCGGCCATTCAAAAGGAGACTTCACCTAATGGCGGATAAGGAACTGGAAGCACCAAATAGCCCAGCAGGTATCTCTGGGTACACTACGAAATACGGCAGTCCTGATTAATTCGTAAATCTGCTGGCAGGGAGAAGGAAAGGCCGGGAAAAAGTTTAGGTGAGGGCTTTTAATGACTAGTCAAACATAACATGAGTCATTGAAAGTTTCCAGTTAACAATCCCTCCTGCCGGACTTTCCAGGCCCAGTCCTTTATGAGCCACTCTGCAGTTTGGGCTATAACATCTCACGGTTTTACTGCCTCATCCACAAATGAATACATAAAAGGAAAGACACTCCCCGCCGTCTTTGAAATGTAGGGCAAACTCTGGCTGGGGGTGGAGAACAAGGTACAGACTGAGAGAGACCGAGAAGGCAGTAAAGGCGCTGAAAAGGGAGGAGAGGAAAAAAAATTCCCTAGGTTAGGCCTGCCGTCCGTGTTCCTGCGAGCTGGGGTAGAACCTGCCGCGTGCTGAACGGCCGGCCCACCGCCCTGCCCCCACCCTGCGACAGATGGGCCAGCAGACCTCTGCCTCCTCGCGCTGCCTGCCGGGAGCTCCAGCCGCTTCCGCTGACGCTTGATCACTGAACTCCGACTCCCGTCGGCCCACGAGAAAACCGCAGCGAGTCTGCGCGGGTGCTGTTGGAACCTGTAGTTTAGCTGCCGGCCGCGCTTCGTAAGCGGAAACGCGGGCGGGCCTAGCAGGGAACTACCGAGGCGAAGGTACGGGTGGTAGCGAGGGGTCAATCCACGCCAAGCGTGGGGTTGGTGGTGAGGCCGGCGGCGGTAGTTGGGGCTGGGTGGGAGGAGATCCTTTCGCACACACGAGGAGGGTTGAGCGCTGTTGCCCTGGTCAGGAGTGCCCAGTTTGGACTGTAGCTGCCACCCAAGAACCCGAGGAGTGAGTCGTTGGCCGGCAGCCCCTCTGTCTTAACGTTCTCCTTGGGTCAGCTCGGCCTGCTCCTCCCCGCTCGGCCGCCCCCGCCTCCATTTCCCGCCCTCTCTTCACCACACACACGGCCCCCCCGATCATGGATCCTAGCAGCGGCGGAGGCGGTGGTGGCGGCGGCGGAGGTGGCGGCGGCGGCGGCGGCGGGAGCAGCAGCAGCAGCAGCGACTCAGCGCCCGACTGCTGGGACCAGACGGATATGGAGACTCCCGGGCCGGGGCCTTGCGGCGGCGGCTCCACAGTAGGAGAGGCCCAGCGTGAGAACCTCAGCGCGGCCTTCACCCGGCAACTCAACGTCAACGCCAAGCCCTTCGTCCCCAACGTCCACGCCGCGGAATTCGTGCCGTCCTTCCTGCGGGGCCCTGCCCAGCCGCCACCATCACCAGCTGGCGCGGCCGGCGGCGACCACGGAGCGGGCAGCAGCGCGGGAGGCCCTTCGGGTAAATTGCCGGGCTGGGTATCCCCGAGGCACGGCCGGCGTACTGGAGCCAGAGTTCCGCGGTGGGGTGGGTGGAGAAGACGCGCGGCCCAGCCGGCCCGCACGTGGGGCGCTGACAGCGGCGCCGGCTGGTCTGGGTGGGGCGCCTCCAGTCCCGGAGCTGCCTGGCTTCGGGCTCTCGGGCTGGGTGGAGCAGAGACCGGGAGGCCCGGCGAGGCTTGCCCCTCCGCCGAAGGCCGCGGTTCATCCCCCGGACATAGGAACCGTATGGGACCGGGCCGACCCTTGGTAGTCAGTGCCACGAGGCCCAGAAGCGGGGACCGATGGGCCCTGAGGTCCGGCAGGTGGATGGTGTGAGAGCTTAAGAATTGGGGGTCAAGACTTATCTCTTCTCCCGGCCCAGAGAGCTGCTTTTGCTGCAGTTCCTACTATTGGAACTGTAATTGCGTTTTAAATATCCGTGGCACCGAACCGACCTGAAGGAATCCCAAGATGCATTGCAGGCTTGTGATCCGCCAGAAACTGTTGGCTGTCAATACAAAGACCTTTTTTCACCCTTAACGTTTTGAATCCTTAAAAAGTTCAAAAAATATCAGAAAGATTACTCAGTAGTAACATGTGGTAGAAAACCTCATTGGTTTACGTGCTGCTTTTAAGCAGGACCTAAGATTTTTCTTCCAAGTGTCAGGTTTAGATTTTTTTAATTGCTTTAAAACTATTGACCTTATAGGTGCTGCTTGCTATAGGAAGCTTAGTTTGTGTTCGTGTACTGATAATCCAGTCTGTTACTTGAGACCCTTGAATACTTACAATAACTTAGTAGTTGTCACATACAGTAACTATTAGATACACTTTCTGTCGTTTCAAGTTTCAGTCGTTAAATCTTTTTATAAGCCGGCTGTATGATTGGTAGCCTGCTTTCAGGTACATATTTTGTAGCAATGTCTGTTTAGTGACCTTAAGTATTTCCTTCATACTGGTGCGTATTTGAGTAAATGTGGTATTGTCTAAAAGAAAAGGGAAGGGAAAGGGCTCACTGTTTGGTTATTGAGCAGGAACATTGGTGGCTAAATAATTTGAGCCCATTTCAGGTGAGAGTATATTGTTAATTACTGTGGTTCTGGACTTGAGCCTGGTGTGGTGGTACTCTAGGTAATGCCGATAGTCCCAGAACTCTGGAAGCTGAGGCAGGAGGATGCTTAGAGAAAGCAAATGGCATTATCACCTAACCTCCCTCACCCAAGTGTGGTGGGACTCAGGAGACTCGGGCAGCCAGATCTTTAGGTAAAGGGTATTGGACTATCTGGCAAAATCCTTTTTCAAAAACAACAACAAAATCAAAACCAAAAATAAAACTTTTCTTGGAATTTAGTTTCTTGGGAAACTTTTGCTTCATTTTGCTCTTTAGAAGTGAAGGGGTGTTTAGGGAAATGTTTTGTGAGGAACTTACATAAGTGCAGTTTGTAGTAAACTTTTTTTTTTTTTTTTTAAGGGAGTCCAGGGAACTTTGGGGCTTTACTATGCAGGAGGAGGGATTTGACATACTTACCTGCCCTCCTCCAAGCCTGAGTATTTGACTGTTTTATTGACTGGCATTTCTTCTATTTGTCAGTGGTTGATATTTTTCCTTTCAAACAAGGAAACTCAACTTTTAATTCTTTGCTTACATTCAGCTATTTTTAGCTTCAAAACAAATTGCTAAAAGTACCTGCTTCTACCTTATCTTACAGCTACCATTAGTCCAATCATTTACTTTCGTGGCTTTCCTTTTTTCCTCAGGAACTACCAGCATTGATAGTAGACTGAGTAGACTTGGGACTGCATTTACAGGCATTGACCTAATTTTAAAGGGATAGCCATCCACAACACCATGGTTTGGAATGGTCACCAAGACTGATGAGGCATTACTTTTTATGCAGGTTTTTTGTTGTTGTTTGTTTTGTTTTGTTTTTGTTTTTTATCTGTTACTTGCTAATTTGTGGTTTTACTAAATGTAGAGAAATGTTTGTCAGAAAGTTCCTAGATTATATAGTATGTGTGAATTTTTTTTTTCTTTTTCAGTCAGAAATCTATTTTGGTCTTACTGACTATACTAATTGTTTCTACAAAATGATATGTATTTATTTTTATTTTTTCAACACAGGGTCTCACTATGTAGCTTTGGCTGTCCTGGAATGCAGCATCTGTCCTCAAACGCAAAGAGATCCACCTGTCTCTGCCTCCTAAGTGTTGGGATTAAAGGCGCACACCACCATCATCCATCTTAAAACATTTTTTTTTTTGTATTGAAACACTAGAGAAACTGAGGTCAGTGTGGGTTAGAGTAAGAACCTATATCCACTGAGAAGAAATATTAGTAATATAAGCAGAGCTGGGCCTGGTGGCACATGCCTGTAATCCCAACACTCAGGGAGGCAGAGGCAGGAGGATCGCTGTGAGTTCAAGGCCAGCCTGGTCTACAGAGATCCACCTGCCACTGTCTCCCTGAGTGATGGGATTATAGGTGTGAGACACCTTGCCTGGCTCTAAATGTTTTTGATGGTGAGGAAAATGGTCCATACAGTATGTGGCCTGTTTCCTTTGTTAAGCCAGTCTATGGTGGTATTTCTCCTAGGAGAGCTGTCACAGGGCTGTGGTGAGTGGGGCTCTTGGATAACCCTTAAAGGTGTGCCTGCTAAAGACTCTTCTCTGGAAACAAAATGGTTTGTCTTTTTTTTTTTTTTTAAGATTTTATTCATTTTATGTATATGAGTGCTATATCTGCATGTACACCTGCCAGAAGAAGGCATCAGACCCCAGTGTAGATGGTTGTGAGCCACCACGTTTTCGTTTTCGCTGAGAATTGAACTCATTACCTTTGGAAGAGCAGACAGTGCTCTTAACCACTGAGCCATCTTTCCAGCCCCTGTGTTTTTTAAATGCAGTGCTGCCTAGAACACGCAGTAGAGGAAGGGGCTTTGGTGGCATGAGTTTCATACATGCTTGTTTCTGGAGAGTCAGGACTTGGGAACTGGTGCTGACCTTGTTCTCTTTGAAAATGTAAAAACACCACATTTCTAACAATGATTTCATTTAAGTGTAATTAAGTATAATCCATTTAAATCCAATTTTCTACAGAGCCAAGTAAATTGGGCAAGTGATTATCAATGAAAATAGAGGTCTTAAAAAGACTGGAAATTTTTTATTTAATTTCAGTAAGGTCTCAAGGTTAAGCAGCCATTATCACTTTTTAATTGTTTTGAATACAAGGTCAGGTTGCCTAGGCTGGTCTCTTCATTGCTACATAGCCAAGAATGACTTTGACTTTTCTGCTGCTTCTTCCCACCTCTACGCCCCAAGTGCTGAGATTACAAGCTTATGTCACCACATACAGTTTACATGATATACATGATGTTAGGACTCAAGCTAGGCATAAACTGAGCCCCATCCTTAGTCTTGTTTTGGAATTTTTTTTTTTTCTTTTAAAGACAGGTCTCATTATATAGCCCAGGCTGTCTTCTCAGCCTTTCTGCCTCAGCCTCCCAGAGTGCTGTGAACAATTACTGGTGCTTGCCACTAAGCCTGCCTAGCTTTCTGATCACTGAATAGTTTCAGAAGTTACTTCTTTTAGGGCTAGAATATTGGAGAGTATCCAGAATCAAAGAAATGGTTATTTGTGTACAAGAACTTTCGTACATTATTGTGTTGACCAGTTACCGTTGAAGACTAGATAGTGTTTTCTTTTTCATGGTGCTAATGGTGAAAACCTGAGCCTCTTGTACATTGTAGGCAAGGATTCCACCACCTAGCCACATCCTCCCCCAGCCTCAGAGAGAGAGAAGAGAGTAGACAGAGTTTTGGCTGTGTGGGGTTCATGGAAACTAGAGGAAGAGTAGAGTGTCCTTACTATTCTCTGCCATACTCCTTGAGATAAGATCTTTTATGAGCCTGGAGCTAGGCTGGCAGTCAGTAAACTCCAGTGATGCTCCTGTCTCTGTGCCCATAGTACCACACTGCCTTTTAAAGCTAGTGATTCCTGCTTTTTAAAATGAGGTAGGCATTTGAACTCAGGTCTTTTTTTGTTTGTTTTCGAGACAGGGTTTCTCTGTAATAGCCCAGGCTGTCATGGAACTCACTACTCTGTACACCACATGGTTGGCCTCCAACTGACAGAGATTCCCCTGACTCTACCTTCCAAGTGCTGAGGATTAAACACATGTACCACCATGGCCCACCTTGAATTGAGGTCTTGTATAGCAAGCTTTCTGATAAACTGAGCCATCTATCTGCCTAGCCTTCCAACCTATGTTTTTGATTTGGGTTTTGTTTTACAGTTTAAATGTCTGCAGGAATAAAGATGCAGAACTGTTCATACTCATTGAGATACTAACTAGAGGACAGTAGGAGGAAGTTGGTGATAGTGTTTTTAGAGTGACACAATGATGAACATTAGATTCTGGTTCTTAGTTCATGTTTCCACATGTGGACAGCTTGAATGTAAGGATTTAGGGAGCATTGCCTTGTATTAGGTTGAGCAGCTGTTTAAACTTAGAAATTCTGACTGGAAACAAACATTTGGAGGATGTTTTATTTAGTGATGTTACTATATGGATTGTTGCCTTACTGTGTTCTTCATATTTCACCTTTTTGAAATTGTACTATATGGACAGAACAGGCATTGGCTTAGTCGATAAAAGAACTTGCCAAGTAAGCCTGTTGACCTGGGTTTGATATCTGGAACCCACATAGGATAAGTGGAAAAGAGGATCAACTCTACAGAGTTGTTCTATGACCTTCACACAAGTACACATACGTGTGCGCGTACACACACACACACACACACACACACACACACAATAATAGTAATAAACAAATTTTGAAAGTAAAATTATCAGGACAGCTGGAGACATGGCTCAGTGGTAGAACGCTTGCCTAGTAATCAAAAGGCCCTGAGTTAGAATTAGATCCTTGGCACTGTAAGAAAACAATAGCCAAAATTTCTTAAGACAAGTTAGGGAAATATTGTAGAGAACAAATACAAGCCTTGATTTGCTTGCTTTTGTTTGTCAGGGAAGAAATATCTTAAAGGTGTTAAAAATATCTTTCTGGTTGAAGACAAAGGAATTAAAAAGACTTAAACTTTTGGGGTGAGTTAACACAGTAGAATGGAATTTTTTGAAGTGGAATTTTTTGCTCAGATATCCATTCTAGCAGTGAACAGGCATTTGCCTGTCTCCTGAATGTAGCTGCTGTGCAAGACGTTGAAAGGTGGGTCTGGTAGGAACACCAAGATAATCAATTACAGTTTTGAAAGAGTCTAGAAAGAAGCCAATTAAGTTTACAGTAATGGAAGACTGCAAATATGCAAAGACACACAAAGGATGTAGAGGCAAGAGACTGGTTTCAATCTTGACATCCTAATTATAAAATTAAAGATGTGTTTGTTTTCACCAGGTGTTCTTCATGGGTGCCTTGGTTTTATTTTTAGGCAGGGTCTCGCTGCATTTCCCAGGCTGGACTGAAATTCACCTCTCCAAGTACTGGGATTACTTTTAACTTTTCCAGGAATTTGGCAAAGTAGGACATTACCTTTCTTATTGCTTGGTTTATTCTTTTTTTTTTTTCCCTTGGTTCATTCTTAATCAAACATCAGTAGGTTTGGTTTTAGTACCTAAAGTTTTGTCCTTGTTTTCAATAGATTTTAACAAAGGAGCTTAATAGTAGTTATAGTTTGTTTGTTTATTAACAGCTTTGTTCTAAAAGGAACTTGTTACTGTTTCCCATTATAATTCTTTCAAGTGTAAAGAAACAGTAAGAATTCCCTAAGCATCTGTTTACTGTAGCTAAGGAGTGGTTATGCTTACTTCTCAGACAGGTTCCAATTAGGTGATTGTCATTTCAGTTGGAGGGGGCAATAAAAAGCAAAAGTGCATATTACTGAGCAATTTGTGTCCATCTTCGGGTAGTTGATTTCAATCATTTCTATTTTTGTATCTTATTGACACTATTTGAAATGGCTTTGGTATTATTTTAATATACTTTAAAGTGTTTTGTGTGTGCTTGTTTTTGTATGTTTAGTTTAAGACAGGGTTTGTCTGTATAAGAGCCCTGGCTATCCTGGAATTCTCTTTGTAGACCAGAAGGCAGGCTTTGAACCTCACAGAGATCTGCCTGCCTCTGCCTCCCAAGTGCTGGGATACTTTTTAACTGTTTTTGAAGTAGATAAGACATAAATCATAAATACAGCCTTTTTAGGATTACTTAAAATGTGGTGGAGTTTTTGTTACACTATAGAAAGTCGTATTGGGTTGCTATGTGGCTTTGCTTTAGTGATATAATAAATAGCTTCTTTGAATGGTCAGGGTAGAGATGACTCCAGCGGAAAGACTGACTGTCTCAATTTGGATAAAGAAATTGAAGCTGAAGCATGCTAAGTGGCTGTGTGAAGTCACTCCCAGCATTAATGAAACAGTTGAATCTGGAATCCTGATTTGCCAGCTGCTAGTTTAGGGCTCTTTCTGCCATGCCAAGCTGTTTAATAGTGAAAAAGAAGCCAGTTTTAACCAGCATGGATTTTCTGACAGAGCAGCCCTGGAATTTGTAATGTTTTCATTCTTAAAAGTTTTTGTAATAACAGGACTCTGAAATGCTTGTAAGTTTATGGAGCAGTTACTGCAGCTTAGCACTTAGTTTCCACAGTGCTTTCTAGATGCTTGGATCCTGCTAACCCACTTCAATTATTTATCTAGCTATCTATTTATTTATGAGACCGGATTCCTCTGTGTATCCTTGGCTGTCCTGGACTCCCTTTGTAGACAAGGGTGGCCTTTAACTCACAGATTTTCCTGCCTCTGCCTCTCTGAATGCTGGGATTAAAAGCATCCACCAGGCTTTTTTTTTTTTTTTTTAAACCACAAGACACGTTTTGTCTGTTTAGCCTTGGGTGTCCTGGACTCACTTTGTAGGCCAGGCTGGCCTCAAACTCACAGCAATCTGCCTGCCTCTGCCTCCCTGAGTGCTGGGATTATAGAAGTGCACCACCGTAGCCTGCACCAACCCATTTTATAGAGGCAAAAATTGCAGGGTGTAAAAACAGATACATTAGTAAGATTATGCCCATGAATAAATGGCAGAGTAGGCTCTGATTTCAAAGCTTTTGTTTTTGTTTTTTCTTTCTGTAAGATTTCTTTATACAGTATTCTGCCTGCAGGCTAGATCTCATCTAGATGGTTTTGAGCCTCTATGTGGTTGCTGGGAATTGAACTCAGGACCTCTGGAAGAAGAGCCAGTGCTCTTAACCACTGAGCCATCTCTCCAGCCCTCAGAGCTTATTTTTATGATAGTAACTTCTAATCGCGAGGAACGGTACTTGTAACTTAACATCATACAATCTCTTTGAGAACCTTTCTAAAATCCAGGCCCATGGATTCATAGGCACTGCTGTAGTTTCTAGTAACATAACTGCCTCTTCTGCAATCAAGAAAATATGTCGGGCCTGGTGGTGCACGCCTTTAATCCCAGCACTCACGAGGCAGAGGCAGGTGGATCCCTGTGAGTTCCAGGCTAGTCTGGTCTGCAAAGTGAGTCCAGGACAGCGAGGACTACAAAAGAAACCTTGTCTCAAAAAAAATAAAAAAAGAAAGAAAAGAGAAAGTAGTGTATGTGTAGATGGCTTTGAACTGTTTTCTTTGCCTTTGTACCTTTGCTGTCCCACTTATCTAATTCCTCTACCCCTCTTCCTTCATGCTTTTTTGAGTCTTTCCCTGGTGCCAGGCTAGCCTTGGCCTGTTAGTCTTCAAGTGATCCTTCTACTTCAGCATCCTGAGTACCTGGGATTTCAGGTGCTCACCAGAGTGCTTTAGTTTGTTTGCAGGTCTTGCTATAGTAGCCCTTGCTGGCCTTGAATCCACTACGAATCCTAGACTGGCCTCAAATTTAATGATCCTCCAGTCTTACCCTCCTGAGTGGCAGTACAGGCTTGCTTCAGTGTCCAGCTGCTTTTTCATGTTTAGAATGTTTGGGAATTAGGCATTGCCATTTTTTATGTGTTCAGCACACTTTCTTCTTTTGTCTCCTTTCAATGTTTTCCAGTATTGCCTGTAGGAAAAGATATCTCAACACTTATTTTGGTGAGCTAGTTTGGTTTCCTGAGTGTGAGAGATGTTTAGGTCTTTCTTTAAGCTATACTTCAAAATCTCCTGAGTAAGGAAGGCACTTCTGTAAACTTCGCCTAGAAAGCTGGCACATTCAAAATTGTTTTTACTATATTCAATCTCAGTAAAAATCAGTGAGTCCATGATGTTTTGGGTAAGTGTAGAGAAGAGTGCCACCAGTTCAGAGCTAGCCTGGGCCAAATTATGAGTTCAAGGTCAATCTGAACTACAAAGTGAGACTATGTCTTTAAAAGAAAAAGAGGACCAGGGAAGACAGAACTCACCACAGTAGGTCAAAGCAAAACAAAGCCTGACAACCTGAGTTTGATCTCCAGAATCTATGTTGAAAAGCCAGATATGGTGCTTGTGTATCTGTAATCCCAATATTCCTGTGGCAAAAATGAGAAGCAAAAAGAATCACCCCAAAACTCATTGGCCAGGCTAGCTTGGAGTACACAGTGCAACAGATACAAGAGTGACACTGCCCCCAATAACTTGTACTGCAAGAACTGACTCTTAAAACATTGTTCTCTGACCTGCATGCAGCCACTGTAGCATCTGCTTGTGCATTTTGTGTCTGTCTCCCCCACACAATCAACCAATTAATACATACATACAGACAGATAAATTTCTGTGAGTTCAAGGCCAAGCAAAACTAAAACCCCATCTCAAGGCAGGAAAAGAAAAAGAAACCTGAAAAGAAAGAAAAACTGGCCAGGCAGTGGTGGCACATACCTTTAATCGTGACACTCAGGAAGCAGAGGCAGGCAGATTTCTGGGTTTAAGGACAGCATGGTCTGCAGAGTGAGTTCCAGGACAGCTAAAGGTACACAGAGAGAAATCTTGTCTCAGAAAACTGAAAGAAGAAAAAAAAAAAAAAGATATAACTGTTATACCAAAAGCTATTGTATTGTTTACAGTACAAATTTTAAAAACGAATAATGAAATATATGAACTGAGCTTTTGTGCACATGTGCTTTTATTAGTTTTTAGTTTAAATTGTCCTGTGTGCAGTGCACTACCACTGAGCCATTCACACCTCAGCCCTTTTGGCTGTTATTTTTGGGGTGGAATAGAACTAGTACCACTGACAAGTTGTAAATCATTTTCTCTACCTGGAAAGGAAACCTCTGTTCCTTACATAATAAGTACTAATTGCTATTCCCTGCTTTTCCAGTCTACAGATTTATCAGTTCAGAATAGTTAGGGCTAGTGGAATCATACAATATGTACCTTTATGGTTTTTTGGTTTTTTTAGACAGTTTTTCTGAGTAGTCCTGGCTGCCCTGGAACTCACTTTGTAGACCAGGCTGGCTTTGAACTCAGATCCACCTGCTTCTGCCTTCTAAGTGGGTTACTGCCCAGCTGTAACCTCTGGTTTTAAAATATGGCTTATTGTCTGTGGTTAAGTCTTAGACAATATCTTTTTAGTGTTTTGTTATGTAGCTTTAGCTGGTCTGGAATTTGCTGTGTGTAAGTGTTTGCCTCCATGTACTGTGTACATGCCCGGTGACGATGGAGACAGAAGAGGATGTTGGGTCCCTAGAACTGGAATTATAGGTAGTTGTGGGTGCTGGAAACTGAACTTAGGTCCTCTGCAAGAGCAGTAAGTGTTCTCTAGCCCCTTTTCACTGCTTTTAAGATTTGTGACAACAGCTCTAATGTTAGAGCTAGTTTTTTCTTTCTTTCTTTCTTGCAGTAGAATCGTGAGAGAGAGAGGATGTATGTTTGTGCCTGTGTGTGCGCAGTGCTTGAATGCACATGTATGCATGTGTATGTTTATGTATGTGGAGGCCAGAGGTCAAGTGTCTTTCTCAGTTGATCTCCTGGGTTTTTGTTTTTAGAGATTTGTTTTACTTTATATGTATGAATGTTTTTAACCACTGAACCTGGTGCTCACTGATTAGACTAGACTGGCTGAGCCAGTAAGCCCATTATCTGCCACTCCTGTGGTTGGGATTACAAGCATGTACCATTACACTGGACCTTTTATGTGTACACTTGGTGTTATGTGTACACTTGGTGTTGGTCTTATGTATGTCCTCATACTTGAGCAGCAAGTGCTTTTCAGACTGAGCCATATCCCTAGCCCTAGGAGAATAATTTTAATTCGGGATACAGTTGTTCTACCAATTGTAGCAGTGGTAGAACCCCAAAACTGAACTGATTCCTGGGTCGAAATCCTTGTTTGTCAACTACAAGTTATAAGTAGTTTTTTCATTCACTGAAAGTGTATAAATGATATGTGTGCTAAGAGGATTGATCGAATGAGAGAATACATTTGTTTGCTGTTGATTTATGAACTGGTACCTAGTAGATAATTCAGCAGGTGTCACTTTTCACTCTCAGTGCAAAACTACCTGCAGCTCAATTCTATCATTAACCTATTATGGGCAGACAGGGACCCAACGCACAGAGGAATCCATAAAATTTTGAATGGAGCATGGTGGTAATTTGTAATATCAACTGTTACGTTATTTTTGTGTATTTGTAAGGCAGAGTCTCATTAAGTAACCCTGGCTGCCTGAGAGTGCTAGATGAGGCTGGCCTGCAGCTCACAGCCTCTGTCTTCCAAGTGTTGATTTCAAGCAGGCACTGCTGATTTTTACTTGGTCTTTACATGTTGATTTTATATTATTTTAAACATTCAAAAAGTCCTATGACATAGATACAATAATTGCTACACCAGGATTAACTGTATATAAGTTATAAAAGTGCCATTTTGTCTTTTTTCAAATAGTGCTGCTGAAAATGCCTATTAACAGTAAGCTAAGCATATTACATATTACAATGAATAAAATTTGTTGAGACAGGAAAACACTTGAGGTAACTAGTAGAGCCACACTTGAGATAGCCTTGATTGTAACTGAGCATTTCAAAACCAAGCATACTTGCACCTGACCACGTAGGCCCTAGCACTCTGTTTACACTTACAATATATAGATACTTGGGGCTTCTTAGAAGAATGTCTGTCTGAGAGCATTATTCTGTCTGGCTGAATAATACAGCATAACAACAACCTTGACAAGCAAGGTTTTCTTTATCAAACTACAATTCATGACACTTAAGATCATCAAGTTTACAGAGGGCATCAAGTGCCAGAATGAAATGTTTAGTGTGCACTTTATATGCATACAATGATTAAAGGACTCAAAGTATACTCAGTTGTCAAATGCACAATAAATCCTTGATCATTCATTTTATTCTGGTATTACTCAAACACATGTGCTATTCTACTGGCTTACTAATAAGCATGGCCTTACAATCTTTGTAGATTCAGAGTCCATTTATTGGATCAGTGACCACTAGGGCTTGCTTTCTTAAATCCTGCATGGTTCAGACAGATGTCCTAGTGGAAGAGGCCAGAGACTGTCCTAAGGAATGAGGTTATGGCTTCAAATTTTTCATTAATAACTCCATTTTCAGAAACACACCTTTACGAAGTATTTTCAAATAGAATAATTTTGCCTGGGGAACAGCTCAGTCAGTAAAGTGCTTGTCTTGTAAGTACAAGGCCGCAAATTCAACCCACCAGAAACTACATAAAAATGTCAGTCATGATGGAGGTGTGTCTGTAATGCCAGCTCTGGGAAGGTGGTCCTTAGAAGAGTCTTGGGCCTCACTAGACAGCTCCAAGCCATTAAGAGAGACTACTTCAAAGAGGTCGCTTGTATTCCTGAGAATGACAGCTGAGGTGGTTCTCTAGCGTGCGCCCCCCACTCTGCATACCTGTGTACCTACTCACGTACATCTGGAAACATACTTGGATTTATTTGAAAGATGGAATAATTCTTTGTGGGAGAAATTGTTGGTGTGTTCCAGTAAACACAACAGTTGTGTCCCAAATTAAAATGGCTCTTATTCGGGAGGAAGAGGCAGGTGGATCTCTGTGGGTTGGAGGCCACCCTGGTCTACAAAGTAAGTCCAGGACAGCCAGGACTCTTGTTACGCAGAGAAAACCTGTCTTGAAAAAACAAAGCAAAATAAAATGATTCTCCTCGGACTGGAGATACCGTTCAGTCTGAAAAGCACTTGACTGCTCAAGTATGAGGACCTAAGATCAACCCCAAGTGCGCACATAAAAAGCCCAGTGTACTGGCACATGCTTGTAATCTCAAGCACAGGAATGACTTGCTGGTTTAGCCAGTCTAGTCTAATCAGTGAGCCTCAGGTTCAGTGAGAGACGTTGTCTCAAAAAATAAAATGAAATAAAAAAATAAAGAGGCTGGTGAGATAGCTCAATGGTTAAGAGTACTTTTTGCTCTTTAAAAGGACCTAGGTTTGATTCTCAGCAGCCACTTGTTGGCTAACTATAATCTATAATCCCAGTTTCAGGAGATCCAACACTGACAAATGTAGGGAATCTCAGAGTCAGCTCAAGACACCCCATGACCAAGTTCTCAGCACAAAGTAGGTTTATTTGCACCAGAGGGTAGGGATAAAGGATAAAGACAGAAGATAGAGGGAAAAGGAAGAGGAAGGGAAAAAGGGAGATTTGTCTCAGAGGGGAACAAAGTATTGCCTCTGGATAGAGAGGAGACAGATTTAGCCCATAGGAAATTATCCATAGGGGAAACCCCATGTTAGGATGAGGTGCTGACTTTTAGTTGGCCATGTTAAGTAGGTGAGCCAGAAGGGGGCTTTTGATTGCTTTTGATATCAAGACCTTGGCAATCAGCCTCAGGAGGAAGAACTGGCTAAGGAAATGGGCCTTGGTGGCTAGCTTTAGGAATGTAATCTAACAGAGGGAAATGGGGAGAAGGACAAGGCCTGCCAGAGCCTTGCTTGCCACGCTTGAGCTGGCCAGATTTCCTTCATTTCACATACTTGCATGCAGGCAAAACATAACCATGAACACCTAACAAGCACTAGGTCTTGAGTTTGATCTCCAGTGCCCACAAACAAAAACAGTTGCAGTAGTGGTGATGATAATAAACTTTACTGTCCTTTATCAGGGACAGGAATTATTTTCCTCAACATTTTATATTTTATGGTAATGAAAATGGGTGTGTTTGCCACCCCCACCCCTCTTCCCCAGCACAATCTCATGTAACCAGGCTGGCTTAGATTTGCTTATTAGCTGAACTGATCCTCACTCTTCAGTCCTCCAAATTCTGGGATTATAGGCATGTGCTGCCACACCCATTTCACTGTGATGATTCTTGTAAGTTACAGATTCACTGTTATTGTTATATATCAAATGGCTTGAAATTCTTTGGTGTTTCTGCATCTTGGAAAGTCTAGCAGTATCATTTGTGTTCTCAGGGATAAAGAAAGCAAACTTACATATTTGGGTAGCAGAATATATATTTCTTCTGTAGCTCTACAAGGATGACATAAGCAATTTGCAATTTGACAACTGCAAACTGATCTTAGAGTTTTAGACTAGGACAGAACTACCTTCATCAGAATCACTGTAAAAAAAATTTTTTTTTTGAGCCACGGGTGGTGAAACACACCTTTAATTCCAGCACTCAGGAAGGCAGAGACAGGTGGATCTCTGTGAGTTTAAGGAGAGCCTGGTCTACAGAACAAAGAACAGAACAGCCAAAGCTACACGGAGAAACACTGTCTTGAAAAACAAAATAATGATGCTTTTTTGTTTGTTTTTGGCTCTTCTAGTGCTGGGATCAAAAGGCATGCACCACCAGGCCCAGCTTGATAATGATACTTTTGAGACAGGTTTCTCTGCGTAGCTCTGGCTGTCTTTGAACATGCCAGAAACCAGCTTGCCTCTCACTGGAGTGCTGGGATCAAATCTGGCAAGAATCCCCTTTTCTGAATATGTTCATATGTGTTCCAGAGGCTTCATACAGTTGTCCTTTATCTTAGTATTGAATAACTTAGGGATTTGCTAACTTGACAGTCACAACCTTCTTGGGTTGATTTGTCCTGGGCTTTTGTGCTATATTTATAATATCTGTGAAGGAAAGATTTGGAAAAATATTCTTAATACATTTATTTTCATTATTGAAGTTGGCTGTTTTCTGGGAGTTTTTAATTAACTATTTTGTGTAAGTGCAGGTGTGAATATGCTATGACACATGTATAGAGACCAGAGACAACTGTGTGGAATTGATTCCCTCTTCCACCTTTTTTTGAGTACCCGGCTTCTCCTTCCACACTTATGTGGGCTCAAGCATTGAACTCAGATTGTCAGGTTTGTGTGGTGAGCTCTTTACCTGATGAACCATCTTGCTGGTGCCCAGATTTCTTTTAGTTGTCTGCATTGGTAAAGTTTTTGTAAAGTAGGCTAAATAGACTCTGCTTTGAAACCCACTTAGCTTCCTTTGTTCTAAAAGTTGCTGAGACTTGTGATGTTATTGAATGGCTGCTTTTATTATGTTAAAAGATAAGAAAATAAAGTGTAGCTTAATTTCTAATAACAGTTACTTTTTTTAACCAGCACCTGTGGAGTCCTCTCAAGAACCGTCATTATTGTGTGAAGGTAATTTTTTTAATGTCTAACCAAGAAAACATTAAGTTGTCTGTGATGTGTAAAATTAGATACTGTTTCATGGATATGTATTATGTTTCAATTTATTCTCTAGGTTCAAATTCAGCTGTTAGCATGGAACTTTCAGAACCTGTTGGTAAGAATTTCTGACCATTCTAAAACAGTAATATGAAATCTTTCATTCTCCAGATTTAAGGTGCAAATGTAAGTGTTCTGATGACTGAAATGTTTGTGCTTAAGCCACACTGAAGTTTTTGCGATTAGACTTTAGAAAGTATAACAAATTGAGCATTAAGACAGCTCTGGCAAATTATTGATTGCAAATGGAATTGAGTAAAGGAGTCTAATAATTTAAAGGTTGTACTTGTTGTTTCTAGAGACTGTGTCTTTATAGCCTAGACTGGCACATTTTCCAAGATGGCCTTGAACTATTTGAACCTATTGCCTCTACTTTCAGAATGCTGGGATTACAGACATGCATGCTCCATTGTGTCTAACTCTAACATTTCATCAAAAAAATTCCATCCTTCAAAAAATAGCTTTATTTCTGGATGTGGTTGAGCACGCCACTTTTTAATCCCAGCACTCAAGAAGGAAGAGGCAAGGGGGATCTCTGTGGGTTCGAGACCAGCATGGTCTACAAAGTGAGTCCAGGACAGCCAAGGCTCTTGTTATACAGAAAAACTCTTGTCTTGAACCCACCCCCCAAAAAAAGGTAACAAAACAACAAAAAAGTTTCCTATTTCCTAAAAGTTTCCTATTTCCATGGTGACTATTAAAGTTAATGCCAAAGAGTTACTGTTTACATAGAAAATTTATCTCTTAAATTATTTCATACTCCTTATCTGGTTTTTATACTTTGCTTTTCTTCCCATCTGTCAGCACATGTTGACACTGTAATAGCTGGTGTTGTGAGTGGTGGCCTGCTTGTTTATGTGTAGTCTACTCTTAGGAAATGACTCCATGCTAGGATAGTATCAGTTCTGGTATATGGCTCTCTGCTGTCAGCACCAAAGCCAGCTTGAAAACCTACCATCTCAGCCTATGTCATGGATGTCAGGAGAGGGACTTAAGTAAGTTCTTAAGTAAAGCTTGTGTGGTTAAAATGCAGGCAGGTTTTGGTTTGTTTTTTTTTTTTTGTTTTTTTTTTTTTTTTTTAGAATATTGAGTTAAAATATCTTTCTTTGGTAGAAAATGGAGAGACAGAAATGTCCCCAGAAGAATCATGGGAGCACAAAGAAGAAATAAGTGAAGCAGAGCCAGGGGGTCGTTCCTCAGGAGATGGAAGGCCACAAGAGGAAAGTACCCAAGAAATGATGGAAGAGGAAGAAGAAATACCAAAACCTAAGTCGGTGGTGGCACCGCCAGGTGCTCCTAAGAAAGAACATGTAAATGTAGTATTCATTGGGCATGTTGGTAAGTTGTCCTCATAGAATTCCTAAGCAATGACCAGAGTTATTAGAGACATCAACGTGTAGAACCTCTTGTTAAGCTACTTGGAGATGATGAGTAAAGCTGAGTCAAAACACTGAAATATCTATAATGCTCTGCATAGACAATCAGCACTGAGAGTTGACCACAGGGTCACATGTAAGAGTGCCTTGTGTTCTTAATTGTTGGTGTGTTGGTTAGTTTTTTGTTTTTGTTTTTGCAACAGGGTTTCTCTGTGTAGCCTGGCTGTCCTGGAACTCAATCTGGAGACCAGGTTGGCCTCGAACTCAGGGATCTGCCTACCTTTGCCTCCTAAGTGCTGAGATTAAAGCCACCTGGCTTTTTTTTAAAAAAAAAAAACAACTTGCTTCCGCTGGAAAAAAAAATTGCCAGTTTTTTGTTTTTAAAGTCTGGGCAGATGAACTGTTTGTAATAGCATAAAAGAAGCTTCAGTATATGTATAATGGATAATTAATTAGTCTGTAACCACTGGTAATGTTTTACCATACTGTGATATCTCTTAGTATCCAAGAAATGTATGTATTTTTTGTTATTCTTAGTTGATAAGTTCCTTTTAATGGGGTTAACATTATTATGATTAAGCATAATTTTGTATGAAATTCATAGAGTAACCTCAGGGTGCTTGCCAAGTAATTGATATAGCCAAACAAACAAGACCTTATTTTGTGTTTTCTGACTTATCGTCAAATTGTGAGAAGAAAATACTGAATTCTGTGTTATCCCTCCACCTCTAGACAGGGACTCACTATGTCATGGTCAAGGCTGGCTTCAACCCGGGCTCTTGCTGCTTCATCCGCCTGAGTAGTAGGTTGCAGATGTGCCTCAGCATGCTTGACTTTTCCCCCTTTATCATATCATACCCCAGAAAACGAATTTTAAAATCTGCAGGAATGCCTGTTCTCTGTTTCCTAAAGTGAGAGGAAGTCTGCTCACATGGCCTGGCAAAGTGGAGCATGCCTGTAATCCTGGCACTTAGGAGCCCAAGGCAGAGGCAGGAGGATCAGGTTCAAGGCCAACATAGGCTGCTAACAAAAGTCCTTTAGCTGCTTTTGCTGTCTTCTAAGGCTTTCTGGGGGATGTGTATTCTCTGGTACTTTGCTGCTAGCTGAAGGTCCACAAAAATCTTTTTTAAAATGTTATTTCTGATTTGTCAGGGAAGTATTTCTCAGTCATCATTGCCCTATAGGGAATCTTAGCTTCATTCATTGTACGTGGAAGAGGGTCTCTAGAATTTAATCCCCAGTTCTATTATAGTTCAGTTGCTTTTGCAAGACTCGATTGTATATGACAAGAAAAAAAAAATCTCCAGACTGTGGTGGTGCATGCCTTTAGTCCCAGCACAGAGGCAGGGGGATCTCTGAGTTCCGGGTGAGCCTGGTCTACAGGTGAGTTCCAGGACAACCAAAGCTACACATAGAGAAGCCCTGTCTCAACAAACAAACAAAAGAATAAAAAAACAAAACAACAACAAAAATAACTGCCGTTGTATTTTTATATATTGGTTGTCGTTTTTAACCTATGTTCCAATATTTTGCTGTTCCTTTTAGATGCGGGCAAGTCAACCATTGGAGGGCAAATAATGTAAGTCTCTCTTTTAACTAATGGTAGAGTTTTAATTTAATTGAATAAATTTCAGGCATTGTAAGCGTTCCTGTTGCCACAAAAATTGGTTACCACCTCAAATTAGAATTTTAATAACAAATCATTTATAGGGAAGACAGGTATTAAGTAATTCTTATTGTAGTATCATCATTAGTTTTTAATTACTGTCACACCCAGGGAATAGTTTCTGAAAACTATCCTTAAGAAACAAAACAACCAGGGCTACATACAGAGAAACCCTGTCTTAAAACAAACAGACAAACAAAATACGGTGTGTATGTGTGTGTTGGTGGTATTTACATATGAATACTGGTGCACATATATGCCCATACATGCAGAGGCAATTGGAGGACATCATGTGGCTTCCTCTTGCTGTCTGCTTTATTGCATTGGAATGGGTCTCTTACTGAACTGGAGGCTCTTGGCTTTGAGTTGACTGGCTGAGGCTTTTGGGATCTGCTTATCTCTATCCTATCCACCCTTACCCCCAGTGCCTAAGTTACAGTCATAGGAAGCCATGTCCAGCTGTTTGTTTTTGTTTTGAGACTGTTCACCATGACACCCACCTCCATGCCCAGCTTTTTATCTGGATGCTAGGGATTTGAACTTGTTCCTCATGCTTGCTGAGCAAGAGCTTTTACTGACAAAGTGATTGTCCCATTTTCCTCTCTTAAGAAATCTTTTTCTTTCCTTTTTCAATTTTTTTTTTTTTTTTTTTTTTTTTTTATGTTCATTGGTGTTTTGCCTGTCTATATGTCTGTGTGAGGGTATCAGATTCCCTGTCTGGAGTTACAGACAGTTGTGACTTCCCATGTGGGTGCTGGGAATTGAGCCTAGGTCCTCTGGAAGAATAGCCAGTGCTCTTAACCACTGAACCTTTAATTAATCCCAGCACTTAGAAGGCAAAAGCAGGTGGATATCTATATGTTCAAGGCCAGCTTTACCTACGAAGAGTTCCAGGCTAGCCAGTGATACATAATGAGAACTTGTCTCCAAAACACCAACAAATTTTTAAAGATTTTTTTATGTGTATGCATATATGTATGTGCGAGAGAGAATGTATATATGTGCATCCATGCACGTAGGTGGGTGTGGAAGGTCTAAAGAGTTTGCTAAATCCCCTTGGTATGAGAATTACAGGTGTCTGATGTGGGTGCTGGGAATAGAACTGGGCCTTCAGTGCTCTTAATCACTGAGGCTTTTTTCCAGCTTATGAAAAAGACTATATTTTATTTTAATATATAACTATATAAATATCATTTAATTATTTTAAAATAATTATACTTAAGATATGAATATATATAAATAATGTGTTTTAGATATAACATACTGTTATAAAGTTATATGAAAGATAAGAAAGCCTTAGTTAATATACAGATGGCTCCTGGCATTAACTAGAAATCATACTAACTTTGATCTTTTCTGGGTGGTTTGATCTTCCTTTTGATGCCGGCAGTGACAGTGAACAATAGCTTCCAGTTACTGAATCACTATAATCACCAAGCTAAACAGTCCTCTACAGTGTATTGATGCTAGTGTCAGCTAGATAGGGGGGTTTGTGTGTATGTGTGTGTTTATGTGCCCTTTTGTGTCTGTAAATGAGATTGTTTTACACTGTGATATTAAGTGGGCTTTTCTGTCACTTGATTTTGCCTGACAGTAAGTTAATATAAGTGATCTGAATTTTTTTAAGGGAGGTTAGACTAAGCAATGATGTTAGGTAGTTTAGGTGTTTTATTTATATTTTATATTGGAGGAAGCATATTTCCCAGGCTGGCCTTAACAAGTATACAGTCTTAGATTACCCAGAACTCCTGAACTTTCTGGCTCTATCTCATAAATGCCCAGATAAAATTGCTTTGTTTTTGGGGGACAGGGTCTCACTGTGTAGGCCTTGAGCTTGTCGTCTTGTTTTTGCCTCCTAAGTGTAGGGATTAAATACCACCATATCTGGCTAAAAGGTACTTTGACTGGTAGTGAAGTAAGAGAAGAGAGAATCCATGGCAAGTTGAGAAGCATCTGTAATTTAATGAAAGCTAGCATTCTGGGTTGGATAAGATATATTATTATGTGTATTAATGTTTTTATATATGTATTGCACAGTGTACATTCCTTGTGTCCACTGAGGCCAGAAGAGGGAATCTTGTCAACCAGACACTGGTGGGGCATGCCTTTAATCCCAGCTCTTGGGGCAGAAGTATGCAGATCTCTGTGAGTTCAAGGCCAGCCTGGTCTACAGAGAGTTCTAGGACAGCCAGGCTGCACAAGAGAAACCTGTGTTTGTGTGTTTTGGAGGGTAGGAGGGTTATATATCACCTGGAAATAGTTAAAAAGTTTATGAGCTACTATGTGGGTACCTGGAAATGAGCCCAGGTCCTGTGCAAGAGCAACAATCACTGTGTTTTGTTTTTTCCTGGTCTTTCGAGACAGGGTTTCTCTGTGTAGCCTTGGCTGTCCTGGACTCACTTTGTAGACCAGGGTGGTCTCGTACTCAGAGAGATCTGCATGCCTCTGCCCCCTGAGTGCTGGGATTACGGCTGTGTGGCACCTGCCAGGCTGCTTTGGGTTTTCTAAGCCAGGATCTGAGTATACTAAACGAGCTCTGCTCCAGAGCTACATTCTGAAATCAAAAGTTCGATTTTGACTCATGAGTGAGCTATTCTTTGCTTCTGAAATTTATGTGGATTTCATCAAAGGCAAGTAGTCTATCATTCTAAGTTGTTTTTTTGTTTGTTTGTTTTTTTAATTGAAGAGGGAAAGAGGTGTGCATGTATGTTAGTCTACACATGCGTTTGCATACATAAGGTCGAAGATTGGTATAGCTTATTTATTGTGGCAAGATCTCAGTCAACCCAGAGCTCCCTGATTTGGCTAATCTCACTAGTCATCTTACTTCAGGATTCTCTCTCTTTGCCTTTGGGTCTGGAATAACAGGCAGGGCAGACCTACTGCTCTGACCTGACACTTACATGGATTCTGGGGATCTAAACTTCAGTTCATACATTTGTGTGACAAGTGGTATAAACACTGAACCAATATTATTCTGTACAAGCCACCTACTTGGAAAGACACTGAAAGACCTGTAGTAATGCATTTTGGTATTGACAGTTTCTTAAAAATCTTTCTGCATGTGTGTATGTTGATATATGTGCATTTGTGAGAGGAGCACATGCCGTGGTGTATATATGAAGGAGAAAGGAAATAACTGTTTCACCTTCCACCTTGTTTGAGAAAGGGTCTCTTATTTGTTGCTGTGTATGTTAGGCTAGCTGTCCTTACACCCCACTCGCGGCTTCCCATCTGTCTGTAAATGGACTAGGATTACAAAGTGCTGCCATGTCTGGATTCTAGGGATCTGAACTAGGGTTGTTAGGACTTATAGAGTAAACCCTACCCACTGACCTACCTTCCCAGTTGATACATCTTTGTAATTAATTAAAAGGTCTTAGGGCTGGAGAGATGGCTCAGAGGTTAAGAACACTGGATGCTCTTCCAGATGTCCTAAGTTCCACATGGTGGCTTACAACTATCTATAATGAGATCTGGTGCCCTCTTCTGGCCTGCAGGCAGAAAGAACACTGTATACATAATAAATCTTTGATTTAAAAAAAAAAAAAAGGTCCTAAAATTGTAATTCCTTCTCAGAATTTAGACGAGGGCATGCTCTTGTATTGCATAAATGAGTAGTCCTAAGTGGTAATCCTGTTGTTGTTGATTTCTGAAAATTTCCTTAAAGGAGACCTCTTTAGTTAGCTAATAACATTCTGTGGATGCTAGTGTTATTTCATGGTATTTGAGATAGTATGGATTTTGTTGATGGACTATAGTTGGGGTGGCACTTTTTCTTTTTTGTATTCATACTGTGAAGAACATATTGTAGGTGATTATGTGGATCTTATTTGGAATGAGAGTGATGGGGGCTTTGATTTGGATTGAATAAAAGCTACCATGCATTACTAGTGAGCTATTTAAACAAGATAGTCTTACACTGACAAAAGCTTTTTTAAAACTATAATCTCTCTTTGATAAGTCATACTTGACAGGACTTTATTGCCTCTACATTAGAACTTATATACATACATATAATATAGAATGGTTTTTAAGATATATTAAAGGATCTTTAATACAAAAATTTTTAGTCTTACATGTTCACATGCATATGTGTATGTATGTGTTGGCCTTACAGAAAGATTGCAATACAAAGTTCCTATAGTCACTTTATTCAGTTTACCCTAGTGTGAAAGTCATACACAAACTATGGTCCGGTAATCTAAATTGGAAAACGAGGGCTGGGATGTAAGTATCAAGAGTACTAACTCACCAACCATGCAGAAGGTCTTGGATTCACCCCTTAGCACTGTTAAAAAATATTTCAGGGGCAGAAAGCTTCAACTGTTGATTGTTGGTTCATTGATTGTTTGGCTTGCCTACCTCCCTGTAGGATGCAACCACACCTGTTTGAAGATCATTTATAAAATTAAACAACAGATCTTAATTGAAATTCACCAGTTCTTCCATACGGTTTTTGTTTTGTTTAGAGACAGGGTTTTTCTGTGTAGCCTTGGCTGCCCTAGACTCACTTTGTAAACCAGGCTGGCCTGGAACTCACAGAGAACAGCCTGCCTCTGCCTCGCCAAGTTCTGGGATGACAGGTGTGGGCTCGGCTTTCGTTGTTACTTTTTATGTTCTTGAATTGTAACATGGTGGTGTTATATTGCCATAGCCCTCAATCTGTAACATTTCCAGTTTTCCTTTTATAAGCTTAGTAATCTTTTTAAATTTTTTTAAATTAATTACATCTATGTGTATATGTGCCTGCTTGTATTATGTGTGCGCATGTGCCTGAGCAGGCTAGAAGAGAGTGTTGAATTTCCTGGAATGTAGTTACAGGCATTTGTGAGCTCCCATGTTGGTAACGGGGCCGAAACCCAGGTCCTCTACAAGAGGACAAGTTCTCTTAACTGCTGAGCCATCTCTCCAGTCCCACCTCCCTTTTTAAAAAGTGTATGTGTGTGTTAGTACAAGTAGACCAGGAGACCAGGAAAGAGTGTTGGCTCTCCTGGAGTTGGAGTTACAGGTAGTTGTGAGCTGCCTTATGAGAGTCTTGGGAACTGAACTAAAGTCTTCTGAAGAACAGCAAAACCTTTTAACTGCTGAGCCATCTCTCCAGCCACTGACCTTAGTAATTTAAAGAATCTTAACTGTTTGTTTAAATAATGTTTTACAGTTTGGATATAACTGATACTTTTTCTGTATTAAGAACTCCACAAAACTGGGCGTGCTGTACATGCCTGTAATCCCAGCAGGCAGGTGGATGTCTGAGTTTGAGGCCAGCCTGGTCTACAAAGGGAGTCTAGGACAACCAAGGCTACACAGAGAAATTCTGTCTTGTAAAACCAAAAAAGAAAAAGAATATCACAAAACTTGGTCAGTTGGCAGCACATGCTGAATTGGAGGTCAGCCCTACAAAGCAAGTTGCAGGACAGACAGGCAGGGCTACAACAGAGAAACCCTGTCTCAGAAAAACAAACAAACAAACTAACAAACACAGAAGACATACTATAGTTTGTGTTCTATGGGTATTGTGCTATCAACAATGTTTTACATATTTAATGTGTTTTACAAAGTACTGACAGTGAACTCAGGATACCTTGGTAAAGTGTCAAATAACAGTTTTCACTATGAAGTACTTTTCCTTTTATCTAATAATTTGAAATGATACCTTTTTATATTTAAACTAGTTCTATGAATGGTACATTTACTTTTGATTAGTGAGATAGCTTAGTGGACAAAGGTCACCAAAGCTAACCACCTGAACTCAATCTCTGGGACCCACGTGGTAGAAGAGACTGACTACTGCAGATTGTCCTCTGCCTTCCCCAAGTCCACTGTGCTTATGCATACAAATAAACAAATGCAATTCGATTGTGAACAGCTGTTTTCTATAGTTCAGACTCCCGAACTTTAACATGTTCCTTACTTTACTCGGTCATTAAGTATGCACTTTTTTTTTTTTCTGTCTTTAACCGTTTTTCAGGTATTTGACTGGAATGGTCGACAAAAGGACACTTGAGAAATATGAACGAGAAGCTAAAGAAAAAAACAGAGAAACTTGGTATAGTAAACTTTCATGGTGCTATGAACTACTTTTGAGGAAACATGGTACCCTTAATGTTTTTGTAGTCTATTCAAATACATATTTTCAGCCCAGGAGTTTGAGGCAACAAAGTGAGGTCCTATCTCAATAAAATGATTTAAAACAAAATTTTGCTGTCTAAAATACTGTATAATAAACGCAAAATTTTCTTTTTCTCACATCATACATAGCAACCTGTTTCTGATGGTTTACTAGCATATTCAAAGGAAATTTGGGAGTCAAAGAATTGTTTAAGAAATTATGAGCCATCCATTTAATTGAGTAATTGTGTAACCATTAAAAGATTATAGTTCTGGCATTCAGGTGTACATGCACACAGAATACTATAAATAATTTAAAGGAAAAGATTATAGTTATATTGTTAGCTAGTGGAGGTGCAGACTTTTAATCCTATCCCTTGAGAGGCAGAGGCAGGCAGATCAATGTGTGTTCCAGTACACCCAGGGCTACACAGAGAAACCCTGTCTCAACAAAGGGGCCAAAAGATGCTATTTATAAAATTTATAAGCAGGAGTAGAACTTAATGTTGCAGTGGCATTTCGAATGAAAAGAAATATAATTTTACATAAGATATGTATCATATAAATAAGTACTAAAAGGAAAAAAGAAGTAGAATTATTGATAGTCATTAGCTTTCAGTGATAAGAGAAAAGATATTAGTGTATGTGCACATGTGTGCCTACATGTGCTTTCGTGCATGCATACTTGCATGTATGTAAGTAACCTTATTTTGATTTTTTTAAAGATTTATTGATTATTATGTATACAGTGTTCTGCTTGCATGTCAGAAGAGGGCACCAGATCTCATTATAGATGGCTGTGAGCCACCATGCAGCTGCTGGGACTTGAACTCAGGACCCCTGGAAGAGCAGCCAATGCTCTTAACCACTGAGCCAGCTCTCCAGCCCCTTTTATTTTGATTTTTAAACTTTACATATCTGGAAGTATAGGTGAGTAGTAGAGTAAATGCCTAGCTGAGGGAAAAGCTTGGGTTCAATCCCTTGTGAGAAAAGTTCACAACTCTTTTATAATAGTGGACATGAAACTGGATGTTACGTTTAATTACATGTTTAATGGAATATTTTAAAGATAATATATATATATATATATATATATTTTTTTTTTTTTTTTAAAATCCTTCCAGGTACTTGTCTTGGGCCTTAGACACAAATCAGGAAGAGCGAGACAAGGGTAAAACAGTAGAAGTTGGTCGTGCTTATTTTGAAACAGAAAAGAAGCATTTTACAATTCTAGATGCTCCTGGCCATAAGAGTTTTGTCCCAAATATGATTGGTGGTGCCTCTCAAGCTGACTTGGCTGTACTGGTAAGAAAGACATTTTTGTTACGTGCATATTTATTAATAGCCCAAGGTGTATCTTTTCTTTTTTATAGGAAAGGCTTGAACCCATGGCCTTTGCATATTGCTATGCAAGTTCTCTATCACTGATTTGTGAAACAGGCTCTGTAACTTCAGGTGTCCTGGTCAGAAATCTGCTTGCCTCTAACTTCAGTTGTACTCCACATGCCTGCCTTTAATATTCTAATTCACTTTTTAAAAGTTGTAGTGAAGCTGTTCGCAGTGGCATATCCCCATAATCCCAGCACTCAGGGAGGCAGAGGCAGGTGGATCTCTGTGAATTTTAGGCCAGCCTGGTCTACAAAGCAAGTCCAGGACAGCCAAGGCTGCACAGAGAAACCCTGTCTGGAAAAACAAAAAACCAACAAAAAAGTTGTAGTGTATCACATAGTCACAATACTAATTCTTGTCACTCTTCTCTGCCCATGAGCTCTTCACAATTCACAGATACATTAAAATTTTTCTTGTTGCTATTATCTGTATGTCTTAATGTAGTCATTTTGTTGTTGTTGTTGTTTGTTTTAATTCTAATCCCAAAGAGATTGAAATTAATTTCTTGTTTCTAGTTTCCTCCTTTCCCTTCTTGTTTGGTACTACATGCTGTCCTCAAATTCATTATCCTCTTGCTTTAGAGTCCCAAATGCTAGGATTACAAGTATGTTCAGCATATACTCTTAAAATTTTTGTTTTGTTTGTAGTATTAGGGATTAAACCCAGTAGAGGCTGAGGTGGCTTAGTGGTTAACATCACATATTGCTCTTGCAGAAGACCTGTGTTTGATTCTCATCTTTCTTGTCCAGTGGCTCATAATTGCCTGTAACTCAAGATCCAAGTGTATCTGGTACTTCTGGCCTTAGCAGGGACCCATATGTAGAGAGACACAGATTCTCTCTCTCTTTCTCTCTCTCTCTCTCTCTCTCTGCATGTGTGTGTGTATGTATATTGCTCGTATAGATATACACATATATAGATATGTGTATATGAATATCTAAACACACATTTTATCACATCCTTTCCCTGAAAAGATGTTTGAACTATATGTAAAGAGCTAGAAAAACATTTATGTTTGTTTTAATACTTGGCCCAGCACACAGAAATAACTCTACTAATGAGCCATACCTACTCAACTCCAAACCCTCAAATCTTCTGGGTTTTTTGAGACAGAGTTTCTCTGTGTAGCCCTGGCTTTCCTGAAACTTACACTATGGACCAGGCTGCCCTCTAACCCTGTCTACCTCTGCCTCCTGAGTGCTGGGATTAAAGGTGTGCACCACTACCAACAGACTTCAAACCCTCAAATCTTTAAGCAATTCAGACATGTCCAATGTAAAACACGTGCTCCCATCTCCTTGGAAAGCCTTCTTACAGATGTTACAGTTTGGAGTTTTTGCTGGTGAAGGTTGGGGGCGGGTAGTACAGGGACAGGCAACAGGACAGATGGACTCGTGAATGTTGAAGATAAGTTACTTGATTTCTTGAATAGGTTATATCAGCCAGGAAAGGAGAGTTTGAAACCGGATTTGAAAAAGGAGGACAGACAAGAGAGCATGCAATGTTGGCAAAGACAGCAGGTGTCAAACATTTAATTGTGCTAATTAATAAGATGGATGATCCAACAGTGAACTGGAGCAATGAGAGGTAAGCTTAGATGCTTTCCTGGTTTTTTACAGATATGTCAGTGATGTAAAAGGACTTTTTTATTGTTTACATTTTTTCTACCAATTTTTCTGAGCTTTAATTTGTTTACTTATGAAACGAGAGTTCATGTAGTTGGCATAATTGAGTTTTTCTAAATATTCATAGGTATGAAGAATGTAAAGAAAAACTAGTACCATTTTTGAAAAAAGTTGGCTTCAATCCCAAAAAGGACATTCATTTTATGCCCTGCTCAGGACTGACGGGAGCAAATCTCAAAGAGCAATCAGATTTCTGTCCTTGGTACATGTGAGTAATGTTTTCTTACTTTTTTAAAGGGAGGATGGGCATATCTTAATAGTAATTGGAAAAGATTTGCCTGTAGTCTTGGTGTTAAAAATACTAGGACCTTTGCCTTTTAAAAAATGATGTTGTGGTCCTTTTTATTTTTTTATTATTGTTGTTATTATTTTGGTATGTGTGCTGTGTGTAGTAGGTAGAATGACTGACTAATGAGCCCTGGGATCTGTCTTCTCCTCCCCAGTACTAGTTACAGGTGCATGCACCATCTTTTACATGGGTGCTGGCTTCCAGACTCTCATGTCCTTGTGCTGGCATTACAGGAAGTTAACTCTCTGAGCCATCTCTCCAGGCCTATCGGGTCTTCTTTGAGTCTTATGAATTCTTTATGGGTGCTTTGGCCTATAACTCAAGTCCGTAGGCTTCTTGCCTTACAAGCCTGAGCCCTCCCCCCCCCCCGTTCAGTTTCCCAGTACCACTTAGTCAAACACACAAAAAACCCAAAAAGGTTTCTTATGTATAAGTCCTTACTTGATAAATTATAATTAGCAAGTATTTTTTTTTCCATTCTATATTAAATTTCTTCCCTTTCTTTTATTCCTACTTGTTTGTTTTGGATAGAGTCTAGAGCCCTGCATATACTGAGTGTGTTCTGTATCAGTTGAGCTATTTATACCTCATCTGTTCATTCCTATTTTCCATTGTGCATATGAGTGCAGATTTATGTGTGCTACAATGTCTAGGTGGAGGTCAGAAGACAGCTGGTAGAAGTTACTTCTCTCTCACCTTTCTTGCTTAGTAGGCAGGGCCTCTCATTTCTGCTGCTTCATTTTACGCCAGCTGGCCCACAATCTTTCATGTGATTCTCCCATCTCTGCTTCTCTTCCATCTTCTCTCAGCAGTCCTGGAATTAGGAATGTGAGTCAGCACATCTGTGTTTTGTTTTGTTTTGTTTTTTAAAACATACCTAGTGAGATGGCTCAGCATATTATAGTGCCTGCTGCCAACCCTGGTGAGTTCACTCCCTGAAACTGTCTTTTTGTTTAAAAATATTTTTATTTGTTTATACACTGTTCTGCCTGCATGTCAGAAGAGGGCACCAGATCTCATTATTGATGGCTGTGAGCTACCATGTAGTCACCGGGAATTGAACTCAGGACCTCTGGAAGAGCAACCTGTGCTCTTAACCTCTGAGCCATTTCTCCAGCCCCTTCCCTGAAACTTTCATGCTAGAAAGAGAAAACAAATTTCTGCAAGTTGTTTTCTATGTACCAGGGCACCAGGGCACCATGGCACATACTCATGAGTGAGTGAATACATTGGCTGATCCAAGGTCAAAGATTTAGCCCCGCAGAAGAGGATGAGGCAATCTAGTTTCTAAAGTAATTAAGTAATTGTTAAGATTTTAGGTTTTCAGGGCTGGAGAAAAGGCTCATTTGTTAAGAGCACTTGTTGCTCTTACAGAGGACCTGGAAGTTGGTTACCAGCTCCCACATGGCAGCTCACAACCATGTGTAATTTCAAATCTAAGGGAGCTGATGCCCTTTTTTTTAAACTCCTGTGAGAGTAGGTATGCACGTGATGCACATACATTATACAGACAAAACACGTAGCAAACATGAGATAAAAATATAAACATACCCAGCACTCTGGAGGCAGAGGACAACTGGGCTACAACCGAGAAACCCTGTCTCAAAAAAAAAAAAAAAAAAAAAAAAAAAAAACAGTAAATGAACACAAATCTAAATACTAAAAAAAAACTTTTATTTTTAATATTTAGCTTTCAGGTCATTCCTGTGTAAGGTTTATGGCCTTTCGTTTTTGTGTAAGGTTATTGTCTTTACCTAGCTAGGTCCATTTTGCTTTGGTATCCAATTATGGAATAATTTCTGTGTTGTCTTACCACCCTCATTAGAAATGAAATGGCCATAAATGTTGAGGGTTTTTTATTTTTATCCCTCAGTTCTCTTCTGTTCAGCTCTAAGACTATTGTATCTTCGCTGTAGAGCTTTAAAATTGCCCTCTTTGTCTCTTGAACATCCATATATATGTTAGGATCAGCTTGTCATTACTACAAAACAGACAGTCTTGACAGACAGTGTTGCCTCACAGTCAAAGTAAAGGGGAACCGTGCACAGTGACGCATTCCTTTGATCCTAGCACTTGGCTGTCCTGTACTTGCTTTGTAGACCAGGCTGGCCTCGAACTTACAGCAATACACCTGCCCCTACCTCCCTGAGTGCTGGGATTACAGGCACATGCCACCACACCCAGCTACAAAACATTTTTTCTAATCAACATAAAGTTATAGGGAAACTGGGCCAGCATGGCTCAGTGGGTCAAGGTCCTTGGTTGCTACCAAACCATTGCTTTAGTTCTTCCCCAGGGCTCGGACCATTAAAGGAGAATACCGATTCCTGTAAACTGTCCTGTGACCCCATATGAACAAGCTCACACACAAACACATCCAGATAAGCTTTGTGTGTTTGTAGTTTTCTGTTTTGTTGTGTTCTGTTTTCAGACAGGAATCTTACTATGTAGCCCAAGTTAGCCTTGAATTTATTAAGCTCTCATCTAAACCTCCCAAGTCCTAGGATTACAGGGTTGTGTCATCATAACCTAGCCTAGGGAACTTTTAAAAGTAAGATATATTGTTTTTATTTTAATTTTCTGGGGTTTGAGTTTCATGAAATGAAAATATATTAAGTGAAAAAAAATGTGCATAGGAAAATAATGTTATGATTTTCTTGTTGTTTAAATTACAATAGTGTAACTTCTTAGATTTTAGAAGTTATTATGTTAACTTTCTTTAATGGATATTGTTTTGTTCTCAGTGGCTTACCATTTATTCCATATCTGGATAATTTGCCAAACTTCAATAGATCCGTTGATGGACCAATCAGGCTGCCAATTGTCGATAAGTACAAGGTATTACAAATATTAAAGTTACTATATTTCAGGGGAGATGAAATCATCGTGTTTTGAAATGTTTTATCCTTTTGAGTATTTGTTTATGGAAGACCATGATTTACTTAAGCTTTGTATGAATATGTTCAGTGGTTCAGTAAGCTAGTCATTTGTTAGCTGTAATCTTAATACAGTGAAATTTGCTGTTTTGAAAGATTCTTCACATTAAAAGTGTCGATATTAATAAATAGCCTTGCAAGAATAGTGCAGAGTTATAATATTATCTTACATGAGGGCTTATTTTATCAGAGTGCACTTCATTGGGTGTGGTGGTTCATGGACCAATCAGTGCTTTTAATTTCAGCACTTAGGAGGCAGAGACTAGTAGATCTATTAACACAAGGCCAGCCTGATCTACATAGCAAATTCTATGTTAGCCAGGGCTACATAGTGAAACCCTGTCTGCACAAAAACAACTCTGTACATCTCAAACCCCTAAGGAAAAAAAAACTTCATTGGTCTCACTTGGATTTTCAGCTTTATTTCTTAGGTAGTTTGTTTTGCAGTACAGGGGCTTGCACAACTCAGCTTGGGCCTTGTATACGCTAGGCAAGCTGTCTGCCACTGAGCTATATCCTATGCTCTCAGCGTAATCTTTAAACTTTGACGGTAACAATTCCTAGGTGGGTGTCATGGCGTACACTTTAATCCTAATATTTGGGAGACAGGAGCAGGAGGATCTGTGAGCTTGAGACCAGTCTGGTCTACAGAGTAAGTTCCAGGACAGCCAAGTTCTGTTCCACAGAATAAATAAAATAAAATAAAATTCTGTGCTGTTTTCTGCATGAAATTTTGTTTGGAATCTTAGGTGTTTTTTATTATTTAATATACAAATTATGGAGTATTTGTAAACCTTCTCTGTGTTTAAGAAACAATTGTAAACATTCTATTACTTAAGTTAGAGTTTTTTCCTTGATAACTAAATCCCATAGAATTTTACTTTTTATTTACCTGCTATAATCAACAATAAAAGTCTGAAAGTTTTAATTTTTTTTTTTTTTATTCTAAATTTCAATAGGATATGGGGACTGTGGTCCTGGGAAAGCTGGAATCTGGATCTATTTGTAAAGGCCAGCAGCTTGTAATGATGCCAAACAAGGTAAGAGTTTAGTATGTGTTCTTTTAAATTTACTCTTGAAAATATTTGCAGATCCTAAACTTTTAAAAAACTTGGGAATTTCCACTAAAAAAAAAAAAAAAAAAAAAAAACAACTTAAGATTTATAAGTAATAATTATTATATGCTCAGTGTGAAATTTAAGAACATATGGTGGCCAGGCAGTGGTGACACATTTCCTTTAATCCCAGCATTCAGGAGGCAGAGGAAGGTGGATCTCTGAGTTCAAGGCCAGTCTAGTCTACAGAGTTTCAAGACTACACAGAGAAACCTTGTCAAAAGAAGAAAAAAAAAAAAATTCATTAACAACACCAGTCAAGGACCATGCATGCAGAGGACTCAGATGTAGCCAATAGGCAGCTCAGTCTTTATGTGGGTTTCCTAGTAAGGGGAACAGAGGCTGACATGGACTCTGATGCCTGCTCTTTGATATTTCCCCTAGGTGGGGTGGCCTAGCCAGGCCACAGAGGAAGAGGATGCAGGCAGTCCTAATGAGACTTGATAGTCTGGGATCAGATGGTAGGGGAGAAGGGCTTTCCCTCTCTGAGGACTAGGGAAGAAGGGGGATAGATGGAAAAAGGAAGGGTTACTATCAGGATGTAAAGTGAGTAAGTTAAAAAAAAATTAAGTGACAAAGGGTCAGCTGACACTGTTAGAAGGTGCTTCATGAAGGTTTGAAACTGTTAACCTTTCTCATAATCAATAGGGGCCAATAACATAAGGGATTTGGAGTGTTTAAAAGTGCTTTAGTTGACAAAACAAATAAGGAGAGCCATGGAAGAAAATTCAGGTTCAGTCCTGGTGTGTCTGTGTCATTTAGATGCCACAGAATAAAATATGCATGACTATACTTTCATGGATTTTTAAAAAATCTTTTGGGGTTCTTTTTTGTTGTTGTTACTCTTAAACACCTCCTACCCCCAAACTAAGGGCCCTGTCTAAACTGGCACTTGACCATTAACTATATCCCCACCCCCCCCACCCCCCCAAGGATCATTTTGGAATCCATTATTGGAAAAGTTTCTCTGACCCTGACAGTCTGAGCTGTTTGTATAACCATGCTCATAGTAGCACAATTTCACTGTAGCCAAAAGTTTGGTTACACAAAATGTGGCATGTGTATACACTAGAAAAATTGAGCCGTGAACCGATTTAGAATCCTTCCCATTAGCTCAAGACTTTCTTTGTTATGTCTTACACTTAATAAAATTCTCAATACTTTAGAACTAGACAGAGAGCTTTTCCAGAAGATGTGGGTTCCAATCCCAGCACCCATGTCAGAAGGCTCATACCTGTAAAAGATTAAAAATAAAAAATATTCTCACTACTCTTTAAAAAAAGGAAACTATAACATACTCTAACATGAAAGAGCTTAAGATGACATTATGCAAATTGAAAGCCAGTCACAGAAAGTCAAATAATGATTTGTGTTTTATTTTTATGGTACTGGAAGTTTAAACCAGGGCCTTATGCATGCTAAGGAGGCCTTCTACCACTGGGTCACATTCCCAGGCCCACAGATACTGTGTGATTTTATGTGAGATCCCTGGAAATAATGGTGGTTGAAGTGCTTAGAAATGAAGAGGTGGTGTTTTTTGAGTGTGTGTACTGCCACACTGCAACATGAAGAGTTTTGAAGTTTGATTTCTTTGCAGAATTAACTTCATTCATTCATTTATGAACTTATTACTGCCAAGCTTTATGCTTTAAGATAGTAAACATTAGGGACTCAAGTGAGTGAGTGCTTTGCTTGCTGCTCTTGAAGAGTACCCAAGTTTGGTTCTAGCAATTTGGCCAGCCTGCATCTCTACCTGTCTCCAGTTTTAGGAGCTCCATGATGTTTCCTGGACTCTGTAGGCAATTGTACTCATTTGGTATAAATGTATTTTACAATTAAACATTTTAAAGCTGGATGTGGTAGTGCATATCTATAATCTCAGCAACTGGGAGGCAGCGGCAGGAAAATTCAGAGTTCAGGGTCATTCATAATAGGTTATATAAGGGTTTGAGGTCAACTTAGGTAGCTTGTAATCAAATTAAGTCAGGTGTAGTGGCACTTGGGAGGCAGAGGCAAGCTGATCTCTTGAGTTTGAGGCCAGCATGGTCTACAGACTGAGTTCCAGGACTGTATAGAGAAACCCTGTCTCAAAACCAAAAAAAGAAAAACATTAAGTTAAGGGCTGACAAGGTGGCTCAGTAGGTAAAAGGCTTGACCCTTGATACCTAAAACCCACATAAGGTGAGAGGAGAGCAACTACTTCACCAGAATTGTCTTTTGACCTCCTCTTTTCTCCATGCACCCCACACCAGATACACAATTACAAACAAAAATTCTTGTTAGTGGGTTTAAAGGTAGGTTTGATGATTTCTACTTTGAGGTATTATAAAATTATTCTAAGACAAATTGATATTTTTAGTACTTTCTAGCTAAATACTTTTTGCTATCCTCTTGCTTTTAAACAAATAATACATGTAATCCTGTAGTTGCAATGCCTGTATCACTCTCCCCATCCTTACCATGCAGTGCTGTGCCCTGTTGAAACAAAAGAACAAATGGCATTTAGTACGTTAACAATACTGTGCTGACCATTGCAGCACATGACTGTCTAGTTCCTTTCCTACAAGAAAATCCTGCACTCATTAAACTGTATGTTTGAAAAAAGAGATTTACTCATTTTTATTTTGCATATATGAGTACTTTGCCTACATCTGTACATTATGTACACCTGGTGCAGCCAGAAGGGAGCATTGGCTTTCCTGGAACTGGAATTAGAAATAGTTATAAGCCACCAGTTGGGTGCTGGGAATTGAACAGTCCTTTGCAGAGCAGCAAATGCTCTTAACCACTGTGCCATTTCTTCAGCCTAAACAATATGCATTAAAAATTCTGTTGTTAAGATAACTTTCAGAAACACTTATTTCAGGATTGACCTGTTGTAGGGAAATAATTTTTTAAATCTGAAATTTGCATCTAAAGAGGTAAAAATACAATTATTAGATTTGGTATTTGTCTTAGTTTCTTGTGGTTATGGTAAAATACCCTGAGAAAAGCAACTCAAAGGAGGCGCTGGAGAGTGACTCAGCACTTAAAGAGGTACTTGCTTTACCCTTATCAATGGCTCTAATTCCAGCTCCAGGGGACCCTATGCCGCCTTCTGGCCTCAACAGACATTGCATGCATGACACTACACCCAGACAACACACACCTATACATAAACAAAAGTAATTTTCTAAAAGCAAGTCAAGGCAGCTGGAGAGATCGCTCAGTATTAAAGAACACTTGTTGCTCTTGCAGAGGACCTGGGTTCAGTTCCCAGCACTCACATGTGGTTCCCAATAAAACCTAACTCCAGGTCTGAGGGATCTAGTGCTTTTACTTCTGACCTTTGAGGGCACCAGGCGTACATGTGGGACACCTGCAGGCAAAATATTGATGCATAAAGTAAATAATTTGGGGATGTTGAGTGAGGCAACTCAAAGAAAGTAGGCTTTATTTTTGCTCTTAGTTAAAGGATACAGTCCATCTTGGTAGGAGAGTCGAGGCTTCAGAAGGTTGAAGATGCTGATCTCAGTGCATTCAGAGTAAGGAAGATGAGAAGTAAGCAGAACTTTTTATAGTGTAGATACCCAACTCAGGGAATGAGTAAAGGTGGTTCTTCCCATATCAGTTAACTTAAGGTAATTCTGTTCAAGCATACCCAGGGTAATCCCTCAAAGGTATGCCTGGACATGTGCCTCCTACCGATTCCAGATCTTGTCGTTAATTTGAAAAATGAAGTTTGTTCTGTATTCTGTTTAGAACTTGTTAGCATATAATAGTTAAAAATAGCAAGTGTGACCAGTGCAGCTTTGTAGCAAGTAGCAGAGTCTTGCTGACACATACAAGTCCCTGGAATTGATCCCCTTTCTTTTTGACTTGTGAATTTGTACCTTCTTAGCAAATAAGCATTGAGGTCATTTTACGTCCTATAATGCAATGCATATGTCACAAAACCTCCAACTTTGGTTTCTTTTTAAGCACAACGTGGAAGTTCTTGGAATACTGTCTGATGATGTAGAAACGGACTCTGTAGCTCCAGGTGAAAACCTCAAAATCAGACTGAAAGGAATTGAAGAAGAAGAGATTCTACCAGGATTCATCCTTTGTGATCTTAATAATCTTTGTCATTCTGGACGCACATTTGATGCCCAGGTAAACAAGTTTCTTCATTCATCTTCATGGTTGTTAAAACCTCAGTGCTTAGAATGACCTGAATATTTGTGACTTGCCACACAACCAGCATCAGATGAACTCGTGTGTACATCACAACCATAATATCTCACAATTTCAAGATGCTATAAGAATTTACTAGGTAGGTTTTTGTTTGTTTTTTATAAATTCCATTTTATTTTTGGTTTTTAGTAAAATTTAGAAATATCACTTTGTAAAGACAGACAATGATCTATCATCAATAAATGTTTAGTTTAGTTTCTTTGATTTGACTACAGCATAGTTGTCTTCACATCCAGACCCAGTGTGTTTTTAGACTTGGTTCAAACATATTTAACCTGACCTTGGAAGAGTAACAGCAGATGAGTGCTACCATTAACAGAAATCTTTGAGTACTGTTTAACATCAGTGGCTATTACTCTCACAGAGGACCTGGGTTCAGTTCCAAGTTCCTACAGGTTACAACTATCTGTAACTCCAATTCCATGAGATCCGGCACCCTGTTCTGGCCTCCTTAGGCACCAGGCTTGCAGGTGGAACACAACAAACATGCAGGCAAGATACTCATACACATAAAACCAAATCTTAACTCTCCACCCCCTTCCCCCCCCCCCAAAAAAAAAAAGTATGGCTAAAGTTTTTGTTGTTGTTTTTATTTTAACTTCTTTACTGACTGGGCCTTGAGTGTTGAGAAATGGATAAGCTTTAGGAAGATCACATCTAGGTAACTTGTGGAGGCTGATTTGTTACATTAGTTCCATGGGTAATATATAGTGAAGGCTTCTCAGAAAAAGTCTAGTCTGCCTGTTGAACTGAGATCAACCAAGCACTTGCTAGTCTCTAAACAGTGGAATTTTTACAGTTGAGCTGAGGTTGGGCAACTTGAGCTGTCCTGTAAACAAATAACAAGGTATAGCACATTAAAAGAAAGTGATTTCTGTTACTTTTTGGGATGTTATACCTTTAGAACATTGAAGATAAAATTGTGTCAAGAGACGATTTTGTTTTGTTTCAATTTGACAGATAGTGATTATAGAGCACAAGTCCATCATTTGCCCGGGGTATAATGCGGTGCTGCATATTCACACCTGTATCGAGGAAGTTGAAATAACAGTGAGTTTGGTTTTGGGATAACTGGTTTGTTTTTTGTGGTTGTTTTGCTTTTTGTGGGAAAAGGGCGTGTCGTGGTACATGTGTAGAAGTCAGAGCCTGTCTGTCTTTTGGTTTTGTTGTTTTGAGACAGGGTCTCACTTTGTAGCTTAGGCTGGCTTGGAATTCATCCTCCTCCTGCTTGGGCTTTTCAAGTGTTAGGATTACAGGTATTCAGTACCATGTCCAGGTTATGTTTGTCTTTATTCTTAAGTTACTTATGTTTAACATTTAATTTTTTTTCTTATCCTCTTTTTTGGCTAGGCCTTAATCTGCTTGGTAGACAAAAAATCAGGAGAAAAAAGTAAGACTCGGCCCCGTTTTGTGAAACAAGATCAAGTATGCATTGCTCGTTTAAGGACAGCAGGGACCATCTGTCTGGAGACCTTTAAAGACTTCCCTCAGATGGGGCGCTTTACCTTAAGAGATGAGGGTAAGAATTTTTTAATGTTTAGTCATCAGCATTATCCAAGTACTATTCATATTACAGTAGGCTCAGTGGATACTCAGATATAATACCATGTATTAAAGTAATGCTCTGTGTAGACTAATTTTTAATATTTTGTAATTTGCATTTGGAAAGTATATTTACTAAAACATTTATGTAACAATTTCTGTAGTAAATATAAAGTCCACAAAGGATGTGTGGCTTTTTAAATATGAAATTCACATTTTTTTTTTAAAGATTATTTTATATATATATATGGGTGTTCTATCTGCGTGTACACCTGCATGCCAGAAAAGGTGTATTGGGCCCCAGTATAGACGGTTGCGAGCCACCATGTGGTTGCTGGGAATTGAACTCAGGACCTCTGGAAGAGCAGACGGTGCTCTTAAGTTCCAAGCCATCTCTCCAGCCCCACAATTCACATTTTTGCAGCTGCCTATTTCTACCTACCTTTGATTGATGCAGAATAGCTGTAGTTTTCTTCTAACCACCCCAAAATTCCTTGCTATGAAAATGAAATGGTTGTTATGGAACCTTTCTTTATTGGCTAAGTTTACGTGATTTTTTTTTTTTAAATACTTGTTTTTAAGTTGAGATTTCACATAGTCCAAGCTATGTAGTCTATGATCTGATAATCCTGAATTTCTGATCCTCCTGCTTCTACTTTGCAAAGTGCTGGAAATCAAACCCAGCTCTTCATAATGCTGCGTAGCACTCTGCAGGTTGAGTTATCTCCAGAACACCATGTGCTGTTTTGAGACTGGGTTTCATAGTAGAGCCTAGGCTAGCCTCCAGCTCACTGTAGTTCGGCTGCCTTGGTCTTCTGAGTGCTGGGATTGCAAGTGTGAATTCCCATACCTGGCAACTAGAAAACTACATAAAGTTTTGTGTTTAAACAGAAATACAGGTAACCATTTGACATGGTAGTTTTCAATATTGTTAAGCCATAGTAGAGAATATAGTATAAAACTATGAATTTACTTTTTCCCTAAAGTAAAACCTTGTCTAGGTCATGGTTTCACTTCAAATCTTCCAAATTTGTTGATAGTGACATTTATTATACTTTTTGACAGTTTTTTGTTTTTTGTTTTGTTTTGTTTGTTTGTTTTGTAGAGACATTCTTTCTGTAGAATGCCTAGTTAGCCTTTAATTCAAGATCCTAAGTGCTAGCTGGGCAGTGGTGACTTTAAATCTCAGCATTAAGAGGCAGAGGCAGGTGGATCACTATGAGTTCCAGCACGGTCAAGGATACGCAGAGAAGCCCTGTCTCAAAAAAAAAAAAAAAAAAAAGTCTAGCAGCTAGAAGAAAACAAATTAAGAAAACAGGAAGATAACAGCTTTTAGGTTTTTCATGAATCCTGTGTGCTTGTTTGTGCTCATCACTTTAGTCCTTCCAGGCATGCTTCTGGAAGAATGTTTTCACTGAATTACATGCTCTGTCTTTTTAATTGCTTAGGGACAGGTTTAATTTTTAATAGCTATAGAGATGTGATCCTTTTTGTTTTGTGTCATGTAGGAGATTTTTGAAGTTTAGCCATGTTGAATATAACGTGATTCACTAATTTTGATTGAGTAGTTATGCTGCTTCTCAGTAAGACTCACTTAAAATGATGTAACCAGATATAGTGGCTTGGATAAGGAAAGCTAGTAAACCAGGAATTTGCACAATGACAGAATTTTCTTTGGGGTAATGAATCTTAATATATTAACTACTGAAAGGTTTTGTGGGTTTTTTTGTTTGTTTGTTTTTTGTTTTTTATTTCATTTTTAGGTAAGACCATTGCAATTGGAAAAGTTCTGAAACTGGTTCCAGAGAAAGACTAAGCATTTTCTTGATGACCCTGCACAATACTGTGAGGAAAACTGACTGCAAAAGCCTACTTCACACCGCCTTCTCTTATTTTCTGCCCATTGATAAACTTCTTCCCATATTTTGCAAAGAAAATTCACAGCAAAAGTCCACATTATGTCAGCTTTCTCATATTGAGAGCTCTGCTATGCCACTGTTGAATTTTCCCCAAGATTTTGCCCCTCTTTCAAACTTTGCTTCCTTGGACAGATTTGGCAATAGCTTTGTAAGTGATGTGGACATAATTGCCTACAATAATGAAAACCTACAGGAATTTTTTATTTTTCATTTTCCCCTTAGGCATAGTTAGTCTCTTTTTTCCCCAGGCAGATCATTCTGAGTGTGCGAGTGTGTGTGCACATGTTAAAAAGACAACTACCATGTTAATAAAATATTCAATTTGAAACCTTTCGGTATTTGAATTGCTTTTGAATACTGTTTTTTATCTCAATGTAACGTTGTTGCATTAGCTTTTTAACTGCCAAGTAATTGAATACATTTTATTACTTGGATTTTTCTAAACTCCCCCTACTCACTCACTTTAAACGGGGCATTTACAAACACTGCTCAAGTTTGTATTAAAGGAAAGAATTTGTTTGATCCCTTATTTTGATGGTTGATGCATAAACACCTTTATCCAACTGTGGCACTGCTTTACTATAACTAGGTCTATTGGTTATTTTCTGCCAAGTTATACTTTAATGATTTCTTAAAATGCAGTAAGTTCCTTGGAAATTAAAAACAGCATTACTGTCGTCTTTATAAGTAAAGCTTAATGAAACTATACCCCTACAGACAACTCCATTAGCTTGTAACATTAATGGAATTTACAGTAAAAGCATGTTGAGACTGGCGAACGCCCTTTGGTTTTCCTAAGAGCTGCATGCATCTAATATGAAACCCTGTCAGTTCCACATGCCAGTTCCATGGGTTACTCACTCTGTCAGTAACTTTAAAGGGTGGAAGAGCCTCACTGCTTCATGCCAATTCTCAATCCAGTGACTAAATGAACAGTCATCACAAACTGCTCACACCAAAATGAACAGTAACAAATAGAACCAAGCACAGAATAGGTTTTATCTCAATCATTTGAGTTTTCTTAAGCATAGCTGGAATTTACTAATAATGTCTTGGATGAACCACAGTGCAACATTGTAGTGTTGTGGTTTCAGGTTGAAGGGTGATTTTTCTACTACAGCTATCATGGCTGAAATTTTTCATGAGAATGAATGCGAAGTGAGACAGTTTCTAGGTTTGTCAGAGATTGCCTTTGTGTTCAGTGTGTGCTTCCATTTTTGAGATTTGGCCTCTTTTACATTGTGATTCCTAAGATACATTCTAACTATATGTTTAATGATATGGTCCATCCCTGTAATCTTACTCTGCAGAAAAGAAAAGCCTAGCTAACTTGTATTTACCAGTCATAAAACAAAAACACAAGTGTTTTCTTAACAATGAAAAGAATTAGGGAAATGGATCTGTTGTGGTCTTATGGACAGGGCTAAAGTAGTGCCCTACAGCTTGTTTGAACTACACTTATGGCTATTAAAGTGCATGAAATTTAAATTTTACGATGTCTGCAAATATCTGGGCTTTTATTTTTCTGTGACATATGGGAGCTCTAATGAGAATAAAATTGTCTTTTAGTATTTCCATACTAAGAAGGAAAAATATTAGCCGAAGCTTGAGTCTTAATCTTTGAATCTCCAAAATTGTTTCCAAAGGTTTCTCTTTTGGAATTAAACATATTTTTAAGAAAAAGTTATATTTGCTATTAAGACAGTTAACACTATTAAGAATGTTATGTGCTTACTGCAACATTCTTAAGGGAAATGACTTGGCCAGTTCTTTTGAAAGGCTTACCTCTACAAGATAATATAAGGACAAAGGTAATTCTAAAATTTTTTTCCATTTTGGAATTCTATCAACAGGATTAATCAACACCATACATTTTAGGGACGTTGAAGCTTGAAAAACTATTTAGACTGGATGCTTTTTAAAATAGTGGTTATATGAATAAGGAGATAAAATGTCTGAAGTAAATTTGGAATGTGTGCAGATACTGGATTTTTCAAGAGCAATACAGTTTTGTGCTGTCATTCTGCCTTGTGCTAGTGTAAACTTTTTATGTGGTTGACTGCAAAATAGGGTAACTACACATTCTGGATATTAAAGACCTTACGATTTTCAATTATATTAACATAGGCACATTAGCATCATGATTTGGTGTGCCCCATTTTACATTAATGATGCTCATATAACTTTTATGCTGTTATTGAATCTTTTAAGTGAGTTTTAAGAGGTGGCATTTAAAAACATCGTAACTCTTCCTTTTCTTGCTGTGGAACAGGAAACAGCAGATTTTTGTTTATACATAATTTGCTATGCAGTGGGGGGAAATCTATATAAAACCAAACCACAAGAAGTTGGACTGAGTGTATCTTGCCTGAAATTCAATGACAAACTAACTTGTTTGTAAATAATTAAACACATTTTTCTCCTTGTTTTTAATTATTAAAAATCTTGAAACATGGTAATTACATGTTAAAAAAAAAAAAACTTTGTAAACTGAAGTACAAGCTGTTCTCTCTACCAAGGAAATTCATGCTTGTTTGCTGTTCCCGAAAACCACTCAAGCTACTTTTACAGTATGGGACATTAAGAACATTGAAAGTTATTTGGTTGAACAATCCTGGCATCAGTTGAAGTGCTGCAAATATTTTGGCTTATACTTGCAGTCAGATGCAGTTTTACAATTTAAGAATCCATGATGAACGTTTGAAAGAAAAAAAAGTCAGCTTAACTCCCTTGGCCATCTCTGGGAATACTAGTATTCCTCCATGATCTTGGAGGACTGTTTACACGTGGCAGCACTCTAGCACATTTTCTCACTGGCATGGACTGACTGCTGCTTCATGAATGATAACTTCATTGCTTTGGGTAGAGATTTAGGTAATCAAGGGACAAAGCTGTAGTTTTTAATGTTTGTTAGGCAACTTCCAACCTTTAATCCATTTGTGAAAATTCCAGTTACAGTAATATAGCTATGACTGTAGAATGACTAGATGTTATATTCATATTGTTGGCTTATCTTATTAGAATGAACTGTTCAATTAATCCTCTCACAGACCTGTAGTAGAGTAGATAGATAGCACTCAACTGGATTTGGGGGATTATCTCCAAATACTGCATACTTCTTCCAGTTAATTTTTCAATGATTGTAACAAATGGCCTCTAATTAATTATTCATGATCTTGTTTCTTTAGAGATCTTGCCATGGCAGCACCTTGGTAAATTAAGTATAAGTACATATATGCACAACTCATGACTTAATAGGTTTAAATTTAGCAATTGGTTAAATTAGATTTCATAGTATGTGGAATAGAAAGTGTTATTTTCCGGTAGTAATTTAGTCAATTGCATTTGAACCCATTTATTGCCAGAATTCAGATAGGTTAGATTTGATACTTGATGGTTTTGGTTCTGGGATATTCTTAATTTTTAGAAACCTAGAACTTAATGAGTCTTCCCTTCAATAAATATGCTTCTCACATACCTCTAATCCTATGCTTCCTTGAAACAGTAATATGCTAGCCAAGTTGTTTACTAAGGATTAGTATGAGGACATGGAGGCACAGGGCAGGGTGTGTATAGATATTTAAAACTTGTTTTCCAGTGCAAGGGAAAAATAAAAAGGCACTAAGCCTGATTAGGCAGAAAACATGGATTTCCTTAGCAGCCCCAAAACAGTATTGCTTTTTTTTCTGCCTTGTCACACATGCCACTGTGCCCTTTAAATCTTGACCTGGAAAGCTCAGGTTTATGGACTGCACAGGTGAATGGCATTTGTGCTTCCTGAGGCTCCCCTCTGCTAGGCACACTAGGTTAGTGCTTCGGATGTCAGCCTGAGTCCTTGCTACCTCCTTTCCTGCTGTGTGGGGAAGAGAGTGCTGGAGCTGGACGGTGCTCTGGCCCTCCTCAGGTGATGATCCTCGCCTCCATTTCTCCCACATTTGTTAGGTGAAACTGAGGTCTGAGCCTGCAAGTCTGCAATTTAAGGGACATGTTGGGATCTCAGAAGTGTACACACTTCTTAACTAGTTTCTTCAGTTTGTTTTAAAGGAAATGTGGATCTCTCAGGCCAGGATTTAGTGGCTAATTTTTACTGAACTGCTTAATACCTAGAAGCCCATTTTAAAAGAAAAACAAGATTACTGAAAACTGGGTGTTTAGCCTAATTCCAAAGCATGAATGAATGTTCTAGGTAGGAAAGAAACCCTTTTTTTATGATTTGTAGCTACCTACTGTGCCTGACTTGGTGCCTGTGTGAGGATTAAACCCTTAGTCTGCTCTTGCAATTACTCAAATGACTGAAGTTTAAAAATTTTGTTTTGTAACAATAAAAATTGTCATCTTCCCTTTTGATGTGCTTGTCTATTTATAATCACCTTGCTGTATTCTGTGCTACTTTCTCTATAGTATTTTTGTATTGGGTATTAGAAATATCTAACAGACTTGTTGGATGGACCTAACAGGCTGTTACCTCAGAATCAAAAACATGTTTGCTTGGTGTGTGAGGCTTTTGTATGGTTATATGAAGACCTTACAGAACAAAGACAGCCCTCCAGGTTAGAAGAGATCTTTGTTAATAAGTGACATCAGTGTGTGGTTTTATGTGAACAATAGAATTGGAGAAATATTAATGATTCTTCTGTCTAAGCTATGAACCTCTAAAAATTCAGGATTTTTAATAAAGATCAAGAGACCAAATGGCATGTGCCTTTTTTTATTGTGCAAGGGTGAGTAATTTAGCAGATCTAGTATATAAGGTAGTTAACTGAATGACAGTATGTTTCTTTGTACTGATCTTTGGTGAAAGAAAGCTGACACAGGATCTCAGCATGTAGAATAGGCTTGCCTCAAACTTGTGATCTTCCAGCTTCTGCTTCCTAATGACTGGGATTACAGCTGTCCACACCACAGCCTGGCTGTGCATAGTTCATCTCATGAAACATTGAGTCCATGCTTCAGCTGTCCTCATGTGAAAGGTCAGAAATTTGGTCATGAGTCTCATGGTAAACCAGCCTTAGTTTAAAAAGTCTAAGGAAGACTTCTAAAGTAGGGCTCTTATAAATTCTAAATAGGGGCTAGGAGAGATTGTTCACCAATTAAGAGCACTTTAATCGATCCGGAGCCACAGTGCTCACAACTGCCTCTAACTCCAGCTCCAGGGGATTTGACACCCAAAGGCATGTGGGATACACACACAAAAACTATTACAAAGTTCTAAAGAAACAATGGGACATTTCCCAGCAGTTATTACATTTTTGTTGTTTTTGTTTGGGGGACAGAGTCTCACTATGTATACATAACTGGAATGGAACTACAGAGATCAGGCTGGCCTTGAAATCAGAGATTTGTCTGGTTCAGTTTCCCAAGTGATGGGACTTTTTGTTTGTTTTAATTAAAAAGACTGTCAGATGGTAGCACAGGCAGATCGCTGTGAGTTCGAGTCCAGCCTGGTCTACAAAGTAAGTTCAGGACAGCCAAGGCTACACAGAGAAACCCTGTCTTGAAAAAAACAAAACAAAAAAAAAAAAACCTGCTGTCCTGCCTGGCCTTGAACTTTAAATCCTACTGCCTCCACTTCCTAAATGCTGGTATTACAGGCATACCACTATGGTATTTAAAGGATCAAACTCTACATGCTAAAATACTCTGCCAACTAAGATGTATCTTTTTCCCCACCCTGTGATTTTCTATTAAATAAGGAGGCTTCCAGCTCTTATCAGTACATAAAATTGATTCCTGGTTAGCAATTCTCTTCATTTAATTAAATTTTGTCATTGAGCCCCACATGGGTACTGTATGTAGTAGACACCAAGCCTAACCTTTGAGAGTTTTGTAGCAAGTGGCAAATGGAACCTGTTTAGACAAGTTTTAAGCAAAAAAAAAAAAAATAGCACCAGTTGTCTCAGGCACAGTTTATATTTTTTTAAATGTATGCAGGGTTTTGCCTACATGTATGCCTATAGGCCAGAAAAGGGCACCAGACCTCATTATAGATGGTTATGAGCCACCATGTGGTTGCTGGAAATTGACCTCTGGAAGAGCAGACAGTGCTCTGAACCTCTGAGCCAGCTCTTCAGCTCTCCAGCCCACAGGCAGTTTTATAGTAAAATAAAGGATTGTGGATCCTTCAAATTAGAACAAATTCTGACCAAACAATAAGTTAATTTAAAAAATTTTTGGACCTTAAAAAAAATGTCAGTTTAGCATGTTTAGTTATGTGAAAAAAAAACCAACAAAGTTTTTATTTGCCCTCCAGATTTTAATCCTTTGTGACTATTTTAATGATACATGAAGAATTTTACAAGTTGCACTGATATCTTTTGTTTCCTTGCATTCAGTCTGTAGAATTCAACATGCCAACCTTAAATATGGAGAACTTATGATGATTGTGGATATAGTTTTTCAGATTCTGGTGACTGCATTCATATCCATAAAGTACTCTTGTTTTCTACCAGAACCTGAAACAAAATATCCTACCGGTGCAGTGTGATCCCAGCACTGTGGGAGGCTGAGGTAGGTGGAGCTCTGTGAGTTCAAGCCTGGTCTACAAAGTGAGTCCAGGACAACCAAGGCTACATAGAGAAACTCTGTCTTGAACCAACCAACAAAACAAACCAACCAAAAAGAAAATATCCTGTGGCTGAAAAGTTGAGAGATATTTTATTTTAACATTATATGTATTTAATATTTGTGTATATATGTATTTGGGTGTATGTCACAGCATGCATGTACAATTAATAGTAGATTCTCTACCACCATGTGGGTCCTAGAAAACAATCAGGTTTGGTAGCAAGCACCTGTCTTAGTTACTGTTCTATTGCTGTGAAGACCATGGCCAAGGCAACTTATTAAAAAAAAAAGCATTTAATGGGGAAGTGGGGATTGTTGCTTACAGTTTCAGAGGCCAAGTCCATCATCATTTTAGGAATCATGGCATCAGACAAGCATGGTTTTGGAACAGTAGCTGAAAGCATTCAAGATGACGGCAGAGAGCTAGACTAGGCCTAGTAGTCTACCCTCAGTGACACACCTTCAACAAGACAACACCTAATCCTTCCTTAACAGTATACCAACCATGAACCAAACATTCAAATATGAGCTTTTGCCACTGATTTTTTTTTTTTAAGATTTATTTATTTCTGCCTGCACACCAGACGAGAGCACCAGATCTCACTATAAATAGGTATGAGCCACCATGTGGCTACTAGGAATTGAACTCAGAACCTTTGAAACAACAGCCAGTGCTCTTAACCTCTGAGACATCTCTCCAGCCTGGCCATTCTAGTTTAAACCACCACAGCACCTTTATCCACTTTGCTACCTCACTAGCCCAAAAAGTACTTTCTGATAATCTGTGATATGATCCTTCTGTAAAAAAAATTAGGCTTGGAACTGGAGAGATGACTCATTGCTTAAGAGAACTTACTGTTCTTGCAGAGGACTCAGATTCAGTTCCTAGCACCCACATCACACCACAATCACCTGACCTTCAAGGGCACGTGAACAAATGTGCCCATACACAATCAGGCACAAATAATTGTTTTTTTAATTAGACTAAAATTTTCTTCAAATGCACTGCGTAAAATTTAACAGCTGGGGGCTGGAGAGATGGCTCAGCAGTGAAGAGCACTGTGTTCTTCCAGGGGTCCTGAGTTCAATTTCCAGTAACTACATGGTGGCTCACAACCATCTGTACTGAATCTGATGCCCTCTCTGGCACACATGTGTACATGTACATAGAGCACTCATACACATAAAATAAATTTAAAAAAATTTAACAGTTGTACATTTTATTTTTTATGTGTGAGAGAGTGTTTTGGCTGCATGTTTTTATGTGCACCATGAACATGCCTCGTCCTTATAAAGATCAGGGCATCAGATTCCCTGGAACTGGAGTTAAAAGTTGTGAGCTGTCATGTGGGTGCTGAGAATCAAACCTTGGTCCTCTAAAACTGTTTGGCTACAGACCACCATGAGTCAATTAAGAGGGTTTTGTTGTTGTTGTTTTTTATTTAAGCCAGTGACCAAGAGCAGGCTCCCATCGCAAAAGAAAACTCTTGGCTGTAGAATTTATAAAGCCAAAATCACAGATACAGGCTGGGGGTCTTTTATGTGTATAGGAGTTTTACCTGCATATCTATACATGTACCCTGCATGTGCAGAGAGCATTGAATCTCCTGGAACAGACAGACAATTGTGAACATGTGGATGCTGTGAATTAAACCTGCGTCCTTTGAAAGAGAAACATGATCTTAACTGCTGAGCCATCTCTTCAGCACTATTTTTCTTCTGTTTTTGTTTTTTACACATATCAAGGAAGGAAGGACTCTTTTGATTGTTAAACATCTCACAAGCATCATTTCTCAGAAAGGAGAAATCTTTTGTTCTACAAAACAGAATGCAATTCCAGTGGGGAGGTATGGGGGTAGACTACTTCATTCCCCACAGTTTTTAGTTACTTCCAAGACAATGATTTTTTACTAAGGGGTAATACTGGGTCCTTAGGATTATTAGCCTAATTGAGGCACCCTTTGTTTTACAAAACTTTAAGGTAGTTGACTATGCAGGATTCCACTGTGTGCCCTATGAAGAGAGGCAGCGGTGATCCTTCAAGGCCAATGAGCAGGATTATGAGCCAGGGGTTGTAATTAAACACTTTATGCTACCAGGAACTATTGGATGCATATTATGTCTTTGGTCCAAATTGTCTGTAACATTCTGTAGGGTTTCTTTTATTTTTTTTTTAAGATTTATTTATTTTTATGTGCATTGCTGTTCTGTCTGCATGTCTGTGCAAGGGTGCTAGATCCTCTGGAACTGGATTTACAGACAGCTGTGAGCTGCCATGTGGGTGCTAAAAAATGAAGAGCAGCCAGTGCTCTTTACCTCTCTAGCCCCAGATTTCTTTTATAATACCCAATTTATTAGCACAGAAACAGCAGGACTATCCCAGGGCCACACACAGCCCTCGAGACATAAAAACTGAGTCTAGACCTTGTTGGTTTTGGAGAACCACTTCTGCAAGGGACTCTACCTGGGCATGGATGTCTATGGAAAGCTGGAGATGTTTGTTAGGAGCAACTGTCTGTTAACTCATCTGAACAAGCCCACCTCTCCTTTTACTAGGACTATGGTGTTAAAGTAGTTGATCCTGCCATGCCATGGTGGTGGGGCAGCTTGACAATAAATACAAGATGGGCACACTGTTGGCCTGTGTGGAAGTACACTTTTGGAGATTATGAACAATAGGATATAAAATGGGGGTTAAATAAATTCTCTAGCCAATTCACTGACCTTAATCCCATAATTTGAGAGAGAGGGGGTAGTCAGATCTGAGTTCGAGGCCAGCCTGGACTATATAGTTCCAGGTCAGCCAGGGCTACTCAAAGAAACCCTGTCTCAGTGCTTAAGAGCACTGTCTGCTCTTCCAGCGTTTCTGAGTTCAACTCCCAGCATCCATAACCATCTATAGTGGGACCTGATGCCCTCTCCTGGCATGCAGGTATACATCCAGACAGAGTACTCATATGTAAAACAAATAATTTTTTTTTTCAAGGAAAAGGTCAGAGGCTGCAGAGGTCTTCAGGTGTTCATCAGTCATTGAAGGCCTAGGAGTTGGTAATGAGGGACCTGCCAAAGGAGTACTCATTAGGGCTGAAATTTGGAGAGGAAAGGAAAGGAACTAGAAGCTTGTCTAGTTGTGCCATCAGGCCAATGGATATAAAGGAGTATGGTATAGTCCATTAAATGGTGAAAAAATGCCCTTCTTTCATACCCTGACATAGAGTCTGATTCCTCAAGCAGATCTCCCACCCCAGGTATAATGTAGAGGGCTGTTTACTTCTAAGTACAAGGGGTTGCTAACAGAGCAAATTGAACAATCTCCTGTGTATCTCCCAATGGACAGGAAGGAGGAGGACCCCTGAGTGAGTGGCAATAGTTATGCATTTCCAGTAAAAGCAAAAGATGATTTCCTGGTTGCATCAAGACTTGTCTTCATCTAGATTGTCCCTTTCAACTCCAGCTACCTCTTGTTCTCTGGGACAAATATGTATCAGTCCCCTTAATGTCCCAATAGTCATATGGGACATGAGCAGGTATCCCTCCTAGCCCTGCTAAAAGGTAATTTCTGGTGACAGGAGGTTTAAGATCTTCATGAGTCTGTTTTTAGCTGCAGAGAGTAACTGAACCCATATGTTCATGGCCTTATCCATAACTTCCCCAGCGTAAAAAGAGGTTAGGAAAAAGGAAAAGAAAAGAAGAGCTTGGACAGAGCGAAGAAACATGCATTTGCAAGTTAAAGTCCTACCTATGGGAGAGTGTTAGCTTTAGGAACCCGGTTCTTGGTATGGCAGTACAGCTTGATTCTCATCTGGGGCAGCATTAACAAGAGTGGTGAATCCAGGCAGGAATCTCCATTTTAGTGTAGTCAGAATGACAGTATAAGGTCCTTTCCATACAGGAGTTAGCATCCTTTTGGAACTTTTTGATATATACCAGAAGTGAATGGCAGGGTATGAAGAAAAGAGCTAGAACGGCATCTCGAATTTTAAGAGTAGACCTCAGCCTGAACCTGTTGAAGAGACTAAAGATACTTTAGAAAAAACTGGTTAGTAAGTTCCTCAACACTGGGGGTCCCCCAAATTGGAAAACAGAAGAGATGACCTCCCAAATATTATCTCATATAGGCTAGGTCCTGCCTTATGGAAGAGAAACATCTTGCCCTGAGGAAGGCTAGGGGCAGGAAGTTGGACTAGTTTTCCCATGTTTCCAGTATCAATTTAGAAAAGGTGGACTTAATAGTCCTATTCATACATTCAACCTGTCCAGAGCTCCGGAGCTGGCAGAAGTGAAACTTCCAGGTTATGTTTAAGGTTTTGATGACCATATGAAGACACATTATCTGAGTCAATGGCAGACTGAATGGAGGAATAAGCGCATGTAAGACTCATGACTGCCATCGGGCAGCTTCTCCCTATATAGCAAAGCTTTCATCTATACTGAGAAGACGTCAATGAACACCAGTAGATATTTATATCTCACATGAGGATGCTTCATCTCATTGAAGTCGACCTAATCCCATTTTCGGTTAACTTTTAAGCTGGAAAGACATCAGGACACTGCCTGAGCAACTGTGCTGGCAACTTTTGTCAACTTGATACAAGCTACAGTCATCTGAGTGGAGGGAACCTCGATTTTAAAAAGGCCTCCAGTGCAGACCTTTAATCCCAGCATGTGGTAGGCAGAGGCAGGTGGATCTCTGCCAAGTTTGAAACCAACCTGGTGTACAGAGTGAGCTCCAGGACAGCCAGTGCTACATAGAGAAACACTGTCTCAAGGGAGGAAAAGAAAGAGGGAAGAGAAGGAGGAGGAGGAAGGCGGTGGCCTCCATAAGATTGTAGACCAGCCTGGCTTCGAATTCAAAAAGATTCACCTGCCTCTGCCTCCCAGTGTGCTGGGACTACAAGCATGCACCACCACACCTGCCCTTAGCTTCCCTTAATGGACCATGACTTGGGACATGTAAGCCAAATGAATCCTTTCCTCCCCAAGCTGCTTTTGGTCATTGTGTTTTATCACATAAATATTAACCCTGAGATAACGGCCTCATCTCGGAGGCTTAAGATCTCTGAGGGAAGATACTTCAGTAAATTTTATAGGTCCCAAATGGGTGGTCTAATGTAGGTAAGATAATTCTTGAGTTTTGCAATGACCACTATCCTGTTGGATCATGTTTTGCCCTCTCAAATGACCATTTTTTCTTCCTCCTGGATGTGAGCTGACTGAAGAAGTTTTGGATCAGGAAAGGTTATGGACAAGACAGTAAAAAATTCCCCAGACAGCTGCAAAGCTGCAACTGGTTTCCTGCAGCCATGGGAACATCAGCCTTTTGATGGCTTTTGTATGGTATGACAGCTTCTAGAAGAGTTACTTTCTGGGTTGGTTCATTTTTGTTTATCTAGAGTGCATTTCTCTGGATAGCCCTGGCTGTTCTAGAACTTACTTTGTAGCCCAGGCTGGCCTTGAACGCAAGAGATATGCCTGCCTTTGCACCCCGAGTGCTGGGACTAAAGGCGTGTGCCACCACACCCAGCTTTTTGTCTTGTTTTTCTTATCTTTAATGATTTTTTTTTTTTATTATTCAGAAGTTCCTTTTCTCAGTAAGTGGTGCATGAACATAAAGAGTGGCAAAGGCAAACCTGTTATCTGTATAGGAGCTGGTAGAGCACAATCAGTTCTGCACTCTGGATGGAGGAAGTATTTGAGCCCTGATGTTATCACATTAGGTACAATGTGTCCTGGATACAACTATCCTGGCCCTCTGGATTCTATGGACAACTAGGCTGCATTTTTCTGTGAAGAAGTCAATGTCTGCCTTGGCAAGGGAACATCCTGGAGATCTGGGCAGCTGACCTGGGAAATAGCTGTCAGGTCCTTGTAATCCTTGGAGAAAGACTTTGAGGTTGTCATCAGGCTTCTTTGTTGCTCCAAAAAAACAAAAGAAACAAAACAGAACAACAAAAAGGCAGAAAGGGAAGGTCCCAAAGGCCTCAGACAGATATTCAATGAACACCATAGGGTTCCTCTGACTCTTGGAGGACCTGAGTAGTCTTTCCATTTTCTTGTTTGTTTGGTTTTGTTTTTAAAAACAGAGTATCAGTGTATCACTGTGTACACTTGGTTGTCCTGGAACTCACTATATAGACAAGACTGGCTTTGAACTCAATAGATTCACCTGCCTTTGCCTGTGTAGAGTTGGTTTTAAAGGTAGGTACCACCACATGCAGCTTTTTACTGCCTGTATTTATCGGTTTTGTTGTTTGATATGGTCTCACATAGCCCTGCCACCACCTCCCAATAGCTAAGACAGACAGACTATAAAATTAAGTTACAACAAGCTTAGCTTATTTAAGGAATTTTTGCTAAAAGTAAAATTGTTGCTAGTTTAAATTTAGTGAAGAAAGTTGGTTTACCAATAATGAAAGTCTACTAGTAATATATCTAGAAAGGGCACCAACTAGAAAATGTCACAATTGTTTTGTATCTTCAATATGTGTGTGTATATATACGTATATACACACACACATATATACATGTATATATACATATATAGATATATACATATATACATGTATGTATGTATGTATATACATATATACACATATATATATACACATATATATATATATGTATATATATATATATATACACACACACACACACACATATACATATGTAGCTCTGACTGTCCTGGAACTCTGGCCTTGAACTCATCAGCCTCTGTGTCCGAGTGTTAGAATTAAAAGCATGGTAGTGACACACCTGACTAAGTTTTGGGTTTTTGTTTGTTTTTCTTTTTTTAGGTAAAGCTTTATGGGTTTTTGTTGTTGTTTTTGTCTTTTTTTGAGACAGGGTTTCTCTGTGTAGCCTTGGCTGTCCTGGACTTGCTTTGTAGATCAGGCTGGCCTTGAACTCAAAGTCTTATGTTTTATTTGTCAATATAGTGATCCTCCTGTCTCTACCTCCCAAGTGCTAGGACTAAATTAAAAATTCTGAAAGAAAAGGTGTAGAATCAACATCAACTTAAGAAACTTTCATTCATAGGGTGGAGACATGGCTCAATGGATACCACTCAAATCTCTTTCTGCACACACACGCGCACGCACACACACACACACTAATCAAAAGGAGGGAGAAAAAAAAAAGACTCTGGGCAGCTTTAGTACCATAAGCCTTTAATCCCAGGCACTCCAGATGCAGATTTCTGAGTTTAAGGCCAACCTTTTCTACCCACAGCTGATTTCCAGGCCAGCTAGAGATACTAAGATACTGTCTTGAAAGAGGGTGGGAGAAAAAGGGAGAGAGGGAGGAAGGAGAAGAGAGAGAATGAGAATGAATTTTAATGCTGAGGCTGTGACAGGGCCAAGGTTCCTCCATCCTGTCTCTGCTACAGCCATCAAAGGTCTGATTCTGAGTTGATTCCCCACCCCAGACTTATTTCCTTCCTATAGGAAAGTTCCTTAAAAAATTACCCAACCCTGTCACAGGGACTTGAGGTCAAAATGCTCCATTTAACTGCAGCTTTTTGCTTCTGTTAAACTGCTTGCTTGCTTTACCAACTGTTAAGCAGAGTATGTTTTTTGCCTTTAAAAGTTCTCTGCAGAGGCCAGGTATGTTGGTGCATGCCTTTAATTCCAGTATTCAGGAGGCAGAGCCAAGTGAATCTGAGTTTGAGGCCAGCCTGATCTACACAATGAATTCCAACATGGCCAGGGCTACACAGAAAAACCTTGTCTCAGATAGATAGATAGATAGATAGATAGATAGATAGATAGATAGATAGATAGATAGATAGATATAAAGAGAGATAAAGATTGAGCTAGAATGCAAGCAAACTCCCTGCAGAAAGCATTTGGGAATGCTCTTTGAGAACTGTTTCTCTCCAAGCAGTTAATGGCCATCTTAATAAGGATTCTCAATTTCAGACTCTGTTTTTGAATGAGTGGTGGACCTTGGGGTCTTTGACGCATGCCGGCACAGTTGGTAGTGATTGCCTACCATGCAAGAGGCCTTGGGTTAAATTCTAGCATCAAAAACAAATAAACAAGCCAAGCTATGTTGTCTTAATCCTTGAATCCCAGTGCTTGGGAGGCAGAGGCAGGTGGATCTCTGTGAATTCAAAGCCATTTCAGGACAGCCAGGGCTGTTACACAGAGAAAAGTCTGTCTTGAAAAACAATAAAACAAAACAACAAATAGAATTTAAGTTATTTAGTCCTCAATAAATTGCTTCTTTCAGATTTACTTGAATTATTTTAAAAACATGGATTAACTTAATGTTTTTAGTTTGTCCTAAAATATTAACCAGTGGAAAAATATTTCCCTAATAAATCAAAAGTTTCACCATAACAAGAAAAAAAAGCAGTACATTTCTATAATTACTGTCCATATTTAAAACTAGTCTGCCTGCAGGACAGTGGTGGTACTCACCTTTAGTACAAGCACTAGGGAGACAGAGGCTGGCAGATTTCTGAGTTTGAGGCTAGCCTGGTCTACAGAGCAAGTTCCAGGACAGCCAGGGCTGTTACAGAGAAACCCTGTCTCAAAAAACTCAAAAAACAAATAAACAAAAAGCCCACTAGTCCTCCTAACAGGCACAGAAATCTAAGGAACTAAAAGTCCCTTGGGGAACCATGAGAATCATTTCAAATTCAACAGACCTCTGGACATAGTGGTACAAGCCTATATCCCAGAACTTGGAAGGTGGAAGCAAGATCAGTAGTTCAGGGTTAGCCTTGCCTAACCTGGAACAGGTTTTGAACCAGTCTGGATTACATGAGAATCTGTCTTAACCTACAACACCTAAACAAAAATACAACCAAGACTGTGAGGGGCCAGGAAAAACTGAAATAATTTTAAAGAATTTTACTATAGAAAGACAAAAATTTAAGCTACCACACAAGGATTAAGACCTAGGAGTTCATGCTGGGCTGTTATGAAGTTTGAGACCACCAGGAAAGGACCACAAACTCAATCCAGATTGTAGTTACATGAATTTATTAAAACTGCTAGCAGGATGAGAGCCTTAAAGCCAAATCAAAGGCATGACATGCAGGAGGAGTTGTGGGGTTTGTAATAACAAAAAACACAATTACTTAATTTCTCTGTGGAATTGCAGCTTTGTGAGAAACTACCTCATTCCCTGTATACAGATATAAGTGAGTTACAAAAGCACGAGCCAGCAGCTAATTTCACAAGTTACACCATTCTGGGGAGGGGGCAAGTGTCAGGAGCTTATCTTTCAGGAATTTAAGTCAAAAGACAAAGCCTACTGAAACTAGTGCCTGGTATAAAACAGAGTTTCCTTAGCCATCATATTACCCATTGGTTCTTGATAATATGAATCAAATCATTGATGTGTGTTGAAGTACAGATTGATACCAAGCCTGTAGGGCTCATATTTTAGCATAGTTGATTGTACTTTTTAAGGTATGTACTTTTCTAAGGTATGTCAGTAACCAATTTAAAATGCACGGGCCAATTGTGATGCCAAGCATTAGTAAAAGAACGGGCCTAATTGCGGCTGTTAAAAGGGCAGTTAAGTCATGGGGGCCAAGAGAAAAGACTGGTAACAATTAGAAGCCTCAAGCACACTCCTTTGCCCTTATATCCTGAACCATATCTAATGTTTCCCATAAACACCTGAGTTACTGGCACCAAAACATTTTTCATCTAAGGCAGCACAAATAATGCCCTTCCTTCAGGAGTAACAAATCTAGTTCTCTATGGTTCCATAAAACCGTATCTTCTAGGGAAACAACTTTGTTTTTCAAGTTGCCCAATGGAGTCCTTTAGGTGTTGTACATCTTGGTTTATTTTAAAATTATGGTCTTGAATAACTAGAGCTGATGTTTCCAAGGCATCTGTACCAGTGATTCTTGCCTCAGGAGGAGGGGTTTAACTATATAGCTGAGATTGCTATTCTCTTTTTTCTAAGAAGACCCTGCTGGACCTCAGAATGGAAAAGTCCTTTATATGCAAGCAAAAGTTTTCTACCTTCCTCTCCAGTATACACGTCTACTTGGGAGAAGATATAGGCTAGAATATAGAGATTTCCTTCCTATGGCCTCAATTCAAGGTGTTCAGCTGTTACATATCTAGCAAGCTTGGGCATACAAACACACCAGGTCCTTAAAGGTGACAGCAAGTACATTCTAATATAATCAGACCAGTTACTATATAAGACAGTATTACAGGCTTGGCTAAAAAGGGAATCTGAAGAGATTAACCCAAGTACCTGTTCCTTGGAAACCTCCCAGGATAAGTTTAGTTTCTTCTGGTTTGCAATTTAAATTTTCTGGTGAGGTAGTAGTTGGGATAATAAAGAGATTGACCTCTACTGCTACAAAAATCGGAAGGCCTGAGATCTAGACAAAGCCAACAATCTCTTCCAATTTATCCAATTATGCAATAATTTCAAGGTCTCAAGCTCAGGGGCATCATCAGGGGATAAAGTTTTAAGTCTGTTTTGGAGTAGGGTTGAAGCTATCTACTTCTGTAGTCCCTTGACTGTGACTGTTGATCGCTTTGCTACCATGGATAAAGTGGCCTTAGGAGGGAGGATAGAGAAAGGACACCTTAATTCCTGGCTGAGGCAGCCAGCTCCTTCAGGGACCTACAGGATTGGCTCAGTGGAATCTTTTTCCGTATAGTGAATTCTACACCAGGACTGTTTCCATAACTCTTAAATTTAAGCACAAATTCCCCAGGTCTGGCCTGTAAGCCAGTATTTGTCATTTACATCATTCCAGGCCATGATCTTTAAAGTGAAGGGTTTGCAGGTCCGAGGTTTACAATCCCAGGAAGGATATACCCATTAAATGGAGATGTACCAGTCTTATGTCCACCCTGGCCTCCAGTAGAACAATGATAATCTTTTTTCCATTTATGACAGTGTGTAGGCCCATCAGCCCAGCATGCATTTTGGTCCCGCAACCCAGGTGAACCAGACTATAACTTCCCCTTTCAGCTGTAAGTTCATTGTTATCAAAGAAATCACACAAGTCAAATCTAAACATGAGTTGGGAAATAGCATTCTGGAAAACACCTATTATTTTCCTCTCTGAGGTTTGAGACAGCTCCCAATCCGAAACTTCAACATTTTAGTTGGCCTCATATGGAAGTTACCTATCAAATATCAGTCTCACTTCAAGGTGCAGATAAACCGCACCTTTAGAGGGCACAGGGAATCTTGCATTACCCTCCATTTGTCATCTTTCTCCTGGCTGGTTGTGTCTGCCTTTAGATGGGAGTGGTGGATCCAAGCTGCATCCCTGCTACCTCGATGATCCTTGACACTGTCAGGATCACAACAGGTTCTGTTGTCTTGCTGGGTAAGCTGCAGACCCATACCAAGTCCCCAGGCTGGGACTTGTGTGCTGTTCAGCCAAAGGTGGTACAGGCAACAGGAGTGATAGATGACTCTGGATGTCTACTTGTCTGCTGCAGTGCTTGTAAGGACTTGAAAAAGAATGAATAGACATTTCAATAATCTGTGGACTTCCCATGACAGGAATAAGTAGAGGCCAACCATTTCAAATGGTGTCAGCCTGTCCTGATAGAGGGGAGCACCTGATCCTAAAAAGAACTGTAGGGAGAAATTCTTTGCCAGCTTGGTCAATCCCAGGCATGTGTTCTGATGAGTTAGTGAGAAGAAATGGCACCAGGGCTTCTGGCAGGATGGGACATCAACATGGAAAAATCCACCAGTCCTCTGCCTTAGTGGAACCTTGTTGTCTGGTCCAATTTTCTTCCTCAATAGTATACATACAACAGTCTAGTAGGCTTGGCTCAGGCAGAAGGGTGAGAATTGTGGGAACACCCAATTTTGCAATGGCTCTACTGGCTCGGTTGCCACTCTTGCCATGGCATCAGCAAATCTGTTGTTCATGCTTCAGCTGAGTCCCTTTTTAGATATCCTGGTCGGTGAATAACAGCAAGCTTTTCTGGCAGCCCAATAGCTGCCAGGAGAGCTGAGATCTCTTTTTTGGTTTTGATCTCCTTTCCTTTGGGGGTTAGCAGGCCCTGTTCCTGGTACAAGGCTGTCAGTATAAATATTGACAGTATGGCTATTTCCCCATATTAGTTCATAACTTAAGGCTACCAGTTCTAGCTTTTGGTCTGATGTTCCTGAAGACAAAGTTTGGGCCCAGATTACCTCAGTGAGTGTCACCACAGCCCCTCCTACATACTTCATCCCATCTTGCATATACCTGCTTTCATTGATGAACAGGGTTGCATGTGCCTTTCTGAGAGGCTAGTCTCAGAGGTCTGATCGTCCCTATTGCAAATGGTTAATAACCTAGAAACAGTCATGGTCTGGCTGTTCTTCAGGGTCAGGAAGAAGTGATTCTGGGTTTAACACTGAAGAAGGTGAGAATCTGATCCTGGGTGCATCTAAAAAGAGAGCCTGATAATGGGTGAGGCACTTGTTTGACCAAATCAAGTGCTCAGAGGCTCCCTGAAGGAGCATTTCAATTGAGTGAGGAGTAGTGACAATCAACTCCTGCTCCATGGTCAGTTTATCAGTCTCCTGAATCAACAATGTGGTGGTGTCAGCAATGGCCTGGGTATAAGCTGGCCATTCTGCTGCGACTAGGTCTAGATGTTTACAAAAAAAAGCCACAACACCTTTTCCGTAGTCTCAAAGTTTGAGTCAATATATATTTCACCACTCAATTCCACTTATCCACAAACAAATAGAAAGGTTTAACAATGTCAGGGAGCCTGAGAACTAGAGCTGACATCAAAGCTTCCTTGAACTTTTAGAAGTCTTCCTTTTCTTTCTCCTTCCAGCATAAAGGGCCATCTCCTCCTAGGTTCTGGTACAATAGCTTTGCTATTTCTGCAAAGTTAGGCATCCATTGTCTCTAGGAATTCTCTTACCTGCCTTTTATCCTGTGGCTCAGGAATATTCAAGAGAGCTTGGATCCTGCTTGAGGACAGAGTTCTGCTGCTTTCCTCCAAGCAATATCCCTGATAACTTACCTTACTGGAACATAAACTGGGCCTTTTTCTGACAGACAAAAATTGGTAGCCCAGCTGCTGGGGCACTGCAAGCAATTCTTTGGTAGTTTGTTGGCACTCTTCTAGGGTGCATGCAGGAATGAGGAGATCATACACATACTGCAAGAGGGTGATGCTCAGGTGCTCCTGGTGATATCCAAGCAGGTGTGCACTAAGAGCCTCATCAAACAGTTCTTTTGGAAGCATTCTTAGCCCTCTGTGGTAGTTGAGTCCAGTTCAATTGTCAGATCCTGACTCATTATCTGTCCATTCAAAAACAAATACAGGTTTGTTCAAAGGCACCAGAGGCAGAGAGAAAAAGGCTTCCTTCCTTCAGGTCTAAAATAATATATACAGTTTTTTCCTGGAGCCAATAGGCTGAGAAAAGTTTAAATCAGGTAAACAGATTCAACTCTTCTATTTACTTCTTTTAAGTCCTGAACAGGGTGGTAGTCTTTGGTGCCTGTCTTGACAATAGGGAGTAGCAGAGAGTTCCAAGCTGAGTGTCAGGGCACCAAAATTCCTGCATCTCCAAAGCAGTTGATATGTTTTCTAATGCCAGCTTTGGCATTAGAAATATCCAGACTGGGTATTGTTTAACCCTTAAACAAAAAGCTGAGTTCAAGAGTTGAACAATAACTGGAAGCCACTGTGAAGACAGCCCAGGAGAACTGGTCTCTATGACTGTTGCAGATGTTAGCATTAATTCTGTTGAGAGTAGTTCGTCAGCTCCTAGTTTTCCAGCACTCATTTCTGTCATTTTATATTCTTCAAAGGAAATTTACCAGAATTGCTGAGTACAGATCCACCTGGTCCAGAACAGTGATGGTGGCAAGTTTTCTTAAAAAGTCTCTACTAATCAAGGACTATGGACAATCTGGCATAACAAGAAAAGAATGAGGCACAGTACCCTGTTCAAGTTTCACTTCTTGGCTGGTGGTCCAGGAGTAGATGCTTGTTTCTGTGGCCCCTTGGATGGTGGTTCTCTCCTTAGTAATGGAGCCCAGGGGTTGGGTCAGTACTGACTGGGCTATGCCTGTATTCACCAGGAACCATAGAGTTTTGCCCTCTATCTCCTTGTGATCATGGGGGCTCACTGGTATGGTGCTCTGATCCCATCACTCTGATCGAGTTAGACTGAAGATCATTCTCTTTTTCTTGTCTTTGAATTTTTAGGCATTTATTTTCTCTTTTTCTCTTATAACAGGCACACTGGTCCTCCATCCTGGCTCAGCACTGATTTGGTCATCTGGGGTACTTTTGGCTTCCCTCAGGACCTTCCTAAATTTGGCTACCATTATCCTGGCCAGCCTTATGTCTTTCCTCTTATCTGGATCTCCATTGTTAAAAAAAGTCTTCTGAACTTTCTCTAACAGTCATGACCTATTCATTCCTTCAAACCCTTCTAACTGCTACAACTTTCTGCAAATATCTGGGGACAATTGGGTAATGAAAGCAGTGTTAACAGCCCACTGGTTTTCTGGGATATCCAGGTCAATGGAGTAAATTCCCAGTAAGCTTCTTGGAGGCGGTCCAGGAACCCCAGCAGAAGATGCCTGATTTCCCCGAATTACCTCAGATACCTTTGGTAGATTAAATGGCATTCTACATTATAGGGCAACTTGCAGATTGCAGGTCTGATTTCTCCTTCCATGATGTGGGTTCTCTGAATCAAAATCAGTCTGTCAGGTATGATGGCAGGTATCTGTACCTGCTGAGTCCTCCCACCAGCCCAAAAAAGTCCATTCCCATAACCTCCAAATCTGTTCCTTTTCCTTCATTTTCAAATTCTATTAATAACTAGTACCACCAATTCAGGCTCAGAAATTTGGGAATAACCTAGGTTTCCATGTATCTCCAATGTCTTGTCTTGAGACAGGGTTTCATGTAGCTTAGACTGGCCTTAAATACGGCAGGGAGCTGAGGCTTACCTTGAAATTCCTAATTCCATAATTCTAAGTGCTTGTATTAGGGGTGTGAGGCATCAAATCCACACAGCAAACTATTATTCATCAAATTTAGAGATGAAGAGAAGAGAGTTAAAAATAATTCTCGTACATGTCTTAGAGTACCCACTACTGAGAAAGCAAATACAAGAAGAAAAGCAGGTAGAGAGAATGATAATGAGTTCATGGTAAGACTTGGTGAATGTGAGGTTCAAAAATTCAATGCTACAGCCAGGTGCAGTGGCACACGCCTGTAATCCCAGCACTCTAGAAGGCAGAAGCAGGCAGATCGTCATGAGTTCAAGGACAGCCTGGGCTACAAAGTTAGTCCAAGGGTACACAGAGAAACCCTGTCTCGGAAAAAAAAAAAAAAAATTCAGAAGTTACATAATTGAATATGTGAGTGGGTTTAAAGCTGTGAGAACTATAAATTTCTATCAAATACCTACTGATAAAGAACAAATCACCCCAGTTTCCTAGCTAAAATTAACAAAGGCTTATTCAGTTTTTGTGAGAAAGCTGGGAACAGCACAGCTGGATGGTTCTGACTTGTAGTCTCTCATGTGTTTGCAAAGGCTCTACTTCCAACTTCATTGTATATGGTTGCTAGATGGTTATCAAAGTAGTCTCACAACATAGCATCTGGCTTCTCTCCCTCTAGGGCTGCCTTACAAATGAGTGAATAAGACAGGGAATTGTAAAAGAGAAAAGTTATAAGTAATCATAATTTCAGAAACCACACTGAGAAAGAGTATTGCTCAGTAACCCAGACTGACCTAGAATTCACTGCAATTTTTCTGCCTCAAGCCCCTCAATACTAGGATTGTAAGCACCATGCCAGGCTTGACATCTATCATTTTTCAATATTGTATTAGAAAGAACCAAGTCACTAAATCAGCCCACACTAAAAGAGGGGTATGTGGGATGTATGTGTTAAAGATTCATTACTTGGGAGTAGGAATATCAAAGAGGTTTCTATCTTTCACCTTGCAATACCACAATTAGATTAACTTCACTAAAGTATAATCCATCTGGATTATACTTTATTTATATATATATATATATATATATATATATATATATATATATATATATATATTATATATATATACTTTATATTTATATATAACCTCTGAGCTGGCTCAGAGGTTAAGGACACTCGCTGCTCTTCCAAAGGTACCGAGTTCAATACCCAGCAACCACCTGGTGGCTCATAACCATCTATAGTAAGATCTGGTGTGCACACAAAATATTGTATAAATAATAAATAAAGAAAAATTTGCATAACTACCTTCGAAGACTGTCACTATCCTTAATATCTACCTAAAAGTTCCTAAAAAAAGAAAAGAAAAAGATATAGCTGTACTGGTAGAAGGCAGGAGAGGACCTCACTCTTGTAATCCTAACATATGGGAAGTACAGGGGGCTCAAGCCAAATTTTAGAACAACCTGGACTATACAGCAAGATCGTGACTTAAAAAAAATAGAGTAAGCGGGGCATATTGGCGAATGCTTTGTTTGGTTTGATTTGGTTTTTTGAGACAGGGTTTCTCTGTGTACCCCTGGCTGTCCTGGACTCACTTAGTAGACCAGGCTGGCCACTACGCCCACTGCCCTCGCCCACACTGGCTTGTAGAATGATTTTAATCCTAGCACTCAAGAAACTAAGGCAGGAGGGTCTCTGTGGGTTCAAGGACAGCCTCGTCTACTGAAGAGTTCCAGGACAACCAAAACAGACATAATAAAGAGAGCCTGTCTCAAAAGAACCAAAATAAAAACTAATGGTACCTTTCAGAGCTCCCTGTACTGATGGAAAACAACCTCAAAGGCACTATATGAGGAAAGGTCAGCACATAGGTATGCTTGGCAACTACTCTTAATATTAAGAAAAAAAAAATACTTAAAAGAGAGTGAGTGGGGAAAGGTATGTTTTTAGTAGTTCTGGAAGGTTCTAGGGGGTGGTGTCGTCTGCGGAAGGCACTAGAGGAGGAGGAAGACATCTGGAGCATTCCCCTACGCGTTATCCCACCTTTACCCTCACAGGTAGTCCGGTCCAGGGTCTTACCTGGGCAGACACTCCCTGGAGACTGACTCAGATTTTCGTTTCGCGCAGCTTCACGCCCCTAGTGTTGGGGGTTCCTCATTACTTCACGGGAACACCACCAGTTTGGGGCAAGCGATGACCGAAGCTACGACGGAGTGGATGAGGCAACGGCTTCCTAAGCCATGTCTTCAGAGGACAGCATGAGGTTGAGGAGTGGGCTCCAGCCTCTCTCCTCAGGGCAGTCGCTCGCTGTCTTCCGTGGAGGAGCGACAGGGCTTGCGAGGCCTGCCGCCTTAGACATAGGAGGACGCAAGGAGAGGCGCCGCCTCAGGAATGACTGCGGCAGCAGCCTACCTCCCCCCCACCAACCACTCCAGAGGGACGCCGGGCCATCAAATTCCGCGCCTTCCCGGAAATGACGAGCGAGGCCCCTGAGGGCCTGCCCTTTGTCTTCCGGTTCCGGGCCTCGGCCCTGCGCTTGCGCAAACGTCCCAACTCCTGAGTGCTACACGAGGCGTCATGGAGCGCTCTGCGTCCTCCTCCACCCCTGCCTCAGACGCCGTGGCGACCACTACCGCGGTGCAAGCGAAGCCGACCGCTCTGGAACAGCTGGACAAAGAGCAGGCGAGTGGATTTTGGGGACAGAGATTCGGAATCAGGGTGATTAGGGCCGACGTGAGGCGCGGGGTGTGGGGCGAGAGGCCTGGAAGTCCAGAATTGGCCCGCGACTGCGTTGCCACCCCGGAGCTTGAAGGAGGTCGCTGAAAATGCACTCCAACCGGTTCGCGTCTCAGGCTTACGACCTACCTGCCTCCTGTTAAAATGGGTTTTTGCGCCCCGTTCTGCAGGATTACAGGACATCTATACGTGCACGTGCACGAAGCGTTTTGCCCAGGGCCGGGCACATGATGCTCTGTAAATGCTCCCAGCATGGTGCTCATTTCCTCGTTGTGTACTTTCTCATGGAGGTCAGGAGAAGCTTCCGTATAGCCCTTTCTCTTAAGTAGAAAAGACACCTTGTAAACAGATCCGGGAGGCAGGTACTTGGGGGGGGGGGTGTCTTTGGATGGATTCTTAAATTGCCCTGGGTACAAACTGTGTAAGATCCTAATATACTGATGAATTTTGCGTATTATAAAGGAACAAAGGAAACAAATGTGTATACATTGGAGCAATTAACCTAGATTGAGAAAATTAACTTATTTCTGTGTTTCTGCAGATCAGAAAGGCTGTGGAAGTTCTGTTTGCACACTCCAGGTCCAGAAAAAGCAGTACTGAATTGCTTTTGAATGAGAATGAGAACGTATTTTTAATGGTGATATTATGGAAAATTCCAGCAAAGGAACTTCGAGTCAGAATGTAAGTTCTAATTTATCTGTTCAAGTTGTTTGGTGTTTCGTTTTTTGCTGGTATGTTACTAAGTCTTGCCTGGACCCCAAACTCACAGTAATAGCTCAGCCTGTACCTTTTGCCTGCTAGGGTTAGAGGTGTTCACTCACTTAAGAGTGTGTCTAAATATATAAATGTGTATCACAAGTGTCCACTCCTTGCAAAAGCCAAAAGAGAATGTCAGATCAGCTGGAAATCTAGAGACAAAAGAGGTTGTGAGCAGCCCAATGTGGGTACAGGGAACTGAAATCAGATCTGGGAAAGGAGCCACTGCTCATAACTGCCAAGTGTGCTCAGTTCTGCACTGTCTCTAGCCTGGTATTTTCTTTTCTAAAAAAATTTTTAGAGCCAGGTGTGGCAGAGGCATGCAGTCAGAAGACATCTAGGGCTACACAGAGAAACCATGTCTTGAAAATAAGTAAATACATAATAATGTCTTTGTTTTTCAAGACAAGGGCTTCTCTGTAGCTTTGCCTGACTTCAAACTCTGCCTCCCTGAGTGCTGAGATTTAAGGTGTGTGCCACCACTGTCCAGGTAAAAATGTTTTGAATGTGTCTATGTCTGGGGGGTTAAGGGCATACATGTAGAAGACACAGAATAAGTATCATTTCTCTCCTGCCATGTTGTTTCTGGGATTTGAGCTCTGGTTGTCAGGTGTGGCATCCAGCACATCTTCTTCTCTCCCTCCCTCTACCTCTGTCTTTTTTTTTTTTTTTTTTTTCTGATACAGGGTTTCTCTATGTAGCCTTTGCTGTCCTGGACTAGCTTTGTAGACCAGGTGGCTTTGATCCACCTGCCTCTGCTGCTGGAATTACAGGCGTGCACCACTGCGCCAGGCCAGACTCATCTGGTCTGCCTGTATATTGATACTGTGTAATTTTGTTGGCCTTCCTGGGTCAGATTCCTCTGCTGTAGAGTTGGCAGACTAAGAACTATAAAAGAATATACGAAATCACGTTTGTATAAGTTGGTCCTGTGCAATATTTGAGAGCTTCTTTTACTAACAAAAAATAATTTGTGCTCATTCTGAAACTCATGGTTTGAGATGAACTTAAACTATTATGACATTGTGTAACAACCAGCTCTGCTTAACATAGGAGGATAGCTGTTTTTCTCCAAAAGTAAGGGCACTGGAGGGGTAGAGAGGAAAGACACTTCTGATTCCCAAATGATTTTTTAAAGAATACTTGTGTATAGATATAATGTATAGAATATGATACACTGCTATATTTGGGAGGGTCTTCAGGTCTATTTTTCTCTTTATTTTTAATTTATTTCTTTTATGGATGTGTGTGTTCCTAATATTATGTATATGTACCACGTGGATACAGGTGTCCTCAGAGGCCAGAAGGTATCAAATCCCCTAGAGCTCGAGTTACTGGTGGTTGTGAGTTGCCTGATGGTTGTTGTAGGTCCTTCAGAAGGGCAGCCAGTGGGGATCAGAAGAGGATCTGATGTCCTGGAACTGGAGTTAAACATGTTTGTCAAACTGTTACGTGGGTACTGGGAACCAGACTTAGGTCCTCTGGAAAAGCAGCCAGTGCGCTTGATCACTGAGCCTTCTCTACAGCTCCCAATTACTTTGTAGAGCTGGTTTGTTTGTTTGTTTTTATGTGCGTGATTGTTTTGCCTGTGTGCATGTCTGTACCATACATATGCCTAGTGTCTGTGAAAGGGCAGAAGAGGCCACTGGATTCCCAGGAATTAGAGTGACATTCAGTTGTAAGCTGCGGGTGAATGCTGGGAATGGAACACAACTTGTTTTGAAGTTCAGGGACCACTCCACCAGCCCCCACATTACCTTAACAAGTGTCTTTATGCATGCACATTTTTGGCTGTGTGCCTATGGGTTCGTGAGCTCATGAGTGTAGAGGACAGGACATCCTTGGATGTCTTCCTTGGGAACACCATCTGCCTCCCCTTTTATTCAGATCTCATTTCCTTAGAGCTCATCAAATAGATGGACTAGTTGACTATTGAGCCCCATGGATTCTCTTGTCTCCACCTTCACTGGTATAGCCAATGCTCATCACCAGCCTCCTGTCACGTGGATTTGAGGGATGAGCACAGATCTTATGCTTGTATATTGGATACACGAAGCTATCTCATTGGGAAATAGAACCTGTGTCTTCACTGTGTGAGGTTAACTGCTCTCAGAGTGAGCTGCACTCCCAGCCCTTTGTTTGGATCCTTTACTCTCTTTCCTCAACTTTTCACCTTGTTGATTTCTGTAGTTTTTGGTGTTTGTTTTTATGGTCTGACCTGGTACTTTTGATATTACTTCCTTCATCTCTTTAAAGCTGGAATTACAAGCATATATCACCACACCTGGCATTCCTTAAGAAGAAAAAAATTAGAGTGAGGTTAAAGGGGACTGACTGGATGGTTCAGGTAAAGGTGCTTGCCATTAGTCCTAAAGACCTGACTTCAGACTTCTTGATTCACATGATATAAGGAGAGAACCAGTTTTCAAAAGCTACTCTCTCACCTCACATATGTGCCATAAAACACCTCCCAAAAAGTAATTTTAAGTTAGGGTAAGTATATGTTGTGGGTAATACATGTATTTTCTGGAATAATGCTTTGCTCCTTGATTTTGTCATGTTTTGCAGGTCTTTACCTCATAGTAGTCTATCAGATTCATCAGAAGTCTGTCTGTTTACCAAAGATGACTGTGAATCACCTGAACAGACAGAAGGTTTCTATAAAAAGCTTTTGAAAAAGCATGGAGTTAACAGTGTCTCTCGGGTAGGAATCATGTTATTACTTAATTGAGATGTAATATGATACACTGCTCTATTTGGGAGGGTCTTCAGGTCTATTTTTCTCTATTTTTAATTCACTTCCTTTATAGATTTGTGTGTTCCTAATGTTATGCATATGTACCACGTGGATGCAGGTGTTCTAAGAGGCCAGAAGAAGGTATCAAATCCCCTAGAGCTTGAGTTACTGGTGGTTGTGAGCTGCTTGATGGTTGCTGGGAAGTAAAATCTAGGTCTTTCGAAAGGGCAGCAAGTGCTCTTAACTGCTAAGCCATCTCTCCAGCCCATTTTTCTGTTTTTGATCTAATTGTCAAGGCTTTTGGCTGGCTGTATGCCATTTTGCTTGTGCATGTCAGATTTTATATGTTACTTTTTAATTACTGTGAGTGCAGTGCCTAAGAAGGCTAGAGAGGGCATGGAATTCCCTGCAAGAGCAGTTAGAGTACCGAACCACTGAGCCATCTGTAGTCCCTTTACAGATCATTTAAAACTTAATTGTTTGTGTCAAGCCCTCTGTACTTGTAAAGCATCCTGTGTCTACCTCTGACCCTGTTTGTGATGTTTGTGTATCTTTGTACTCATTGGTTCTTTTTATTTCTCTTGGTACTAGAATTAAATCCAAAGTTAATTCTCTGCCCCAAACTTGGAATGGGGACCAGGTTGGCATCCAACTCAGAGATCCTCCTTCATGCTGGGATTAAGGTGCACCATTACATGGGGTGCTACTTCCCTATGCCGTTCCCAAGACACTTTTTTTTTTTTTTTTAATGTATCTAGGTGTTTTGTCTGCATGTGTCTGCACCTTGTACATACAGGTACATAACATATGGAGGCCAGAAGACAATATTGGGTTCCCTGGAACTAGAAGGAGCTACATATGGCTGTGAGCTAGTATGTGGGTGCTGAGAATCAAACCCAGGTCCTCTGTAAGAGTGGCCAGTGCTTTTAACCACTAAGTTACCTCTCCAGCTCATTTTACTGAGATAACATCTGGCTCAATTGCCGGGGCTAGCCTCAAGGTTAACAGTCTCCAACCTGAGACTCCCATTTTCATCTACTTAGGTGCCTGGCCTTATATACTGGGTTTTTATTCAGGATCTTTGATCATTTTTCTCAGTCTTCAAGCATTTGGTACAGTGTATGGGACATTTTAGATCCTTAGGAATTCATTAAACTGAGAGGGGCATGGCTCTAGGACAAATCCGAATAGGAAATATTTCTTCTGCTTTAGCGTCTTAACATTTTATGGTTTTTCTCATTTCTGTGTTTTAGATTATCCCTTTTAAAACTTTAAAGACAGAATATAAAGCCTATGAAGCCAAGCTCCGTCTCTTGGGTAGCTTTGACATCTTCATTACTGATGAAAGAATTAGACGACATTTGCCCACACACATAGGAAGGCATTTCTATCAGAGGAAGAAGTAAGTTTATTTGCGGTGACTGAACTGAATGGTGTGGGGTGTTTTATGTGCAGTGCTCTGATGCCTGTGTGTTTACAGAGTTCCAGTACCCGTCAATCTTCTGGCCAAGAATCTGTCCAAAGAGATTGACCGCCGTATCACAGGGACTGTCTTAAACATCTCTAAACATGGTTCTTGCAGGTAACATATCGATGTGTGACTCTTTTTGTTTTATTTTGGTTTGGTTTTTTTTGAGCCCTGGCTGTTCTGGATTTGCTTTGTAGAGCAGGCTAACTTGGAACTCAAAGAGATCCTCCTGTCTCTGCCTCCGGAGTGCTGGAATTAAAGGTGAGCACTACCACACCCGCTGATGTGTATCTTTTTAAAGTTCGCACGTTGTGGTGATTGAATTCATTTTTTTAACGTAAAGGATTGTATTAGTGAAACCAGGTCCTTCTGTTAAAACCCTAAGAAGTTTAAGACTTTAGGAAAAAGTTTTTTAGAAGTAATTTTAATCCCCCATTAACAAGTTCGGGGTCTTTGTTGTCTGATTTTCTTGGAGAGAGGTGAATAAATGTTTGTTCATAGCAGGTAGGGCATTAACCATAGACCAAGGAAATGATTCCATGGTTCTGTCTTGATGAACAGTACATTTACTGTGCTGACCTTGAGTGGCACAGGTGATCTTATTTAAAGAAACATGTCTAAGCATCTGTATCACTGAAGGCTTGCCCCAGCATGGCTGATGTCATAAAAACTGTACCACTGGAGTTCTCTGTCCAGCTTTAGGCAACTCCATCTTAGGTATCTGCTTCTTACATAGCCTTGGGGAGAAGGCTCACAGTTTTGTACCTGTTGAAACCTTTTGTCTTCCTTCTTTATGAGGAATGTTTAAGCTGGGAGAAAGTAGTTACATAGTTGTCCCTTCCTTTCATTCACACTCAGGATCCTGAACTAGATAAACCCTTATACCTCAGCTAAGGAAAAGACCTTTGGATCAAGAAGATGGTTCAGGTTTAAGGCACCTAACCACTAAGAATGACAACCTGTGTTTGGTCCCTAGGATCATCATTGTCAGAAGGAGAGAACTAGTACCTGCATGTTGTCCTGTGACACTCACACACACACTTGAAATAAGCCAGGCATGGTAACACATTCCTTTAACCCTAGCACTGGGAAGGTCAGAGGCAAACAGAGAGCTCAACATAGAGAGTTCCAGACCAGCTAGGGCGAGATACTGAGACCCTGTCTCAAAATAGATTTTAAAGGTATTTTGGAAAATGTAACCATTTTGTTGTTTTGACATAGCCTCTCACTGTATAATTTTGTCTGTCCTGGAGCTCAGATACTCTGGCCTGTAGCCTGAATGTTGGGATTGAAGGCATGTGTGCCACCATCCCCAGCTTTAAAAAAGTAAGGATAATGACTACTTTCCAACCTTATGTGATCAAAGATAGTGTCAGTGTGGGTCTCCAGGCTTAGTAAGAACAAGTACCATAAATATGTTCTTGTTGCATCCTGTCTGCAGGAGGGAAGGCCCTTGATTGGTTTCACAAGGAAGGTTGAAGATAACAAATATTATAGCTCACAAGATCCCACAAGAGAGGCTGAACCAAGAGGGCCTCTGGTTTGAGGGTAGTAGCCTGCACTGCATAGTGAGGTTAATTATTTCTGTTCTCTGCCTGGTACAGTGGCTTCCTGTCTCGTCTCTTCCTCTCCTATTCTTCACGTGGGCAGGTAGCTTTGTGCACACATGCAGACTAGACAGACCCCGCCAGTAGCTGACTAGAGAAAAAGGAGCTACAAAACAGCCAGTGTCTAATTAATGCTCCATAAAATGCCACCACAGTGAGTCTTGAGTGAGGAGGTAGGCTGTCAGGGTGGGTAGACCCAGTACTGTAGGAGCCCTCCTGGGTTTCCTGTTCATTCCTTATTCCCTATTCCCTGTCCCTTAGCTGCACAGATGTTAACATCTGTTAGCCATCAGAGACAGGAACCATTTAAGGACCTAGCTGCATGGGGTGTGAAAACTCTGGGGTATCAGTGACCCTCTTAGAGTTAATTTCTGCCCAGAACAGCTTTGGGGTCCTCTCAGAAACCTGTGGTTTTTCCTGTTTTGTTTTAATTTGTAACGTGTATGTGTGTCAGAGCAATTTACAGGGTCAGTTTTCCTTTTATACTGAGTTCATTGAGGTTTGACCGCCTATCCTTAGGCTCCATGTCTTGAGCTCAACTTGTCAGGCTTGTGTAGCAAATGCTTTTACTGGCTGATCCATCTCATGGTCCACCCTGTGGTTTCTTTTAGCTGTGTTTTTACTTCAGGGAATGGGGGCAGTTGTTTGGCTTTTCTCTGTGTAGCTTTGGCTGTCTTATACTCACTCTCTAGACCAGGCTGGCCTTTAACTCACAAAGATCCACCTGCCTCTGCCTCCCCAGTGCTGGGATTAAAGCTGTACCCCACCACGGCCACTGGGGATAGAGTTTTAAAATGCTGAATTAAAGATTTAAAACTTTCTCTGTTTCTTTATTCAATTCTAGTACTATACGTATTGGTCACACTGGAATGGAGACTCAGCACATCATTGAAAACATCCTGGCTGTTTCAGAAATGCTTTCAGAAAAATTGCCAGAGGTACAGTATGGCAAATGCATGAGTATGTTTTCTATTTAAAAGAAGCAGTGTGTAGATGACATCATTCCTTTGTTTCAGAAATGGCAGAGTGTGAAACTCTTGTTCCTGAAAACGGAGAAGTCAGTTTCCCTTCCCATCTTTTCCTCCTTCGTCACATCTCAGGATGAAAACAGTGGATCCTTCCGTAGTATGAGGAAAAAAGTTAGTATAAAAGTTCTCATATTGTTTGGGTTTAATAATAAAATGTAGCCAAGAGAGATCAAGACTAAAGCATGTTTTGCCTGCATGTGTGTCTATGAGTGTCAGATCTCCTGGAATTAGAGTTATGAACTACCATGTTGGTACTGGGAATTGAACCTGGGTCCTTTGAAAGAACAGCCAGTGCTCTTCACCACTGAGCTATTATCTCTCCAGCCCCAAGACACATCTTAATTATGTATTCTGGTCAACATTGGATATCTTCCCCAGTTGCTCTCCATCTTAGTTGGGGGGGGGGGGGGTCTGGGGGGGTGTTGGTGTTTTGGAGACAGGGTTTCTCTGTGTCTACGTTTGGCTGTCCTGGAACTTGCTAGCATTAAAGGCATGTGCCATCACTCCCAGCTTCCATCTTAATTTTTGAGACAAGATCTTTCCCTGAAGGTCACTGATTGGCTTGACTAGCTGGCCAAGAGCTCCAGGGATCCCGGTCTGTGTACCCACCCACAATTAAGATTGTAGATGCCAACCATTTTGCCCATCTTTTTCTGTGTGGGTGACAGGATATTGAATGCATATCCTTATGTTTGCATGCAAACTCTTTGCTAACTGAGCCATCTCTCCAGCCCTCAATCTAATTTTGATTTATAGGTTTAGAACTACAAATGCTATTTTCCACAACAGTGTAATAGTTTGAGTGGAGATTAATACTGTTTAGAATAGTGTCATTTGTGAATTCTCTTTGGCTATGTTAGTTGCGTCTACTGAATTTTTTATTTATTTTGTTTCATGTCTTTATTTTTAGGAGTTGCATATTAGTGTTCTATTACTGTAAAGAGACACAATGACTACAGCATTTCTAAGTTGTCCTCACTTTTTGGAATATTGTTATAAATCATTTCCAAGTTTATTTTCCAGTTTACCTTTGGTTTTACATTGTTTAGAGTTTTTAAGTTTGAGCTGTGTGGTAGTGGTGCAGTCCTTTAATCCCAGCACTTGGGAGACAGAGGCAGGAGGATCTCTGAGTTTGACCAGGCCATCTTGGTCTAAATGAGAACTTTAGTGTGTTCTGAGTAGTTTGCACCACATGTATGCATTGAGCCTATCAAGGTCAGAAGAGGCCATCAGCTTCCCTTGAACTATAGTTATGGACAGTTGTGAGCCACCATGTTGGTGCTGGGAATCCAACCCAGGTCCTTTTCAAGAGCAAATGCTCTTAACTGCAGAGCCATTTTTCCAGCCAATTTTGGTTTTGTTGAGAAAAGGCCTCATTACATAGCCTTGGCTGACCTGAAACTGGCTAGTAGACCAAACTGGCCTTGAACTCGGAGAGGTCTGTTTGCCTTTGTCTCATAAATGCTGGGATTAAAGGTTTGTGCCACTACATCCAGCTTTTTGTTGTTGTTGTTGTTTGACATGAGTTCTCTGTAACAGTCCTGGAGCCTGGAAGCTGCTTTGTAGACCAGGCTAACCTTAAACTCTGCCTCCGAGTGGTGAAATTACAGATGTGCATCGCTACCCCCTGGCTAAAATTTTTATCAGTCTTTTATTTTTTTATTTCATTGTTTTTGTTTTGCTTATTTTTTAGATACGTTCTCTTACTGTAGACTAGGCTGGCCTTGAACTCACAGAGATCTATTTGCCTTACTCTCCAGGATTAAAGGTATTAACCACAAGCCTGGCTTCTCATCCAGAACTAAGAATGCAAAGAGCAGGCATTTTAATGCTATAGCTGGTTTTCTCTATCCATAATCAGCTAACATTATGTCTCAGTGTAAAGGTTGAAACCTTTCACACTGGAAAGGTTGAAAACCCAGTAGCTGCTTGGTCTACTAGCCTGTGTGCTTCAGCACTCCAAACTTGGTGACTAAGACCTGAGGGATTGTTGAAGAACTGCTGGTGCTGATAGCAGCAACAACTGGGTATAGCTGGTCTTCGCTACTTTGTAGGTTCTTTTTCTCACCCTTTATTCCCATCCCTCCCCGTTTTACCCCCTATCACTAGATAGGAAAGAAAGGATAGAGGGGAGAGGGGCATTCTGGATCTAATTTATTTCTTGTTTCTTCTTTGAGCATAACTACTAACAGCCAGCTACCGTCTCTCAGATCCCAGAATTCCAAATGTCACACAAGCCTAGAAACTGTCTGTGGATGGCAAAGCCATTGTCTCTGCTAGAGCACAAGGCAAATCATAGACAGCTGCTGTGGACAGTCCAAAGCAGCCCCAAATTCCTACATCAGGGATTAAAATGAAAGCACATTCTTAATAATATTTGTCTTTTTAAAGAAACCAAAATTCTCAAAAATGACACTACAACTGGTTAAATCAAGTCAGCAGCAAGAGGGAAAGCCCATTGAGCAAAGGGCACTCCAATAATCTTTCTTCCTTATTCTGCCATGATCTATATTGTCTGGGCTACTACTAAAGATGTAATGCCTAAATTTAGGGTGGGTTTCCCCACATCCATTAAAGGAATCAATCCACTTTTTCAGGGGGAGTCTCCAAATTGGAACATCCCAGTTCTTTATCATTACAGTTGACAGTCTGTAAAGAAGCAGTTAAAGGTATAGGAATGATGAACTTTTTACCTGTGAGGCAGTAACTGTATAAGTATTCTGAATCCACAACCACCCTAAACCACATTGAAGACTGGAGGGTCAAGTCTGGGGAGGTGGCTCAATTGGTAAAAGTGCTCACTATGCAAGTATGGTATCTAAGTGTGATCCAGTTCTGGGGAGGTGGAGAAAAATGAATGGATCCCAGGAACTCTCTGGCCAGTTAGCCTAGTGTAGCCTAATCATCGAGCCCAAAAAGAGACTGTCTTAAAGAAAGGGGTGTCTCCTAAAAAATGCCCTAAGTTGACTTGTGGTGTGCACATACACACTTACACAAAAGACAGGTGGTTCAGTAGTGTGATCCACTGGGCTCAGTGACCGTGGGCTCTGCTTCCTGCTCATATTCTGGAGTGTAGACTCTTATGAGGAAAATATTTCGTCGGCTTTTATTTAGTGTAAGGCATTAGGGTTTAATCTCTGCTTTATCTTCCTTTCAGTTGCATGCATGAATTGAACTCTTGCAAGGCCTTGGGCACGATACGCATGGACTCTACCACTGCACTAAGCCCTCAGTTTTTTGTTTTTGTTTTTTACACAGAGACAGGGTTTCTCTGTGTAGCCTTGGCTGTCCTATACTCACCTTGTAGACTAGGCTGGCTTCAAACTCAAGAGATCTGCCTGTCTCTCCCTCTCTAGTATTTCAGGCGAGCACCAGCTGCACCTGACCCCAGTTCTTTTCTTTTAGTTTAAGACACAGTTTAACTGTTAAACATCATTAAATAGCCCAGATTGGCCCTTAAGGTTGCTATCCTGTCTCAGCCTCCCAGGTAGTCAGGATTACAGGTATATACTAACATGCTGATGTTACTGTTTCAGCTTTCAACTAGAATCTGTGTATATATAGATGTCTGGATAAAATTCAAAGTAGAAAGCCAGGTGTGGTAGAGCATGTCAGTGATATAGCATATGGCAGGTAAGTAGGAGAGGATTAAGTTCAAGGCCAATGAGACTGAGCTACAGATTGAAAACACCTCACCCTGCAAATGAGTAGACTCTGGTTTACGTATTTGTAAATGGAGTATTTTGTTTGCATGGGTCAAGGATCTTTTAGGGAGCTTATGAATAATCAGAACTGCAGCTTCTAAATATGTGCCATCTGTATTCTGGTTGTTTTCCCTGGTAAACTTTTATCTGGTATTTTGGTAGGAACTAAAGAAAAAAAGAAAGCATGAAAAAGAAAAGTTGAAGAAGAAAAACAAAATGTTAAGGAAAAAGTCCAAGGAAGCTGCATCTCTTTCACCTCAAGATGACTTAGTGTGTAAAACCAGCAGTGCACCAGCAAATGGTCCAAGATCCCAGAAGAAAAAGACCAGCAATGTAATACCACAACAGAAAGTGACAGATGAGTATGAAGAAACAATTCCACAACTGGTACCAATAGGAGAAACTCGAGATAAAGAAAATGTGAAGGTATTTTTATTGATACTAGTAGTTGTTGTTTGTCAGGCAAAAGGTACTAAGTGATGCCAGGTGGTGGTGGTACACAGCTTTAATCTTAGCACTCAGGAACCAGAGGCTGGTGAAAATCTTGAGTTTGAGGTCAGCCTAGTCTAGAATGACTTCCGGGGTTACACAAGGAGAAACCCTATCTTTAATACAACCCAAATAATTATAAAGTGCTAAGCCCATGTGTCCGCTCAGTACACTCAAAAGATGTCAGCATGGGATATCTACTGCCAACACAGTACAGCACACTGGTATATATAAAGTTTTTGTTTTTGAAATAGTGTACTCTAAAAGAGTGTATGTGCCTGTAATCCCAGGCTGAGGCAGGAACATTATCAGCTCCTACCCCAGCCTGGACTGTAACTAATGAGTTACAGCCAGGTAAGATTTGTTGTCAAAAAAGAAAATAACAGTAGATAGAAAGGCCGCTCATCCCGCCGTGCTGAGGGCGCTTGGTGTAGTAGTGGCTCCCTGAGGTCTTGAACTTTGTTGCTCTGGCCTTAATTTTCTTTCTTTCTTTTTTTTTTTTTTTTTTTTTCCTCCAAGATGGAAGAAAATATCACAGAAGGAAAATCTCCAAAAAAGAGATCTGATGCAAATACACCTCGTGGCAAGAAAAGGAAGGTCCTACCAGCTACAGAGACTTCAGAAGCTTCCAGGCCTGGGACCTCAGGGAAGAAGCTAAAAGTAGATGAGCAGGAACTCAGAAAGCCAGGGGCCAAGGTCTTTACTCCCAGGAAATCTGTAAAGAAAACTTCTAACACACCCAAAGACAAAAAAACCCAGGGAGCCGAATCAAACTAAAATTAGCGGCTCAGCCTGAAGAACATCAGAGTTAACCTAAAAGCTTTTCAAGAATAATTAGGGTGTGGTAGAAAAAACTGGAACACAAAGATAGGCAGATTTGTGTGAGTTGCCCTTCTAGATTTCAGGAAGCCAAGGCCAGAGAGTTGGGGTTTTGAGAAAGACTTGGGATGAACCAAGAATCTATTTAAAGCCCAGTGCAACGTCCTGAGTTCTATCATACTCAGGACTGTCAAAAACACACAAAAATAGGTACTGTAGCCAGGGTTGGTGGTGAACACTAGTAATCCCGGCACTTGGGGGAGGCAGAGGTGATCTCTCCAAGTTCAAGGCCATCCCGCTCTACAAAGGAAGTCTAGGACAGCCAAGGCTACAGAGAGAAGCCCTATCTTGAAAAATACACAAACAAAAAAAGGTACTCTGGTCCTGATTCTGTCACAGCCTTTTTTTTAGCAGTCCTGGACATAAATGATTTTTGTAAAATTTCCATGGGTGACTCTGAATTAATATTTCTGTATGTAAAAACTAGGGATTTGAGGCAAAAAAAAAACTAGTTCAGAGTATTTGCTGACAACTGCTTCTATATGTTTGTATTTTTTTAATTAAAAGTTTGACATCTGCTTCTGCATAAATGCACTGTACTGTTATTATTTTACATCTCACCTTACTAATTTGAAGACAGCAGCTTTCCATCTGCATGGGAGAATTTAGTCAATTCAGCTGGTAAGCCTGTGCAAACAAACATTCCCTGAGTGGCCAGTGGGCCAGTGAGGTTTTTTGTTTTTGTTTTGTTTTGTTTTGTTTTTTCAAGACAGGGTGTTTCTGTGTAGCCTTTCAGGCCTCTGCCTCCCTGAGTGCCAGGATTAAAGAGGTGTGCCACCACACCTGGCTGAGAGGAACTGATAAGAATCAACTACAGAGCTGGAGAGATGTCTCTGATGGTCTCACTCTTGAGAAGACCCAAGTTCAGTTCCCATCAGCACACATATTCGTGCAGACAAAACTCCCAAATGATTAAAAAGAAAAAGAATTGAAAATTTGAGTACAAAGTGGAGTTTTTTTTTCCCCTGGGTCTGAGATGACTTGTCTGGTTGGGTTTTGGTAATGAGCCAGCACATACACCAAAAGGTATTAATGGGGTGTCATAAATTCATGGGTTTAGTCTTAAAAATGTAAGGCAGGGAGCCAGTCTTTCTGCAGAGTAAGGTGGTGTCAAGAATATGGACGCACTTAAAAGAGCACTAAGTAAATTCTGTGGAAATTATGTATCTCAGGCCTTACTGTTTTCACTCATAAGTTATTCTATAAGGCATTTGTGCAGCAACAAAAAAATAGGTGTGGGACATTGACAGTTGGGTAAAGTTGATGCAAGGTATTAGTTTCATTGGGAGGGGGTTGGAGCACTGGAGAAGGAGCCCAGAGCATTGTATGTAGTTGGCAAGAGTTGTAGACCAGAGTGCCCAGCCCAGTAACTGGATTGAAGTCTGCATATGTAAGTTATGAGTACTTCCTTCAGAAGGATGATGTTAGGCATGTTTTTAGAGATTACATACTTGGGAAACAAAGTATCCCAAATTAAAATTATGTTAGTTCTTCAAACAGACCTCTAGAATGGACAATTAAGCCAACTAACCTGGCAGAAGTAGGAAAATGAATACTCTAAAAAACTAGCTCACTTGTTTTATAGAGGCAGGTTCTGAAAGAAACACTCAGGATTATTGCTCTGTAGGACAAACCCACAAACTTAGTCATATTAATATCTCTTTACATGGTGCCATTTTCCAGGAAGTGATGCAGCTCTTCTTTGTTTTTTTTTCCTTTGTGTAGCTCTGGAACTTGCTGTGTAGACCAGGCCGTCCTCAAACTCAGATCACCTCCCTCTGGTACCATGAGTATGCCACCACTGCTGTGATGCATCCTTTTAATCCCATCTTCCTAGTGTTTAAGTATTTCTGAACTGTAGTTTAAGCATCTCAACACCAACATGGATGTTCCTCTGGTCCTGCGTGAGATATGTGCACTGCACCGTTCTCTGTTGAAATGAGCAGACAAATTAGACTTAGACTAGGTGGCAGTGGGTTTCCTGTGGGAGACAGTTGTATTATAGATGCCCTAGGCAGTAACTCAATTACATGAGTGCTGCCCATGACAGCAGAAACTAGTGTCCCTTGCCTATGACCTCAGCACTTGAGAGGATCAAGAGTTTAAGGCCATTTGGAGTATACAGACCTTTAAAATGCTTTCTAGGACTTCATGAAGTATAAAAAAGCTGACTGGGTACTCAGGAACCAGAGATATGACTAAAGACTGAAGTTTCAGTTGTAGCTGTCCTGGGCCAGCAAGAAAATTTATCAGGCAAGACTCATGTCCTAGTTTCACACACACATTTGTATGCACATAGAATTTTTCTTTGTAGCCCTGGCTGTCCAGGAAGTCATTCTAGACCAGCCTGGTCTCAAACTCAAGAGATCTACCTGCCTCTCCTTCCTGAGTGCTGGGATCATCGGTGTGCGCTGCCACCACCTGGCAGAAAAGCATATTTTTATTTAAGGAAAAAAAAAGTGGGCATGGCAGCACACGTCTTTAATCCCAGCATTCAGGAGGCAAAAGCAGATGGATCTCTGATTTTGAGGGCAGCCTGGGCTACATGGAAAAATTCCATTTCAAAAAGCCAAAAAAGTCAAGTATGTAAATTTTAGGAGTTAACAGTTGTCTCAATTCTTGATGTCTATTCTAAAAGATTTAAAATAGTAGTAATAAACCTAGAGAGCTAGAGTAGACAGAATGGAGCTCAGTGATAGAATGGTGTTTAGTTAAACACAGCTTTCTGTAACCTCAGCACTCCAGCTTGGGTCAGGCAAAGCTGTGAACCTTCAAATTCATGGGGCTGGAAATGCTGGGGTAGGGTGTGTGTTAGCTGTAAATCGTCTGTACTTAGTAATAACATCCTGGGCTAGGACTGGTGATGATGCATTTAATCCCAGCACACAGGAGGCAGAGGAAGGAGGCTCTCTGTGAGTTCTAGACCAGTCTGCTCTACAGAGAAAGTTCCAGGATTCCAAGACAGCCAGGACTTTAGAGGCCCTGCCTTTTAAAAATAGAGCAAGGCGGTGGGCCCATGCCTTTAATCCCAGCAGTTGGGAGGCAGATCTTTTTGTTCGAGGCCAGACTGGTCTACAGAGTGTGTTTCAGGACAACCAGAGCTATGTGGAGAAACCTGTCTCAACAACAACAACAAAGACATCTTTACCAAATTCTTAGCAGGTGAAGACAAGCATAAAAGCCATCAGTGTAAACCTCTTCCAATTTTAGCATTATCTTTTACATAGGATAGGAGTGCTCTATATTGTGCACTCCTTATTAGGACTTTCCTCAGACTCATTTACATTGGTGAATGAATTAAGAAAATACTGTTTTGTGGATTCCCCACTTCCCCACCATGAGAGTTCAGGTTGTTTCAATTCTGCAATCAAGAGCCAATACATAAAAATCAGGCACAGCCCTGCCTCGCCACTGAAGGACACTACCGCCTGAAAGTCCTCGCTGCTTTGGAAGAGACAATTTCTGGCATTTGTTGGGTTATTTAAAAGCTATCCATCCTACCAGGTAAGAAAAGCTCATTTTTTTTTCTCATTAAACTAACTTGCTTTGTGTCAGCCGAAAGTGATTTTGAAGACACTCTGCTGAGCTTCACAGCTTTAGGGATATTTGTATATGAGGTTAAAATTTGCATTTCTGCGGGGAGTCAGGGGGATTCTTGTCCATTTCCCTGGGCTATTTTTTTTTTAAGATACTAAGATTCTGGATTTCCAGGGGCTAAAGAGATGGCTCGGTGGTTAAGAGCACTTGTTCTTGTAGAGGACCCAGGTTCTGTTCCCATTATTCACATGGCTGCTCACAACCTTCCATAACTCCAGTTCCAGGGAATGTGGTGCCCTCTTCTGAACTTTGAGGGCATGCAAGTGGTACCAAAAAGCATACAAACAACAAAACACTCACATAAGTAAACCTTTAAATGTGGATTTCTCTTGATTTATAGGTGTTCTTTATATTTTAAAGACCTTAACACTTTATATTTTAGTCATTAAAAATACAACATTTGCAGTAATATTTGTGTACTTATTTATTTTTGGTTTGGAGGCCAGGTTTCTCTGTGTAACCCTAGATATCCTGGAATTCAGTCTGTAGGCTAGGCTGGCCTTGAACTCAGAGATTCACCTGCTTCTGCCTCTTGAGTGCTGGGATTAAAGACACATGTCCACCTGGCTTTGATTTTTTTTTTTTTTTTTAAGGTAGACTATTGCTATGTAGCTCTGGCTGACCTGATGTTATGTAGGTCATGCTGACCTTGAATTTCTAACAATCTTTTTGAGTCAGTCTCCCAAATGCTGGAGTTACAGCATATGCCACCATGCCCAACCTTTGAGCCAGGGCTCATATGTCACTGTGTGTCTCAGGATGGCCTCAAACTCAAGATCCCCCTGCCTCAGTATCTAAGTGCTAGGATTACAGGTATGCACCTCGCTCCCTTCCCCACATTGTAATATTTTATATTCCCAAATAATTTTATTTTGTTTATTTGTGGTTCTGGGTTTCATTTGGGGGAGCGGGATTAGAGACAGGATTTCTCTGTGTAGCATTGGCTGTGTATACCAGGCTGGCCTTAGACTTACAGAGATCTGCCTGCCTCTGCCTCCAAAGTGCTGGGATTAAAGGTGTGCACCACCACCACCTGGCCACCTAGCTGTTTTTCCATGTGGTTTTCTTTTTCTTTTCTTTTTTATTTTTTTCCTGTTTTTGTTTTTATGGGGCTCAGAGGGTGTTTTTTTTTTTTTTCGGGGGGGTTACTGGTTTTGTTTGTTTTGAGAAAGTCTTTTACAAAATACCCAATCTAGCCTAGAATTCACACTTCTTCCTCAGTTTCTAAATTCTAGGATTACAAGCACATGCTGTCTCTTTAGTCTTCATTCTGTTTTAAATTTCACTACTTGTATGAAGTATAACAATAAAAACACTTGAGGAAGAAGCAGAGCCTACTTATTTGAGTGCCTCGAGTCTAGTATTCCATTTTTAGTAGCCTTTCCAGGTAACACCTATAAACGATACCCCACCCCTACCCCTGCCCCAGACAGGATCTCACCGTGTAACTTTGGCTGTCCTGGACGACCTCTGTATGTAGTTCAGAAGGCTGGCCTCACAGAATTCACCTGTCTCTGCCTCAGGAGTGCAGGGATTAAAGGTATGTGCCATCACACCTGGCTACATAGTATCTTTTATACCACTGAGAACCACAGTGGAGCTGTGGTGTATGTGGGTATAGCTCTTTCTTCCATGTGTGAGGCCATTAGTTACATCCCACCCTCCTCACTGTAAGAAAAATTACTCACGTCTGGCCTGGCCTTCTTGAAAAGATTCTCTCTCTCCCTCCCTTCTTTCCTCCCTTCTCTCTTCTTGCTTCCCGCTCCCTGTCTCCCTCTCTTCTCTCTTCCCCCTTCCCTCTCCCTCCTTCTCTCTCCTTCTCTCCTTCTCTCTTTCTCTCTATTTTTAAATTTTTGAGACGGGTTTTCTACACAGTCCTAGTTATCCCGGAACTCACTATGTAGACCAGGCTAGTCTTAAACTCACAGAGACCTACCTGCCTCTGTCTCCTGAGCTTTTTGGATTAAAAGTGTACACTACTATGCCCACCCTAAAATAATTTTTTTTCTTTCTTTCTTTCTTTTTTTTTCTTTTTCTTTTTTTTTTTTTTTTGAGATGGGGTCTCTCTGTGTAGCCTTAGCTGTCCTAGAACTTGGCTCTTGTGGTGGGGTCTGATTAAATCCAACATAACTCAAATACCAGGTCAATACAGATGACAAAAATTTATTGCAATCAAGCTGTTACTGGTGGATTAGGACCATGGAGCAGACTCTGGAATGAACAGCAACACTGAAGGGATTTTGTGTGGAATGTTTAAAGGATGAAACCATAAAGCAAGGGCGAGCAGGGTGGCCTGTAGCATTGTCCAATCATATTTTGACATAAGCGGTTGAGCAAGGGAATGTTTATCAATTAGGACAGGAGTAGGTCCCTGGGCCTGAGAATATGAACTTAGTTGACCCTGCCAGCAAGATGGAGAGGTTGTTCTTGAGATGGCTGGATTCAGACAACTGTCTCCTCACAACAGAAGCTGTTTAGCTATTGGGAAGTTCTCAGCTCCCCTAGGGCCTGGGAACTTGAACAACTTTGTTTCTCCCTATGATTAAATAGAGTATGAAAACAAAACGGTAGTAGTTGGAATAAGTTTCTTTTGCTTGTTCCCAACAGCTCTGTAAAACAGGCTGGCCTGGATCTCATAGAGCTCCACTTGCTTCCACCTCCCAAGTGCTGGGATTAAAGGCATGTGCCATTGCTGCCGGCTTAAAATACTATTTTTAAAGATTCATTTATTTTAGTATTCTATATGTATGAGTGTTTTGCCCGAACATATATGAATCATATGCATACCTGGTACCCTTGGAGGTCAGAAGATGGGAATTAAATTCATTAAGACTGGAGTTACAGGGGGTTATGAGCCACCATATGGGTGCTGATAATTGAACTTGAGTCCTCTGTAATAGCAACAAGTGGCTATTGGCCACTGAGCCATCTCTCCAACCCTTGAGAGATGTGCCTCATATAGAACATCCCTTTGAAGTACATCCTCACTGAATGAGCCTTGGCCCCAAGCTCACTATAAAGCCTGAACTTGCTTGCAGTCCTGGATCTTCTAGCTGCAGTCTCCCAAGTTCTGGGTTACAAAGCATACCCCAGCCCCCTGCTCTACATAAACTTAAGCTGTTTCTGAACTGTACCTTTCCCCCCATCAGGAAAGTAACCACAGTATACCAGCCTATCCAAATGGATGTTACTAGCAACCTCGCAGGAAGGGAGGAGGAGGCTGAGGAGGAGCCCGCTCGCTGTCGTCCTTGTTGGTCACTCTCTGGATGCTGCTCGTGGCCCATGCTAGTCTTCATCATGGCAGCGCTAGTTCTGACTCTAGGAGCCATTCTCATCTGGGACTCTTCCCACCCTCTGGCTTTCTCTATCGGAATATGCATGATAGTTGCAAGCCTTATTATTCTTGCCTTCAGTCTTTTGCCAGATATGTCTAACAACAGTGAGAATTTGACACAAGGAGCAGAGGCAAGAAGGCGGGCAGAGAGCTCCTTAATCGACTCAGAGACTTTGGTATTGTCCAGCACCATACTGTAACTTCACACTGAACTTGTTATCCTGGGCCCCCTGAATTTTTAAATCTGAACATTAAAAATTACAGATAAAAATTGTCTTTTAATAGCTTGTTTCCTAATAAAGAACAAAAAAGAATATGTAAAGGTAAGAGCATTTTGTCTGATTTTGTTCCTGTTTTCTGGGGCACAATAGATTTCCTCCAAGGAAGTAGTGTTCTTCTTTAGTTCATGTCATGCAGCCCATATCATTAGGAGCTGACTCCTTACTTTTTCATTCTCTTCCTACTACCACTGAAGCTCTAATTACCCTTCATGGCATCCTGTTCCCCTAATTCCTCACCCTGAGACAGGGTTTCTCTGTGTAGCCTTGGCTGTCCTGGACTCACTTTGTAGACCAGGTTAGGCTGGAACTCTCAGAGATCTGCCTGCTGAGTGCTGGGATTACAGGTGTGTGCTACTGTGACCCACTACACCCACTCCTGAAACTGTAAGCATACACAAAGATGACTCATGATTCACTCAAGGTCAGTACCTTTTATACACACATACAATCCTGGGCTGCCAAGATGGCCCAACCTGAGGTTGACACCTCCAGGAACTGTTATTCCAGGTTCACGGGACCCTCAGAGACCACCAGGAGACGACTCGATGCAATTGCAAGAGAGCTTTATTACAAGAGCAATCGAACTCGGGACCCAAGTCTCACTGATGCAGCAGTAGAGAAGTGGGACCCCAAGCTCTGAGTGAACAGGATTTTTAAAGGGAAAGTCTGGGAGCAGGGGGTTTCCATGGCAGCAAGCAGGGGGGCACAAGCCTTGGCGTTACAGAATTGGGTGAAGTTTAGCAGGGCAGGGTGACCTTTTCTGAGGCACACAGTCACAATGGCTAAGGCATATAATCACAATGGCTATTTTCCTAAACCATATCTGAAACATTGGGGAGAATTTTCCCACCCAATTTCCAACCGATTCCCATTGATTATTGCCAGGGAGTTTGTCTCTATTTTCTATGAAGCATTTATTCTGTTATATTTCCTGGAGGCTGTTGCTAAGAGAGTTAACTTTGTTTTCTGCCAGGTGTACATTCTGTGTTATTTCCTGGTACCTGAATTCAGTTCCCAGTCAAGATCTTTATTTCAAAAAGGAGTTATATTCAGACTATCTTAAACTCTTCAGAACCACATAGTGGGAGGAGAAAACCAGCTCCTGTTCTCTGCCCTCCACACTCATGGGCAGTGCCATATCTGTGCACACATAGAAATACTGGGGGAGGGGGGGTACTTTCTCTTTAATTTTCTCATACCCTTTTTCCTGTATACTATTTTTCCTTATTGGGAACCCACTTCCATAAGTGTTATGTACTTTGAGATATAATTTATCTATGGGACCCCAGAATATTCCATACCCCACACTCTCTAAGAATTTGGCCTATTACCCCTTGTCTTTGTCCGTGCCCTCACTAGATCTGTTTCTGCTTTTATGGGGTCATCCAGCCCCTCTGTTCTTCAACTTCACTTTCCCCTGGTACCACAGCCGAATCCTTCCCTCCCACTAATTCTTCTCCCCTTCTCTGTCCCACTGAAAGTCTTCCTCAGCCCCACTTCTACTTCATGTCTGTGTGTTCTGTGATCCACTGAGTTAATTATGGCCACTAGCATAAGTGCATTAATTTACCAGAGGCTACACTACTGAAGAAAACATCACTCCTCCACACAACTCCCCCAGCAACTGTACTTCCTTATAAGACCCTTCCCCATCCATAATGTTATGTTTGTTAATGGACTATTTAAAAGGTTCCAAATAGATCATTACACAGAGGGTCACAGCTCAGCAACCTGGGGTATATTTCACACTTGCTTCAAAAGCGTGAGTTCCCACCTCTCTGTGTGTCACCAAAGTGTGCAGATTTCCCACTGCCACAGTGCGCAGCTGCACTTAACTGGATGTGAGTAGCAAATCTAAAACTCAAGGCTGACACCGCCTCACCTGTAGCCCTAAGTTCATCTGACAGTGCAGTATGTACATTCAGGAAGGAGTCTCTGTGCCCACAGCCATCACAGGGAGAACCCCATGTTTCCCACGTTCTTCAGAGCTCTAAGAGTACCCAATTATCAGTCTTGGAAATAATGACTGAAAAATATAAAATTAGGCTAGTTCTGCATAGTACATTCGAGTAATCCCAGCACTTGGGAGACTGAAGCAGAAGGATGAACAATCCAAGGTTGTCCTTGGCTTTGCAGCAAATTTGAGACTAATTTGGCCTGTCTCAAAAGTAGGGGGCTGGAGAGATGGCTCAGCTGTTAGGAGCTCTCACTGGATTTCCAGAAGACCCGAGTTCAGTCTCTTAACACCATGTCAGATAAATCACAACCTACATGCCATCCAGTATTGCTTCCAGGATGGACTTACTGGGGTATGGAGGGAATGAAGAAAAGACAAACACGTAAAAACACAGGAAGGCTAGGATCAGGAGGTCTGGGCTCTCTGAGGAGGAAACGTCACACCCTGGAAACTCAGCATATTTATTATATAGTTAAACAGGGAGGCAGGGTTATTACATACAGCTGAACAAGGACACAAGTTTAGTTAATCTTGGAAGAACCTGACTGTAGAGGAGCAGATGAAATCTATGGTGGACACTATCTGCACATACTATCAATATGAGCAAATGGAACAGAGGAATGTTTTGTCACCCCTCTGAGCGTCCACTCACTCAAAAATTCTCACATTCAGAACTTCCTCCACTCCCCATAACAATTACCTGTAGCTCTGGCTTCAGGGGCTCTGATGAGCTCTTCTGGCCTCCATTGACACTCCCACACACATGCACATGCACAAATATAGACACATACATACAGGTAAATAAAAGTATTGTAGGGCCACATAGGCAGCTCAACAGCCAAGAGTGATTATGGCTTTTCCAGAGGACCATCCATCCCTGTGGTGGGAGTTCACAATCACTTGTAAATCCAACGTCAGGGAATCAAGTGCTTTCTTCTGGCTCCTGTGGGCATCCATACTTACACATACATATATAAAAAAAAGTCAGTATGGAGCTGGAGAGACAACTTAATGGTTAAGAACCCTTGCTGCTCTTGCAAGAGGTCCTAGGTACAATTCCCAGCATCCAGAATTTGATGGCTTACAACTTTATGCAATTCCAGTTTCAGGGGATCTCACACCCTCTTCTAGCCTCCACAGACACTGCATGCACACATGATGTACTTACAAAAATAAATGCAAAATACTCATACACATAAAATAAAAATAGATGAGTCTTTTTAAAAATCAATATGGGCTAGCAAGATGGCTCAGCAGGTGAAACCGAAAGCAATTGCTTCCCAAACCTGATGTCCTGAATTTGAAACCCAGAAATGACTAGAAAGCTAGCTGCCTGGGGATGTAGCTCAGCGGTAGGGCACACTCCTAGTATGTGGGAGGTCTGAAGTTCAATTCCCAGAACAAGTGAAGAGGAAAAATCACCACAGTCTTACGGGCTAGCATTATCTGCATTTGGGAGGCTGAGGCAGGGCTGTAAAGCTGAAGGCAAACTGAGGTGCATAGCTGGACTGTCTGTAAACAAGTATCAGAAGTTTCCAGGGCTCCCAGAGACTCTGTACAAAAGCTCTCATTCCCTCCCCCAAACACTTTTTAATATTTTGATGTTGAAGCTGTTTAAGTTACTTATTTTCTTGAAGTTCCCTCTTTCCTATATTCTTTCAACTTTTACACGTTTGATCTGCAATATTCCATTTGGGTTTTCTGCCTTCCAGAGCCTATCCCACCCTATATCTCTGTATGGTTTGTGGGTCTTATGTAGTCTAGGTTGGCCTAACATTCTGTGAAGCTAAAGACAATCTTGAACTCTTCATCCTCATGCCTCTACCTCCCATATGCTAGGATTACAGTCATATGCCAAATGTCTGCTTTTATGTGATGCTGGGAACTGAGCCCAGTGCTTCCTGCATACTACTCAAATTCAGGTCCCAGCACCCATATGGGATGATTCACATGCACCCTTATTTCCAACTATGGGGGATCTGACACTTCCGCCCTCCAGTGGCACCTGCTTTTCACATGCACATACTATGACATTCCCAAATTAAAGAGATTTATTCCCTCTCTATTGCTTGTAAAATGTGTAATGTGTTAAAATAACTCAGATTTTGCTTCATGAAATTTTTTTGTTTTTCAAGACAGGTTTTCTCTGTGTAGTCTGGCCTCACAGAGATCCATCTGCCTGTGCCTCCTGAGTGCTGGGATTTAAAAGTGTGTGCTACTGTTGGAACACTGTCCAAGAATGGAGTCATGTGAGAATACTGAGTGCTTGTGTGAACACTCCAAGAAGAGCCTTCTGACCTCAGTTTCTTCAAAATATGGAACTTTTTGGAATGTGTTTTCATGTTCCTTCTAGGTGTACTGGATAGGAGTGAGCACACCAGATTACTTATTGTTTGTTGCTCTCATTCAATTAAATGATTGTATGCCTCTAGGGAAAAACATGGTTTGCCACTTGCTTGACCTTGTGATTAATTGCAGTTTGAACTAATGAGGACTTTACATATAGTCCAGGAGGGCCTTAAACTTGTTATTCAGCTGGGGATGATCTTGAACTACTGTTCTTCCTGCCTTCACCATCTGAGTGCTGGTGTTTGTTTTGGTTTGGCTTTTTGCTTTGTTTTTTTCAAGATAGGGTTTCTCTGTGTAGTCCTGGCTGTCCTTTGTAGGCCTTTGTAGACCTTTGTAGAACTCCCTTTGTAGACTAGGTTGGCCTTGCACTCATGTAGATCTGCCTTGTGTTACAGCTCAGATGGAAAGGTATCCTGGAAGTTGGGAGCCAAGGAATACTAGAAAGTCACACCACACAACAAACATCACACAAGAAAAGTGTTGGGAGGGATAACCCCAGGAGGGTGGCTGTCTTTGCTTTGGCAAGCAGCAGCAGAGAACTGAAAATGGGGTTTATACAGCTTTGTTGGGCGCAGAGCTTTCCAGGGTGGAGTTTCCCAGGGTGTGGACTGGTGGGTTTTTAAGTCCAGAGCTTGGGCTTTTTACTCTGTAAGGTGGAGGCTGGGTCCAGCCACTAGGGCAGTTAGTGTTCTGTGGGTTAAACCTGGCAGTTGGAGGTCCTCAGGTGAAGGACTTAGATGCCTGCCTCTGCCTCCCTAGTGCTAAGACTAAAGGCAGCTAAGTGCTGGGTTTTAAGTATTTTCTTTTCTTCCCCTTTACTGAGGATTGAACACTAGGACTCTGTTGTCCTTCCTGTTCAGATGGAAAGGTATTCTGGGACTCAGGAGCCCAGGAAACACACAGCTCTGGGGTGGGACAGTGTCCCAGTGGAAGGGCATCCTGAGACATGGAGGCCCAGGAACCACACAGCTCTGTGAGGACGCCTCCTCAGCAGAGAAGTTGCAGCTCCCAGGGGATGGTATCCCCAGCTGACCTGAGAAACTCAGAAGCCTCTGCCCCATTCCTTTTTCACATTTTTTTTTCCAACGAGAGAGAAATATCAGGTAGCAAATCTCTTAAAAGAGATTTATTGAAAGAACAACTCCAGGAGGAGGAGGAACAAATCCAGGAGTGGCTGTCTCTGCTCCTGGGAGAAGGCAACAGGGAATTGAGCAGATAGGTTTTATACAGGATTTCTTAGGCTTTCTAGGGCAGAGATTTCCAGGGTAAGGATGGGTGGGATTTCAAGTCCAGATGTTGGGGAAGCTCAAGGGTTGGTGGGTTTTTGTTTAAATATTGCACTTAAAATTATAATCTGAGATGGGTCCTATTGAGGGGATAGAGATTACTTTTGTGACAGTTACAGAGTCTGGAAACGCTGTTATAGCATTAGAGAGGTCTGGGGAAGAGGGCCTGGCCACTTTCTTCCCTTGAGGGTTTACAAAGTTTACAATGGGAGTCCACAGAAGGAAGACCTTTCTCTACAGCTTGAGTCAGCATGAATAGCCAACATAGACTAGGGAGCAGATGCTTCCAGTGTGGACAACTTCTGCTGTGGCAGGCCACTGAGGTGGGAAAGAAGGTACAGATACTGCACACAACTCCTGAGGTAGCATCTCATGATGGCAAGAAGCTGAGGAGGCATCACTGCCATGACAGGAGCTACCATTTTTTTTTTTTTTAGTTTAAGTTTTTTTTTTTTTTAATTTTATTTATTTTAATCACAGGTCATTCACTTGTATCCCAGCTGTAGCCCCCTCCCTCTTTCTGTCCCAATCCCACCCTCCCTCATCTCCTCCCTGGCCCCTTCCAAGTCCACTGATAGGGGAGGTCCACCTCCCCTTCCATCTGACCCCAACTTATCAGTTATCTTCAGGACTGGCTGCAATGTCCTTATCTGTGGCCTAGCAAGGCTGCTCCTTCCTGGGGGGGGGGGCACGGGCAGGGAGGAGATCAGTGAACCAGTCATTCATTGAGTTCATGTCAGAAATAATCCTTGTCCCCCTTACTAGGGAACCCAGGAACTACCATTTTGACTGTTCCTGTGCTGTCCTGCTTTGATAGCTCTTGCTGTAGTGCTACTCAGAAACTACAACCACCTCCACCAAAACCAACGATAATAATAATACCATGAATTACTGGCAGCTGGGCCTGGTGGCATACTCCCAGCTACACAGAAGGTTCATGTAAGAGCATCAAAGTTCAAGGCCTGCCTGGACCACAAAATGATATCACAGCCCAAGGCTGGGTGGTGGTGGCACACATTTAATCCCAGCATTTGAGAGGCAGAGGCAGGCATATCTCTTTGAGTTGGAGGCCAGTCTGGTCTACATACATAGTTCTAGGACAGTCAGAGCTACTTAGTATTTAAAAAAAAAAAAAAAAAAAAAAAAGGCAAAAAGTCTGAGCAACTTAGTGAGACCCTCTCTCAAAATAAAACTTGTCTGGTACTGGAGAAAGGCTCAGTGGTTAAGAGCACTTGCTGTTCTTCCTGAGGACTGGAGCGCTGTTCTAGCACCCATGTCAGGATTCTCACAACCTCTAAATCCAGCTCCAGGGAAAAGGCATCCACGTCTGGCCTACTCAAGCACCCATCCATGTATGCATGTATGTTAGTGTTACAGCTCTGGGGAAAAGTATCCAGGCAAGCCAGGAGCCAAGGAATACCATAGTCACACTGCACAACAAACCTCACACAAGAGGTTTTTGGAAAAGAACAAGAGGTGGTGCTCTCTGCTCAGGTGAGAAAGAGCAAAGAGCTGAGCAGGAGGCAGGCTTTATATAGAGTTTGGGGGGTGGGAGGGCCTGGAATTTTCCAGGGTGGTCTGATCTTGAGGTAAGCTCAGGGTTGGTGGGATTTAAACTCAGGAATTGGTGGAATTTTGTGGCCTGATCTTGGGCTTTTTTTTTTTTTTTTTTTTTTTTTCCTGTAGTGCAGCTTGGCTGCTTGTGTCTCCATAACCTGGAAAAGGCAATTAAACTCATTAGAGTAGGCTGCAGGACATTCCTGGCCACTCTCGATCCTCAAGGGACTTATAATATATACCTATACATGCACACATGTACATTAGTAAAAATGTTAAAAATAAAAATAGCTGCAAAGAAAAATGAAAAAATGTGGCTACCAATGATTTGTAGCACAGGCCTTTATTTCTAGAATGTGGAAGGGAGAGGCAGGCAGATCTTTGTGAATTGGAGATCAGCCTAGTCTATATAGCAAGTTCCAGGCCAGCTAGGCCTATATAATAGACTCTTCATCAATAAATAAAAATTCCACCCTGCCAGGTGGTGGTGCATACCTTTGATCCCAGCACTTGGAAGACAGAGGCAGATGGATCTCTGAGTTTGAGGCCAGCCTGGTCTAGAGGTAGTTTCAGGACAGCCAAGGCTACCCTGTCTTGAAAACAAAACAAAAATTCCATCTTTTGTATCTGGGAAGTCTTAGGGAAGGGAAAAGAAAATGATCAAAATAGATAAGAAATTTAAAAACAAGGAAAAAATGTAATAATAATAAAATAAGGTAGCTGAACATGAGCCTAGGAGTAAGTTACTGAGATGCATTCCTTCCTGGTCTCTGCTTTTGTTCTTGAGTTCCTGCTTTGACTTCCTTTGGGAAGGACTGTATCGTATAGGCTGAAGTAAATAAACCCTTTCCTTCCCTAAAAATAAGTGAAAAAATGTAGAGGAATTTTAATCCAGCAACATGGCTGCTCGGATCACATCCAAAGACATTCTAGGTCTATGTGATCCAGCTGGAATGCAGACATACTCTGGATTACAGAATGATCTGGCTGGAATGGAATACAGACACACCATTAATACACACCTTTATTCTCAAACAATGAAAGCTAGTTTATGGAAGGAAGCAGCCATATTTGAAAGTGATGTCTAAGGGGCAAAGTGAAAAATCAGAGAAATATCTGACAGAATGAGTCAGAGATAGGATACACCCAACTCTCATGAGAACAGGAAAGAGGCTACTTAAAAGCATCTTGAAAAACCAAAAAAAAAAAAAAAACAAAACCAAACACATTGAGTTGAAGGATGTTTAAGATGGCATAGAGGAGCTTGTTTCTTCTGGGATGTTGGCTGAGTACGAAGGTCAGCTGGGTGCTTTCTCTGCCTGAGTTAGCAGGCTTTCACCCCAGCATCTGGCTCCTGAGTCCATATAGATAAAATTGAACATTTGGGATTTTGTTAACAACAGATTCTGTTTCTTATATATTGACTAATGGTTGGCTTGTGTTTAGTTACAGGTATAGACTGATGTTCAGGCATTCAGCATGTGGACAATTTATGTTGTTTTGAGACAGGGTCTACTCTATGGCCTTGGATGAAACTCTCTACATAGACCAGGCTGGCCTGAAACTAATAGAGATCATAATATTGACAGTATGTTTCCCAGGCCTGTGTAAGGTACCAGAGGATAGAAAACAGAGTAAGGGTGAGTATGGTGATGCACTTTTAATGCCAGCACTTGAGAGGCAGAGACATAAAACAGTTCTTCAGGAAATGCACCTATCTGTTGCAGCACCCAGAAAAGAAACAAAACTTTCATACACTATTTTTTTAAAAAGATTTATTATGTATAGTGTTTTGCCTGCATGTACACCTTCAGGCCAGAAGGGGGCACCAGATCGCATTTATAAATAGTTGTGAGCCACCATGTGGTTGCTGGGAATTGGACTCAGGACTTTTGAACAGCCAGCCAGTGCACCTAACCTCTGAACCATCTCTCCAGCCCATTTCTTTCACTGTTATAGAATGCAGAGAAAGCAGAAACTCTTAGATCACATAGTATTTTCCTAGGCTAGAAATGGTCCATTCTTGCTCAGCCCTCTTTTTACTTTACTACCTACAGTACATATGATGGGTTCCCAAATCTATCTACCCTCTATCCCCAGGAAGCTGTGATTGTTGCTATTTCACTGGAAAGTCACTGGGAATCTCCATGCATGATCCAGGACCACCCTGGATTGTCCACCTGGTTCAAGTGCAATCACCAGGGTGCTCATGAGGGAAAGCAGAAGAATCAGAGGTGTGGGGATGCAACCTTGGTCAAAGAGATGCAGAAGGGGAAATGCTGCTGGAGATGGAGGAAGGGTAAAGCTTAGTAGTGCAAGTGGCCTCTGGGAGCTAAAAAGGCAAGGGCTCTTTACTAGAGTTTCCACAAGAAACAAGCCTTGTCAGCATCCAGACTTCAGCCAAGTAAGACACCTACTACAGATTCTGGTCCTCTAGAACTCTTAAGTTTATGTTGTTTTAAAGGCAACAAAAATATAGTCCTTTGTTACAGTAACAACAGGAAATTCATAAAATCTCAAGTTTCGCTTTGAACTGGCACAATACTGCCAACTTCCTGGGCTTTACAGTAGCACTCTGGGCCCCATCAGGTTCTTCTGGTTTAAGGTTTTTCCTCTGTCCCTGTGGTCCTGTACCTGGCTATCTCTTGCTTAATAGGCAAAGACCTGGAACTCCTGATCTCCCTCCCCACTCCATGCTGCTATTACAGGGTGTGCCATCACACCCAATTTGGTGCTGGAAATCAACCCAAGAGAGTGTGTATGTTAGGCAAAAACTTTGCCAACTAAGCTATATCCTCAGCCCCTTTCACTTTTCTTTCTAATTCGAGAGAGGATTTCTTTGTGTAGCCTCGGCTGTCCTGTAGACCAGGCTGTCCTGGAACTCGAGAGATCTGCTTGGGATTACAAGCTTTCACCACTGCACCCAGCTCCCCTTTTCACGTTTCTGCTTGTCATATATACACATACACGAGAACATGAAGAAACTTCCTCAAGCTGTAAATTAGAGCTTGGAATTTCCATCATTCCAAATTTCATGTAGTGGCTCGCCCTCTTTGAGTGTTCTCTTTTCTTTTTTGGTTTTTCGAGACAAGGTTTCTCTGTCCTTGGCTATCCTGGACTTGATTTGTAGACCAGGCTGGCCTCGAACTCACAGAGCTTGCCTCTGCCTCCTGAATGCTGGCATGCCCCACCATTCTCTTCGAGCTCTCTACAAACAACTCCCTCCCCAACTTTTCAAGTTCTTTACAAATACACAAAGCCCCCACACTTTGGTCTTCCCAGTACCTCAGCTACTCAACTTCAGGATCCCTTAGATCACTCTCCCACCAGCTTGAAGACACTCTTCCTGCGATCCCCTGTCTGAAAGCACTCTTTTTAATGGATATCGCATCTCCAAAGTTTTCCCTTTAAAGCAGACTCCCATACTCCCTGCTCTGTTTTTTTTTTTTTTTTTTTCTTGGTCTTTCAGGCTTGTGGATCAACACTCCCACTCCGCATCTGTGGTCGTGGAAGGTCATCAGTCTTCCACAATGCTGAAACACAGGTGAATGCAGCGACATTTAAGTTGAGACCTAAAAGCCAGGGAGAATCAGAATGACTATGAAGCCAGCGTTAGCTCCGAGATCCATGCCTACCATTCATTTGTAAGACCAGCGCATCTTTTCAAGATGACAAAAATAGTGATTGCGTGTAGAGCAGAACTCACGGTATAGGGAATGATGAGAATAGGTTCCGGAGAGAGTGATACCCTGGCGGCTATGAGTTTAGGTCACCTCCCTGTTCCACGCGGTCCCTATGCCTGCCATTCATTTGACACGGCCGAATGGCTGTTTTCAGGGTGATGCCAACGGTGACCGGGCGCAGAGTAGGACGCACGGGATAAGTTACTTCGGGGAACAGATTCCGGGCAAAGTGATACCCCGGTGCTAGGTGCTAGGGAAGCTAGGTCGCCTCTCAGTCCTGCTCAGGTCCCCAACCAGCGTGGGATACGCGGCAGACTCTGGGTTCACCGGCCTGAAGCAGCTCACCCCCTTCCGCGTAGCCGCCCCGGCTTCCGCCTATCGCGGTGGCTTCCGCAGCCCCGAGGCCCCGACGTGGCGCCTCCATCCCGGGCCTGACGCTGGCAGCGCAGCCAATGGCGGCGTTTGCGGGGCGGCGCGCGGGGCCTCCCGCCGCCAGGGGGCGCCGCCCCGAGCGTCGCGGGCCGCCAGCTGCCGCGGTCGTCCAGGGAAGCAGCGAGACTGAGCGCTAGAGCGGTGAACGCAGAGGCCTCGGTTCCCTCCGCGCCCCGCGCCGCCGGCGTCCCGGCTGCAGCCCCGCAGGTGAGGACGGGGGATGCGCGGGCGCTGCGGAGAGGTGGGCGCTTTCCCGGTCGCGCGCGCCGCCGCCTCGTGTTAACGCGCGGCCGTTAACGGACTCCAGGCGGGGGAGGGGCGCGGACCCCGGAAGCCGGCTGCCCGGAATCCTCGGGGGTCCTAAACCGGGCACGCGCGGCGGCGCCTGCCACCTGGATAGCCTGGCTGACATCCGCGCACTCGCTTCTGGTGTTTCAGCATTTCGTTACTCCCGGGTGCGGGGTGGCCGCGGAGATCCGTGTTAATAAGTGTCTCTGTTTGGGGGCGCGCACGATGCCTGCTGAGTGCGCGCTCGCCCGTGTCGGGTTCGCCCCTGCGGGTGTTACGCGCGGCCCACCCGGCGTATGGGTAGCGACTGGCTTCCGGTGCTCGGCGGGAGTTCGGAGACTGTACGGGGGTTCTCGGTTTTTCTTTCCCCACCCTTAAAGAATGGAGACCTGTCAGTTCCCATTAGCGGGAATTTCCGGTTAAGGGGTGGTCAGCGCAGGGGTGTGGCCAAGCTGGAAGGTCCTGCCGGGGCCCACGGGGTGGTGCCTGCGCCCTGATAGGGTGAATTTATTCCGGGGCTGGGCGTCTTCGAGACCCTAGTTGTTAAGGGATCAAAGAGGGTTCACAGTGTTGAGTATTTAAGACCGAGGGCAGCTGGTGAAACTAGACCTGCGCTGTCCACCATGGTGGCCACTGGTCACGTGGGGCCGTCGAGCGCTCGAATGTGGCAAGACTTGAGGTACTCGTCTGGCTTCAGTTTTGTTTCTTTTTTTATTTTTTTTCGAGACAGGGTTTCTCTTTGTAGCCTTGGCTGACCTGGGACTCACTCTGTAGACCAGACTGGACTCGAGCTCACAGATCCGCGCTGCCTAATGCTGGGAGTTAAAGGCGTGCGCCACCCTCACTCAGCTCTGGTTTCAGTTTTAAAGTGTAATTTGAAAGATTTAGTTTGGGATAAAAAAAAAAAAAACGAAAAGATCTCTCTGGTAAGCTCTTATACTTGAATCAGTATGTATTTAGCAAGCAATGGTTGCGGTGATACCTGTTGTGGCCACGTTAGATTAAAAACAATCTGGTTTTCTCTTTACTGTTTTAGTATGGCCACTTGATAATTTAAAATGGCACTTAGGGTTGGCATCGTACTTCGATTGGACAGTGCTCAACTGGAGCGTCGGAATGGGGAGGGGCTGGGAGCCCCTGCCATCTGCTCTTTTTCTGCTCTTCTGGAAGTGGCTTCCTATCCAGGAGGTTCTTAAGGAATCTTTTCACCCTCAGTTGCTTGTGTGGTGGGTTTGGGGGTGGGGTGCATGAACAGTTTTCTCTGTCCGTTTTCTGCTGTTGGACTAGCAAGGTGAGCTGCAATTGGGAATCACATTGAGTTGTTGAGGCTGAATATTGTCAATATTTGGAGAGGGGCATTGTGCAAAGAGCAGGTTGATTTAGTGTCCTCCCGATGAACTGGGACAACTGCTTTGTGTTCTTGGGACTTTTGGCTGGGAGTTATATTCAGAACTACACCTCTTCCATTGTCATTTCCAGATCTGTTAGTAACAGTATTCATTTGTCAGACATGAGGCCTTCGGTTGTTAAGATTGACAGATTATTGAAACCTGCTGATTTGAGCATGTTAAATCCATTTATAAGTGGAGAGGTTGGTTAATAGGCAGTCAACTTTGGAAATAGTTTGAATTGCTAGTTAAGAGAAATCAAAAACATTGCCTACTCTCTTGTTACATATAGTTTAGAATGGGTTTTCTAGACAATACCATGTGAGGAAATTTTTATCTATCTAATACCTTTGTGTGTTTTGTCTCAGCAAACCCACATTTTTCTCCATGATCTTCAAGTGAAATGCGTATACATCTTGGGGTGTCAGCTGGGTGCCTAGGCCTGCACCTGTAGACTTAGCCACTTGTCATAGTGAAGTGAGAGGAGGCCTTTGAGCCCAGGAGTTCCAGAAGAGCCTAGGAGACAGAGTGAGGTCTCATCTCAAACAGCAAACAACAGAACTATTCCAACAAACTTCTGAGGTATTTACAAATGAAGTAAAAGCTTTCTCTACACACATGCATACCCACCCACACTTTTTTATTTTTATTTTTTTTTAAGTACTGTCCACTATGTGAGCTGGGCATTAAACTAGGGTCATCAGGCCCAACAGTAATTACTTAACCAGCCATCTTGTCACCCTCTCATTGCTTTCTAAGTAATTTCATTGATGTTAAAAAAATGAGGTTACTTAACCTTACCAGGTTTTGCCATAATAAGAAATCTACAAATTTGCTTTTTAATTCTACAAGTTTAGCGATGTGTTGTCTAGTTAATTTCATAACATTATGAAAGTATATGAACCATGAGATGGGGGTATTGAGGGGCTGTTGTGCTGTTGCTCAGACATGTCTGTTGACAAGGCAAGAAATGTCAGCCCTTGAGCTGGAAGGGCCTCCCGAGGATCCGAGTAACAACCGTGGTGATTTAGGCAAATTAGCTTAATGAAATCTTTTCTGTTGAATAATCCCATGTTTGTATGTAAAATACAGGGTTCCTCATCAGCTGCCATGTCTGGCTGGAGGCTGTTTCCCTTTACAGAAGAATCTGGAATGTCTTGTTCCTGTCGAGGGGGGGGAAGGGAGAACTTAGCCCAAATAAGGGGTTACCTTTCTGGTGCTGCTGGGTGTAGCCTCCTCTAGTTTTCAGGAAAGGGAGCTCTCTCAGAAAGAGAGAAACTGTCTCAGGGAAGGGAGAAGCTGTTTCAGGAAGGGAGAAGCTGTTTAGCAGGGTTTGTCTACCTGGATTGCAGCAGGCAGGGTGTGGCATTTGCCCTCTTGCCCCCAGCTGAATAAGTGAAGAATTAGCTGTGTATACTGCGGCAAGAGAAGGTCCACTGTAACATTACTTGAACCACTTGGTTTTGGTTTGTTTTGTTTTGCTTTTTCAAGACAGGGTTTCTTGTCTAGCCCTGACTATCCTGGAACTCACTCTGTAGACTAGGCTAGCCTCAAACTCACAGCAATTTGCCTGCCTCTGCCCCCCAAGTACTGGGATTAAAGGCGTGCATCACCACCATCTGGCTTGGTTGTTGTTTTAAATCTGGCTTATGGGAAGGCTTAAGTCTGAGGAGAGAATTACAATTAAAATTTTTAACTGAAACTAGGGATACTTGGGCAGTGAGATGGCTCAGTGGGTAAAGGTGCTTGCTGTGTAAACCTGAAGACTTGAGTTCAATCCCCAGAACCCACATAAAGGTGGAAGGAGAGAACTGACACCATAAAGTTGTTATCTGACTTACATGTGTGTGCTGTGGAACAGAGGCTCACATACATGTCACATCCCCTTGGGATACTTTTTTAGAGCAAAAATATAATAATAATGGACCACTTTTTCATGCACCCTTTAAAAATATTTTTTATTTATGTTTTGACAATTTCATACACATGTATCTTTTATCTTTTTTAAAAAATAATTTATTTTATGTGCATTGGCTTGAGGGTGTCAGACCACTTGGAACTGCTTATGGACAGTTGTGAACTGCCATGTTCACAACTGGGAACTGAACCAGGTGCTGGGAGTTGAACCAGGTCCCTTGGAAGAGCAGACAGTGCTCTTAACCACTGAGCCATCTCTCCACCCCTATATCTTGTATCATGATCATATCCACATCCAAAATGCTTTGCCAGATTTATAATGATAGTTGAACCAGGGCCACCTGATAGTCCATCTGTGTCTGTAAAGAAGGTTGCTTTACATGAGTATTTGTATCTGAATATGTTCTGGCCAACCATAGTCCATGGAGCAGTTTTCTTGGGAGTGCTTTTTGGCCCCTCAGCTTGACCAAAGATGCTTTAAACGATTCCCTTTGAGTATGTCTCTGTGTGTACATGTGTGCATAGCATGTTTATTCCATTCCTCTTGAGTGACCGTCCAGTTCCCTTCTGTGTCTGAGCCCAGGCCACCTGAGGCAGGTTCTGGTCCTCCTCCAGGAGCCTGGGGCACTTGAAGAATAGTGAGCTGCACAGGATCTGGGGCCAGTCCTGTGTCCAGGGCTCCTTCTTTGTGTTCCATCACAGCACTGAGAGCAGATGACTTACTTCCGGTAGAGCACTTGGCACAGCTGTGTCCAGAGAGGGTGTCAGCTGCTACTTCTGTCTCAGTATGGACAGTAACGTCTCACCTTTCTGAATCTGCTCATGGAAGCTGGTTTCTCCCCATGCTGTGAAAGGTGAAAGGTCGTGGATTTCACCATACTGGGCTTGTACTAGACTGAAGGACAATGCCTTTCACCTAAGGGACACTGACTGAACAGGAGATTAGAATGGGGATCCAGGGCAATTTTTCTCCTCCTCACATAACTTCCTTCCGGGCAAATAACAAATTTTAAGAGAGTTGGTTTCTGAAAGAGATCAGAGTATCTAGCTTGTTAGAGTTAACAAAACTAATACATACTTAACTGAGTTTCCTGATTGAAAGTGTATGGCTAACAGCCCTCCGTCAATTTCTTCTTAATTGAGAAGTGTTGGTGTAGGAAGTGCATTGTCATACTCCCATATGGTTTTAGGTTCTTTGTGGCTGTCTATATCTGTTTCTTAATCTAGTGCTTTAATCCCCATCTTGCTCTTGCAGGTGGTTAGAGGTGGAGTCCCACCATAGCTGGTGTGTGTTGCACCAGTCATTTCCTGTTTGGACCCTCCTTTCTTCTGTTGCTTTATTTGTTTGCTTGCTTCCTCGATTGCTTGTTAGAGACAAGGGTTCCTTCTGCAGCCCAGACTAGCCTGGAGCTCTCCATCCTCCTCCTGTCTCCCTAGGTGCTCGGACTAAGACGTGAACCACATGTCCAGCTCATTCTTTGTGAACAGTTTGTTTGTAAACAGTTCTGCAGAGTTCCACCTCATTTCTGGACTTTTCATGAAGCATTCTCTTTCACTTGGCTACTTCGTTCATTCTCCCATCCAACTACTTAGTGACCTAGTTCTATATGCTGTTCATATAGTCAATACCAAGAGACAGGTCCTGTTTAAATGAGTAATAGAGGTTAAGGTGGGCATTGTTGCAATTTAAGGTGATAAGGGAAGGTCCCAAGACTTCAGGAAGAAAAGTAGCCAGCTCTGTGGGAGACTCTTGTAGATTGTGGGCCGAGAGAACAGCTAGCACAGTGCCTTTGAGTAGAATGTGCTCCAGCGTGCTCCAGCCAGTCATACAACACACAGAAATCCTGTGTGGCCTGGAGGAGGAGTGGTGTGCAGGGAATGGGAAAGTAGGCTCCTTTAGTCTTAGCAAGGAAGCAAAGTTTTCTTTTAAAGTGCCTTAGAAAGGCACTGATGAACTTCACCCGGAAGTGCAGTAATGAAGTTGTTGGGTAAGTTTTGTTTGTTTTGATTTTTTGAGATGTGATCTTTTTTTAAAGCCCAGACTGACCTTAAACTCTTGATGATCTTGTCCTCAGAATAGCTAGGACAACAGAAGTGTGTCACCACTCCCAACTCCTAAATTGTGTTATTACAAGAACCTTCCTCTTAGCTTCCTGTGGGAAGTGGATGGGAGGAGGTCTTAGAGGCTTGGGGTTCCCTGCATGTGTTCTCATGTTCTGATGGTGTCTTTGGTGGGTGTTCAGAGTTGTTAGAATGTAGGATTGTGAATGAAAGAACAGTGTACACTGAGTTTCTGGGTGGAGGATCTGGCTAGGTTTGGGAAGAAAACTTGGTGGGGCCAAGTAAATAATTACCTCTGTAGTTAAGAGCCCTTGCTATTCTTGGAGAGGACCCAGCTTTGGTTCCCAGCTTTCACATGGTAGCTCACAATTGTCTGTAACTCCAGTTCTAGAGGATCCATGTGGGTGTTGGGAATTGAATCCAGGTCCTCTGGCAGAGAAATCAGTGCTCTTAACTGCTGAGCCATCTCCATAGCCCTGTTACCCTGTTTTTTTTACTAGGCTAGACTGGCTAGCCGCAGGCCTCAGGGATCATCCTCTGTCTGCCTTACCAGCACTGGCATTACAGCTGCTCATTCCTGGACCTGACATTAATGTGGGTACTGGGAGTCAAACTCAGGTCCCCATGTTTGCAAGGCAAGTACTTTACTTTCTTTTTTTTTCTCTTACATGTTGAGGTGTTTTGTGTGTATGCGTATCTGTGCACCATGTGTGTGCAGTACCTGCAGAGGCCACAAGAGGGCATTGGATGCTCCAGAATTGAAGGCACAGGTGGTTGTAAACTGGCTGCTTCGGTACTGGGAATAAAACCAGGGTTATCTGGAAAAGCAGCCAGTGCTCTTAACTTTTGAGCCATTACTCCAGTTCCTAGATCAGAGTTTGTTTGTTTGTTTTTTTAAATAATAAATACTAGAAGAAAACATTTAAAAATTATTTTGTAATTTCAGAATGACTGTATTTCTGAGTATGTCAGACTCTGGTACTTGCTTCAAAAGCACATGCACTAAAATTAGAATAACGCCAAGATTAGCATGGCCTCTGCATAGATGACACACAAATTTATTACTCCAGAAGACACAACGGAAAGTATTGATGATTTCAGCTACTGAGAAATAAAATTCTCCCTGTGGAAAGTTCGAGGACAAAGTAAAAACAAAACAAAAAACTGACATAAAATTGGGAGACATTCTGATGGCATCTTAATGTGTGTCTTAGGTGTTTTGTCTCAGTCAAGAGTTTCTGTAGTAGTGAGGCTCAGCTGAGAAATGTTTCGTGGAGGAGGCGCAAGCAGTGGAAGTGTGGGAAGGTCCCGAGCTCTCAGCATGTTCTATACTGCTTTTCACCTCCCTGGTTGATAAAGGTGAACACTCAGTTCCCTAGTGGAGTGCTGGCACAGGAGCTCTTCTGATTGGTGATGGGCAGTGGTACAGCCATGCCCTTTATTCTACCTAGATGAGAGATGCTGACACATTTATGCAATGCTCTGTGTTTCTGGTGAACTTGCAAGGTTGTTACCAGCAGGATGTGTGTTTCAGGGCTTTGGGTACGTTGTGGTACAAGCTAATCCTGGAGCATTGTGTATGGTATGTGTGGGTAGATACTGAATGCTGTGAGATTTGGTGCATAGTGCAAAAGGCCAAGTGCACAACATGTTAATAGCCTTAGTGTGAACCAAAAAAAACCCATGTACAAAAGTTTTTAATTTAAAGATAATTATAGACTCACAGGAAATTACAAAGGGAGTATTTAGAGTCCCATGAACCTTTTACCCTTCTCTCTCTGGTGACAAACACATTACAAGTAAGAAAAAGCAATGGACTGTTGCCCATTCATACTGTGCTGGCTTTCCGTTAGCACTCTTGTGCTTGTGTATATGCACATTGCATGTGTTATTCTATGCTGTTTTGTCTAGAGGTTCTAATTTGTAGCACCTAAATTGAGACAAATTTTGTTGTTGCTATTTTGTTTTGTTTCCTTGAGACAGGGTCTCATGTAGCCCAAGTTAACCTGAATGCACTATATAGCTAAGAATGGCCTGAAACACTTTCTACTTCCTCTGAATGTTTGGAGTATAAGTGTGTGCCACCAGGTCTGGTGTAGATAAAGGGTTTTCTATAGGGTATTTTAAGCAGGATCCACAAGAGACTGGAAGCAGTGATTGCTTGGTTGCTTTTGGGGAAGACAAATGAGGTGAGTCAATGTGACAGTATTGTTGGGAAGGAGATATTCCTTTTTACTATCATAGTGCCTTATAAACAATTCAAGACATCTCTGTGACACTTATGTGGAACTGTCAAGGCCAGAGAGCCATCTGCAACTCCCAGAGATGGATGGGGTATGGTCAGTAGTCGAGGCCTAGCTGGGTGTCATTGACATCTGAAGGTCTTCTAGGGAAGAGAGTACAGATGAAGCCCAGGCTGCTTGCCCAAGGGAAGGACAGGTGAAGATGAGCTTCAGGCTTTGAAGATACAGTGGCCAGTGAGGTAGGGCTTAGGAAAGGCCATGAGGGAAGGTGAGGAAGAAGTAAAAAAGTGAGCAAAAGTAGCGTAGCTTTTGCTCTGTGTGAGCAAGTGACTGTTGCGTTTTCTTTAAACGTTTCTCCTACTTACCTGCAGGGAAGATACCATGATCAAGATGGTGGTTTTCCCAGTTGATGGTCATTGTTGCATTTGGGCTGTGTTGACTCCTGAGATTTTCCAAATTCGGGAAATACAACTGCATAATTTGTGGTAATGGGGGATTGTATTTGTGTTCTTCCTGTAAAGAAAAAAATATTTTCAGCTTGACAGAGTAGTGCACACCTTTAATCTCAGCCCTTGAGAAACAGAGGCAGGTGGATCTTTGTGAATTCAAGGCCAGCCTGTTCTACAGAGTGAATTCAGGACAGTCAGGGCTACACAGAGAAACCTTGTCTCAAAATAGGATGAAAAGAAAAAGAAAAAAAAAAAGAAGGAAAGAAGGAGAGGAGGAAAAGGAAAAACCCATAAAAACATTCTCTTTAAAGTTAAGGTCAAGTACCTGGAGAGGTGTTGCACGTCTGTAATCCCAGCTCTCGGGGGAGGCAAAGGCAGGTGCTCTCTGTAAATTCAAGGCCAGCTTGGTCTACAAAACTAGTCCAGGACAGCCAAGGCTAAATAGACCTGTCTCAAAAAACAAAAACAAACAAACAAACAAAAAATGGAGGTGGGAGGTAGGGTTTTTTTCCAAGTGAAGTTACAGCTATAGTTATTTATTTATTTATTTTGGTTTTTCTTTTGGATTTTTGAGACGGGTTTTTTTTGTAGCCTTCACTGTTCTAGAACTAGCTTTGTAGACCAGGCTGGCCTCGAACTGAACTCACAGAGATCCTCCTCCTTCTGCCTCTTGAGTGGGGATTGAAGGTGTGTGCCACTGCCAGCTAAAGATTTTATTTTTATTTATTCATTTGTTTTATTTTTTGTGTGTGTCTGTATATGTGTATGCCACTTGTGTTCAAGTACTCTCAGAGGCCAGAAGAGAGCATTGGATCCTCTGCAGCTATTGTTCCAGGAGGTTGTGGGTCATTGGATATGGGTGCAGGTGACTGAACTCAGGTCCTCTGCAGGAGCAGTGTACACTTACTCTTAAGGGCTTTAACCACAGAGCCATCTATCCAGCTCCTCCCCTTCTCTTCCTCTAACCCTTCCCTCCGCCCTCCCAGTGCTTGGTGATTGATTCCCGGGTCTTGAGCTTCCTATGCATGAGTTCTCACTGAGACAGTAAGGTTCTGACTCTAATTCAGTCCTGATAAGGGCTTGTGATGTAGTCTAGTAGTAGACTCCATGTTTAGCCCATGTGAGGTTTTGGATCCAGCCTCTGCACTCTGTGCCACATTCCCTACACATAAAAAGCAAGTAAGGGAATTGGTCCAATTCAAGTGAAAGAGAGAGAAAGCTTTATGGTCTAAGTTTGTCTAAGGAAAGCCTCAGAGGCAGTGCGGCAAGTGTTTTCTTTCTTTTTTAAAAGTTTGTTGTTTTAAAATTATTTATTTTTATTTTATATGTATTGGTTGTATATCTGTGTGAGTGTGTTGCATCCCCTGGAACTGGAATTAGAGACAGTTGTGAGCCATCATGTGACTTGAGCCTGGGTTTTTTGGAAGAGCAGCTAGTGCTCTTAACCACTGCACCATCTTTTCACTCCCCAGGGTCATTGATTTTTAAAGGCTCATTCTGGAAATTTTCAAAGACATGAAAGTGAATTCCTGAACTTGCCACTCACGGTTATCAGTGTTCTGCCTTTTCATCCTGATTCCCCTCTTACAAGTTAGAAAAGTGTTTGATTGTTATTTTTTATTTGATTTTATTTTCTTGAGACAGGTGGAGCCCTGGTTGTCCTGGTAATTGCTCTGTGTTCGCCACCAGGCCATGGGGAAATATTTGAGAGCAAGTGGTAGATGTCTTTTTTGAGTACCACCTTTGCAGTATCAAATACAAGTTCTTAGCACTTGATAGTGTTAGGAAGACCAAAGGATGCATGCCAGTCAACCTCCAATTCTGTATATCTTAAAATGACATTTCAGTGGTCATTAATGAAAGCAATAGTGAAACCAGGACATTCTAGCTGCCAGCTGGAAGGATGGGTGAAATTTTCGTTCTGTCTCAGGTCTGAACACACAAGTTGTATGCTAAGATACTTTGTTCATTGCACATCTTTCTTCTCAGCCGAGGGTGATTGGAGGCCCCTTCCCATACTGGGCCTCCAGGGATGTTTGGCAATATCTGGAGATATATTTGATTGCCACAGATGGTAGATAGAGAGATTGCTAATCTCCAACAATGTGGAAGACACCCTACAAACAAGTAGCCATTAGATGCTAAGGCTGAGAATCTAGCTTAGGGATCAGGGAATCTTATTTATTTGTTTATTTATTTAATCAAGACAGGATTTCTCAGTATAACCTTGGCTGTCCTGGTTGTAGACAAGGCTGGCCTTGAACTCATAGAGGTCTGCCTGCCTCTGCCTCCAGAGTGCTAGGATTAAAGGCGTGTACCACCACCACCACCATATCCAGCAGGAATCCATATTTTAAAATTTTATGTGTGTGGGTGTTTTGCCTGCACAATCGTCCTTGTACACGTTAGAAAAAGGCGTGAGATTACCTGGAACTAGAGTCACAGATGGTTGTGAGCTGCCATTGTAGGTGCTGGGATTTGATCCCAAGTCCTAGAAGGTCAGTTGATTCTCTTACCCACTGAGCCATCTCACCAACCTCCAGAAATCCATGCTTGATTTCAGGTCCCTTCTCAGGGTTCTCTTTAACTTGCTGGGACTACTCCGTGCAGGCTGCCCAGAGGGACAGATAGCGGTAACATGAATTCACCATATTTAGAGCTGTTTGGACTGTCAGTAAAGGCTAGCTCAGCAGCCCTGGCTCTGCATACTAGGAAGTCAGGTCTCTCTGAGGCAGGCGGATGCAAAGTGTTCATTTCTGGAGATCTTCCAGAAGGTAAACAAGGCTGAGATTGTTCTTGTGACAGTTCATGCATGTGGTTTGACAGGAAGAAACAAAACCTGTATGAGGAAGGGAGATGACTGTGTGGAGACTAGTTAGGAGTAGTATATAAGATTGGCAGACTCATGTACAGCGAGATAATAGTATGCTGTGGACACAAGACCACAGGGACCCCAAAGAAAGGCCTAATGGGCTCCTCAGTGTCCAGAACTTTTGGAGATGGGTATGTTCTGGTCACAGTGAAGGGCCTAGAGTTGGGTGTTTTAATGGGGATCAAGAATTGCTGGCAGCTACCCTAATTTTGTGCCTTGTTTCTTTGCAGATTGCTCATTTAGCAAGTGGATGTGCGGGGTAACATGTCCAGTGTGTCCGAGGAGAGAAGAAAGAGGCAGCACAACATTAAGGAAGGTCTACAGTTCATCCAGTAAGAGCTTGACACCTCATGGCCAGTGTGCTCATTATGGAGTCCACATGTGTGGAAAGGCAGAGGACTCTTGCTTTTTTCCAGGCTTGTATTATTCTGTTTTGAGGTAGAATCTCACACTGTATCCCCAGAAAGCCTCACACTCCTAGGAATCCTCCTGCCTTCGTCTTTAAGGCATGAGCCACCATACCTAGCAAGGCTGAGAGAACACATTTCCCTGCTAGCACTTTTTTCCTTATCCTTTTGGATGTTTTTATGTACTTCTTATCACTGGATTTTAGGGCTAAATCCCTGATGTTGCAGCCTCTTTCCCTAAATTAGATTAAAGCATTGGGCTGGGTTCCCATAAGAAGCATACTGGTAAATTAAACATCTGGAATGAACATCTGCAGTAAAGAGGGCTTTTGCTTCAGACATTATGTTAGGAACAGCACCAGTGACAGCTTTTCCTGGGGAACATGTCCAGAACAGAAGGGCATCTTTTTTTCTTCTGGGAAGGAGACATTGTTGGGCAGTTAATCACATCAGAAATTGACAATAGTAGATTCAAAAGAAGTGTTGGACTTAAGGAATAATAACACCTTCTGTGGTGGCCAGTGCCTAAAATCGCAGTACTTGTCTGTAATTCCTGCACTGGGGGGCTAGTGGCAGGAGAATCAAGAGTTTGAGGCCAATCTGGGTTATATGAGACCCTGTCTTTAAAAAAAAAAAGCTGAGCAGTGGTGGCACATGCCTTTAATCGAGGCATAGGTGGTTGGATCTCTGAGTTCAAGCCCAGCTTGGTCTGTAAGAGTGAGTTCCAAAACAGCCAGGACTATACAGAGAAACCTTGTCTCAGGAAAAGAAAATAGTTTTCTAAAAACTGCAACTTTTTTTTTTTTTTTTTTTTTTTTTTGTGGTGTTTTGAGATAGGACTTCTCTGTAGCCCTGGCTGTACTGGACTTGTTTTGTAGACCAGGTTGGCCTTGAAGTCACATATCTGCCTGCCTCTGCCTGTGCTGGGATCATAGACGTGCAATACTGCACCCTGCTTTTTTTTTTTTTTTTTTAAGGTTTGTTTTTATTTGTATAAGTGTTTTACCTCCATATATGTATGTCTACGGTCTATGTGTGTGGTGCCCTCAGAAGCCAAAAGAAAGTGCTAGGTCTTGGAGTTGTCATGTGGCTGTTGGGAACTGAATCAGGGTCCTCTGCAAGAAAAGCAAGTACTGTGGGGTTTTTGTTCTTTGTTTTTTTTCTTAGGCAGGGTTTCTTAGCTGGACTTGCTTTGTAGACCAGGCTGGCCTCGAACTCACTGAGCCGATCTCCTTGAGTACTGGGATTACAGGCACTCGCTACCGTGAGTGGCTACACTTCCTCTTAACTGCTGAACCATCTCTCCAGCCCCTAAAAAACACAGGTTAAGATAACTTCTGGCTGAATAACACAGATTGGGAGCCTGTCTTGGTGGAGCTTTTTTTTTTTTTTTTTTTTTTTTTTTGGGAGGGGTTTAGAGACGGGGTTTCTTGATGTAGCCTCGCCTGTCCTGGAGTCAATTTGTAAATCAGTCGGGCCTGGAACTCCCAGTGATCCGCCTGCCTCTGCCTCCTGAGTGCTGGGATTACGGGCGTTAGTCACCATGTCCATCTGGTGGAGCATTCTTGTAATCCTAGGATTTGGGAACTGGAGGCAGGCTGATCTCAGCAAGTTCCAGACCAGTCAGGGCTACTGTCTCAGAACAAACAAAATTTTTAGTAGAACTTGGTAACTACAAAAGATTTATTTCTTTTTCTCAGGTCTCCATTGTCATATCCAGGGACCCAGGAGCAATATGCGGTAATGACTTTGGGAAGGGCTGTGGATGGTCACAGGGGCTTCAGTCTACAGCAGGATTGGCATTTCTGGCCTTGTGTGTCACACCTGACCAGCTGCCCTCTTTCACAAATAAAGCTTTATCAGAACACTGCCATCACAGCCATTTGTTATGGATTCTCTGTAGTGCCTTTGTGAAACAGGACAGAACTTAAATGTCCCACAAGGATTTACATATTCTCTTTTTGGCATTACAGAAAAAACTTGCCAAACTCTTCTGTACAGAGGTTTTTTGGGGCATGTTTGGCCAGTTGTCCTGCGCTTTGATTCCTGTGTTTTGTGGTTTGAGTTAGTATGCATTTTGAGTCTTTTCCCAATTAATTAACATTTTTATAAAAAATAAATACGGTGAAATTCAACAGAGAATGTGGAAGGATCATCATTTTTACTTTCAATAACTCCTGACAGCAGTGAAGGAGGATTGTCTGGGTAGCAGAAGGGAAGACCTAGTGATGAAATGGCCATACACAGGGAGAAAGTGGCCACACCTTTGGGCCTTGGACTATAGAACCGTGGCTTTGAATCTCTTGAGTGTGTGTTTCCAAGTGTCCACATTCCTCCTTCCTGTGGTTAGTTCCTCTCTTCTCTCCACTGAGGACAGTCAGAAAGTATTGAGCTGAAATACCTGGAAAAATCCTTTTGGTTTTCCACATATGGAACTGGGACCCACAGAGGTTAAGTGACATGTCACAAGCCACAGCAGGCATCAATGCCTGATTTGTTCCTCAGTAATCTAGTCTGTTTAAATATGTTTATTAGGACCCAAAACATCTGATCTTGTGATAGAAAAGGTCTTTTAAAGTATCAAGGCATTTTTATACTTATCAAAAAAATGGGTCTCATCACTGTGTAAACAAATTACTTAGCCTCACTTCCTTTCCCTAAATTAGGAAATGATCTAAACAAATAGCTTATGAAGGAAGAAATACAGGGCCAGAGAGATGGCTCAGCATGTAAAGGTACCAGGCACCAAGCCTAATGACTTGAATTTCTTCCATGGGTTCCACATGGTGGAAGGAGAGATTTGACTCTCACAGATTCTTCGACCTTCACGCATAAACAGTGGCCTGCATACAACCACTCCTTCCAGCCTCCCACAAATAATGTAAGGTTTTTTAAAGAAGAAATGTAAATGGGTCATAAAAAAGTGGTAAGGTTTAACCATACTGGTAAAGACATGGAAATACTAAAGTGTACTGTGCACACGCTCCCTAGTGCACTGTACAACAGCATGCTGAAAGCGTTACCATTGCCTCATCAGAAATACTAGTCACTGGCTTAAAGCTGGGTGCTGTAGCTCATGGCTGCACTCTCAGCTTGTGGGAAGCAGTTCTGCCCAGCAATGCTTTCTGGACTTTTAGGCATAAACTTGGTGTTTACTTCTGTCTTATCTTGTTCTGGCTTCAAGAGGCAATTTTCTCTTTTTAGGTATATTTGCACGCTCTTGTAAGAAATCTTTTTAATGAAGGAAATGATATTTATCGGGAATGTGATTGGAGTAGCTCTTTAAGTCAGTACTCGGAAGCTTTGAATATAGCTGATTATGCAAAGTCTGAAGAAATTGTAATTCCTAAAGAAATCATTGAAAAACTCCATATAAATCGTATCGCCTGCTATTCTAATATGGTGAGTTGGGAGTTTTAAAATTAACTTTAGAGAGTTTTCTTCAGTAGTACATTAATATGAAGTCGTTTTCTTGGTTTTTGCCTGGACTAGGGGTGGAACTGAGGCCTCTTACTTTTGAAGTCCTAGCATAACAGGAGGACAAGTGCCCCTGAACTGCCTCCCTGGCTCTGCCCATCAGTACTCTGGGGTGGCCGGTGTTGCTGTCTATAGTGGATACCTGATAACTTGGGGGTTAACATTGTATCTTTTTAAAACTGTCATGTCAGCACTAGAGATTTATGGGTACCATGTGATGTACCAGTGATGTGTGTACACTGGAGAGTGTTCAAAGAGTCATTTGCTTGTCGTGAGGACATGGGCAGTCTCTTCATTTTTTTTTTTTTTTTCTATTTTTAAATTTTCTTTTTACAAAGAATAGTTGTAAAAGTTTCTATGCTCTTGGATGATTTCTGGGTGCCAGCCACGAGCAGTTTTTTCTTGCAAGATAAGTCTGCAGTATTTATTTGTTGTTCTTTCAAGAAGTTTTTGCTTTATTTCTTACGTGGTCTGGGTATGTAACGTAGGACTTGCTAGGCAAACACTCTACCTTGAGCTACACTGCAGCCCTTTGCTAAGCTCTCTTGAAGTCCATAGCACACTATCATTACTATAGTTGCTGTTTGGCATTTAATCTGTGGGTCATCAGGGTTACTCAGCAAATGCTTTTAGGTGGTCAGCCATCTCACCAACCACCCATTTGACTTTAAATATATATTTCTTAGACTTATTTTGATTTATGTTTTGCCAGCATGCATGCATGAACACTGTGTCTATGCAGTGTGTATGAGTGTTTTTGTTTCTGTCTTGTGGTGCACTGTCATGTTTACTTGGTGCCTGTGGAGTCCAGAAGAGGATATCTGATACCCTGGAATTGGAGTTATAGCCAATTGTGAGCGCCCTTTTGGATGCTGGGAATTAAACCTGGGTCTCTGGAAGAGGGGCCATTGTTCTTAACTGCTGATCAATCTCTCCAGCATCCACATTTGTCTTTTTGTTGTTGTTGTTGTTTTTGTTTTGTTTTTTGAGACAGGGTTTCTCTGTGAGGCTTTGGCTGACCTGGAACTTACTTTGTAAACCAGGATGGCCTCAAACTTACACAGATCCACCTGCCTCTGCCTCCCTGAGTCCTGGGAGGTTCACATTTGTCATTTTTAATGGATTTAAAAGCAGTGATGACAGTGAGGAGGAAATAGGTTAGATTATGGTACTGAGACACTAGTCATGACCCAAAAGCTTTCCTCTGTGGAAGTCTAGGATCCTATGACCAACTACTCACATCTGTCTCATATGGGGTAGAGAGTATAGAGATATTCATGATAATTTTCCTAGTTTTATGTATGTAGAATATCCTAATAGAATTACTCAAATGAAAAAACAACATTGTGAACTTTGAGTTTAATTTGAAGGTCATAATACGGAGTCATACATTTGTTTTCAAGTATGAAACAGGCATGGGAGTGAGATATCAATCTTGTGATTCTGGCTTTCTCTTTTGGCCTTTGACACCAGGGTTTCCATGATAAAGTGTTAGAAGACTGTCATGCTGTCCTCAGTGTTAATGCCAATAACTGCAAGGCTCTGTATCGGAAGTCTAAGGCTCTAAGTGACTTAGGACGCTATAGAGAGGCCTATGATGCTGTTGCGAAGTGCTCCTTAGCAGTGCCTCAGGTACGGAATTGATACTTTAATTTGTTTGTTTTCATCACTCTCATGTGGAGAAATGGCACATTAAAGAATCAAATTTTCATGCAACCATCAACCTGCTTTAGTCAAATTTAATAGCTAATAAAGCAAGTGTCTAGATGAGAATGTCATAGCCCTCTTTGCTTATTTCACTGCAGATATATATTCATGATTGTTGGCTTTTTTTCCCCTTAGGATGAGCATGTAATAAAACTAACTCAAGAATTAGCTCAGAAATTGGGATTTAAAATAAGGAAAGCATATGTTAGAGCTGAGGTAAGCAAACTTGTCTTCCAGAATTGTTCATTTTGTTTTATAATCTTGAATCTGTTTTGAAATTGTGTTTTTATTTTATTTTAGCTCTCACTGAAACCAGTTCTTGGGGACAGAGCTACCAAGGTAGGCTTATTATCTGTATAAGAATCATGTTTCTGAGAAAAGAAGAGATGGAAGTCTTAGCAGCTGTGTATTTTGTATTTTTAGTGTGTATCTCTTTGATGCCTCAAACATAAAGTTGGCCATGGCTTCCTGTCACTTTAGAGAACAAAACAATTCAAGTACTGTACTTTAGTCTTAGCCAGTATTTCCTGCAGGCCACTAGAGCATGTGACAGGATGTGAACAGATAGATGCACAGTTTTCTTTGAAAACTAAATCGAGCCAGATACTAGTTTTGAGAGATATTGGGGTTAAAAAAAAGAATTTAACAACAACAACAAAAATGACTGGAGAGATGGTTCTACAGTTAGGAGTACTTGTTGCTATTGCAGAGGACTCAGATTGAATTGTTATCACCCATATGGTAGTTAAAAATCATCAGTAACTCCAGTTCCAGGGGATTTGATGCTGTCTTGTGACTTGCCGGGGCACCAAGCACACATGTGGTGTATATACATACATAGGGAAACCAGATAAAATAAAATGAACAAGTCTAATTTTTAAAACCTAAAAAAAAAAAAAAAATATATATATATATATATATATATATATATATATATCAAAGCTTTGTAATGGCAGTAGATGTTGTTAGTCTCTGGTCTCAGACGGTAGAGAGAAGCAGAAGGATCTCTGAGAGTTCAAGACCAGCCGTGGTCTACATAGAGTTTCCAGGCCAGCAAGGAAAACCCTGTCTCAATTTTTTCTTTTTAAACTTTAAGTAAAGTCTTGTTATGGGGATGACACTAGCCATTGTGTAAAAAACCAGGTCTGATGATGCCTGTGCAATTCCAGATATGGAAACAGGAGGACCAGAAGTTCAAGGTCATTCTCAGCTATATCCTGAGTTTGAGGCTAGCATGGGCTACATGAGACCTTGTCTTAAAGGAAGAAGAAGCAGGGCATGGTAGCACACGCCGTTTAATCTCAGCATTCAAGAGGCAGAGGCAGAGGCAGGTAGATCTCTGAGTTGGAGGCTAGCATAGTCTGTGTACTGAGTTTCAGGCCAACCAGGGCTATATGAGACCCTGTCTTGAAACACACACACAGACACAAAAGAGTGCGTTTGAATGTTCCTTTGATTTCTTGTACCTTCGTCAAATGCCTTTGCAAATCTGCCACTCTTTTTGGATGAATTTTACAGACTGTTTTAGTGTTTAGAATCCTGAAAACATGATTCACTGTTTGTTTAATTTCCAGGCTCTGAACTATTCTGTGGAAGATATTGAGCCAGGTACGTTTTTACTTGAGATCTTAACCCTCTGAAATATGCCTGCCAGCTTGCCAGTGTTAGCCTTTGTATGTTATATAGTATAGTCACGTGAGATTGGTGTGTGATGAAAGCGAGACCGTGATTGCTTTCATATTTTCACCTAGCCGTCATGCCCTATTATTTGCCAGTTACACTTCTATTTTGTAAATACAGTGTCTTAGAGTGGGTAAATTTCTGTGTTTTGTTACAGATTTGTTAACCCCAAGGCAAGAAGTACTTCCAGTTGTCTCCTTTCCTCCATCCGGTTTTTCTCATGACATTGGGAGTGAGCTGGCCTCAGTTCCTATAATGCCTGTAACTTCTGTTTTGCAACTGCAAGTGGATGAGAACCCTCTGCCATCTACAGTGTTTGCAAATGGAGGAAAGATCCCATTCACCATGTCAGATGCTTTTGTAGATGATGGAGACATTGTCCTTGGGGATGAAATAGATGATCTCCTTGATTCTGCCCCAGAAACAAATGATACTGTTATGGTGAGTTTCATTATTTAGTTTCTCTTTTTAAAAAAAGTGTGTTTGTGTGTATGTGAGAGAGAGAGAGATGTGTGCTGGTACCCATGGGGACCAGAAGAGGATATCAGATCCCGTGGAGATGGAGTTACAGGCAGTTGTAAGCCACGCTGTTACTATGGGTTTGAGAAACAGAACTCAGGTCTTTCAGATCTTAACTGCTGAGCCATCTCTCCTGCTCTGTTTAGTTTCTCAAAATCCTCTCTGTCTATGTCTCGCTCAAAAGTTTGTCTGCTGTCTGTCTATCTTTCTTTTGGTTTTTCGAGACAGGGTTTCTCTGTGTAGCCTTGGCTGTCTTGGACTTGCTCTGTAGAACAGGCAGGCCTCAAACTCACAGAGATCTGTTTGCCTCTGCCTCCTGATTGCTGGGATTACAGGGGTATGCCACCACGCCCAGCTTTTTTTATTTTTAACAAAGGTTCCAGGGATTGAACTCTGGTCTTCATGCTTATAAGGCAAGCATTTTACCCACTAAGCCATCTTCCCGGCCTGACTTTCTCTTCTCAAGGACATAGTTATTTCCTGTATAAATTATAGTGTAACATGATAGAAAATTTTTATTGAATCTAAGATTACTTAACTTGACTTTTTTTTTTTTTTCTTCTCTGAGGATAATTGGATACTTGTTTATTGCTGAAATAAAAGAAAGGAACATTCTGTCTAGAAGTTAGTCAATGCTTCTGGAATAGAAAGGTTAAGCATGGCATTCCGATAGAGACTGGGCATTTGAGAGCTCAGGAAATGGCTCAGTGAGTAAGGTGTTGGCCGTAAAAGCATACCAGTACCAGTGTGAAAAAGCTAGGTATGATAGTACAAGTTTGTAATCCCAGAGCTGGAGATTTGGGCACAAGGAGATTGTGGGGCTCATTGGCCAGCTGGTAGAGCCTAATTGTTGAACCCAAGGTCCCTAAAAAATGCAAGGTGGCAGCTCCTCAAGAATAACATATAATCGGGGACACTTCTATATACACACACACACCCAGATACATAAGCACATAATTAAAAATTGTAACTTAGCCAGGCATGGTAATACATGCCTTTAATCCCAACACTTTGAGGAAGAAGCAGACAGATTTTTGTGAGTTTTAGGCTAACCTGGTCTATATAGCCAGTCCAGCCAGGACTACATAAAATAAGATCCTTTCTCAAAACACACATACATACCATATATTTATGTATATACACATACACTCATACACACACACACACACACAGATATATAGAAGTCAGATAATACATACACATAATATACATATTTGTGTGTATATGTACATACACATGCACACACGCATGACACACTTGAGCTGGAGATATGGGTCAGCAGTTAAGAGCACTGGCTGTTTTTCCAGGAGACCTAGGTTTGAGTCCTGGTACCCCCGTGGTAGCTTTCAACTGTTTTTAACTTTTGTCCCAGGGGATCTGATGGCCTCTTCTGTCCTCTGCAGACATCGTACATATGTAGTGCACAGACATACATGCAAGTAGAACATCTATACACACAAAAGTAAATATATATATTTATACACACTTATGTATACACACAGATTATTTCCCTTAAAAACATTAAATATTGGAGCTGGAGAGATGGCTCATCAGTTAAGATCTCTTAATTGTTCTTCCAGAGGACTCGGGTTTACACCCACATACATGATGGCACACAACTGTCTGTAACTCCAGAGGATCTGATGATTCTCCTGGCAGGAAAACACCCACACATATAAATAAATCTTTTTTTAAAAATTGAATCTTTTTTATTTTTTAAGTTTTACGTTTACTCAGTGAGTAAAGTGCTTGCTGTGCAAGGGTGAGGACTTGAGTGGGACCCCTGGCACACACGAAAGGTAGGCGTGTGTGGTACCTTCCTGTGACTCAGAACTGGGGAACGCAGAGACCAGTGCTTCCCAGTGGCTTGCGGGCTGGCCAGCTGACACCAGACACTGGCCTTCACACATCCCACGTGAACAAGCACACCTGCACACACGTGCATGTACTGCACACACAAATTTTATCTTTTGGCACATATGTATTTTTGCACATGTGTATGTGTGTGGGTGAGCAGGGAGGGGAGAGGACAGCTTGCAGGAGTCAGTCCTTCTCTTCCACCATATGGGTCCTGTCAAACTTAAAACGTTGGGTTTGACAGCGAGAGCCTTAAACTTGGAGTCATTTTGCTGCCTCCATTTCCCCTTTTAAACAAAATGTAGAAGTTTAAAAATAAATACAAAATAAATAAAAGAGTGTAAGTTCAGGGCTAAATGTAGCTCATGATTTGCTGGCATACACGAAGCCCTGGGTTACATCCTCAGTACTGCCTGGTGTTACACATCTGGAATCCTACTTCTTGGGAGGTAGAGGCAGGAATACCAGAAGTTTAAGGTCATCTATGGTAACATAGTAAGTTTGAGACCAACTCAATGTAGTAAGACCCTATCATTAAAACAAGGCTCTACCAAGACTCAGCCTCTTAGTTGTGAATTGGAGTTCAGAGGATTCAGTCCATCCTGGCAGAGTGGGTGTGGCCTGGCAGGCAGAGAAGGGTGTGCAGAGAGCACTGCCCTTAAGATGCTGCAGTGGGCCTTCATTTGGATGCAAGCGCCCCTGTGCAGCTCGGTCCCTTTGTTGAGGGTGGGTTCTGTTCTGATATGCTGGTAGTAGAGGCGGGAAGCGAAGCTGGCAACAGAGGGTCCTGAATCTTGCTGCCATTTCTTCTCTGTAGTCCTCCACCCTGGTCAGAGGACCCCTCTCAACAGCCAGCGTGCCTCCTAGCTTGCCCTTCAGGACAACATCCCTGCTTGGAACCTTGCCCATTGGTGCAAGGTATGCTCCTCAACCCTCCTTTGCAGAGCTGTATCCACCTCTGACTTCATCCTTGGAAGACTTTTATTCTTCTTTAAATTCATTTTCACTGACTGAATCCAAACGAGGTAAGACTTTCTCCTAAATTATAAAAACTACAGTCAGTTTTCTAAAAATGAAAATGTGTATCCAATTTTGTAGAGTACTTTTAGGTGATAGTTTCTTGAAAAAAATTTTTTTTGGGGGGGCTAAACTACAAAGAGGGAACCTTCAGGTTTGAATTTGGCTTAACTGTGCCATTCTGAGAAGCAAGGGCATAGGAGTGGCATTGGCTTCAGATTGTAGGATTGGCTAAGCTGGTGTTCCTTGTTTAGGGGTAAATGACTTGAAGTGTTTTTTGCAGTAAAAGTCTGTCCCATCTTAAAGCATGTGAACTGGCAAAACATTAACACTAGCTTCACATCTGGGTTTATATGACAGCATTTAGACCTGGTTGGGGCTTCATCTAGCTCAGCAACTTGTGTTCTCATTTTATCATGGAGTACTGAGTGAGGTTTTGGTCTGGCTAGTACTAGGCTGAATACTTGGTTTTGGTGTATTTTTGTTGTTATTAGTTTGCTTTTGTTTTTCTGGGGTGCTACACTTATTACTTAAAGTGCTCTACTGCTAAGCAACACCCCAGAACGTTACTACATACTATAAATAGTGAGAAAAGTCTTTATGTATTTTTTGAGACATTGTTATGTAGTTAAAGGGTAAAAGTCTAAATTACTGTTTCAGAGATTTACAGTGAAGAGATTGGAAAACATGGGATACAGAATGGCAGAGGGGAAGTAATTGAATGGTAGATTAAGATGAGACAGCCCTTGAGCCTCCTGTGTCTTACTGTCAGAGAGGAGGTGCCTTTCTCAGTTGTTGGAATGTGAATATGACTTTCTTAGATTTGTCTTAGTCCTATTCAGTAGGCCCTGCTGTAAATAATTTCTCCAGTAATGCCTACGGGTTACTTATGCTTTTGGCTTCTAGAAGGAAGACCCTCTCATCCCTCTTTTGTCAGTAGTGCATAAGAAAGCTTACAGGATTGGGACGGGATTGCTGTGGGAGGTCATAGGCAGTCAGCTACAATGCCCTTGTGTTCTGATTCCATGACTAGAGCGAAAAGGTCTGTTGAAGTCTTTTTATTATTTTAGATCTGTCCACCTCAACTGCTAGAGAGGGAGCAACGCTTAACAACAGTAATTCCTCCCTTTTACTTGTAAGTGCCACTTCCTCTTTTGTGCATACATCGCTTAAATTGAACGTAGGTCTGTACTTAAGTAACTGAATTATGTGAATAGAAATGAGAGTTGCCCTTGAATTTTCTGTGCTGTGGGGAGTAGTATTAGAAAACTCATCCAGAACATCCACTATAAATGTTTTGAGTGTGTGACTGGATTGTTGGAGCAAATTAGTCACATTGCTAATAGTGCAAGCTTTAGTGCAGCCTAACCGAATGTAAGAACACAGCATGTAAGATGTGTGTCCTGTGGAAGCAGAACAGCTGTGTGTTAGCAGCCATAGAGCATCACTGAGGGGCTCACAGTTCACAGTATAGTTTGTCATAGGGAAGCACTCTGGAATGGGATGGTGCCAGCTCGTCCTGTTCTCCACAAGAATTCAGTTCTTTCTTTAGTAATAGTACAATATTTGTTGCCTGTTTTTGTTTTGTTTTGTTTTCTTACTCTTTTTGCAGATGAATGGACCAGGTAGTTTGTTTGCCTCTGAAAATTTCCTGGAAATTGCAAGAGAGCCTAGAAATGACTTTGGAAACTTTTTTGGAAGTGTGATTGCTAAACCAGTTTCATCAGTGACTCCTAGGCATCCCCTTGAAGGAACCCATGAGCTGAGGCAAGCTTGCCAGATCTGCTTTGTAAAATCAGGTCAGCATCAAAGCAGTGGGCAGCAAATGCACTGTGAGGAGCTTGTGAGCAGGTGGAAATGGTGTTGGCTGTGGTGGCCACTTTGAAATGTCAGTGGCTAGGAGGGTGGCACACACCTTTAATCCCAGCACTCAGCACTTGGGAGGCAGAGGCAGGTGGATCTCTGTGAGTTCAAGGCCAGCCTGGTCTACAAAGTTAGGTCAGGGCTATACAGAGAAACCCTATCTCAAAAAACAAAACAAAACAAAACAAAAAACCAAAAAAAACCCAACCCCCCCCCCAAAAAAAAAAAAAAAACAAAAACAAAAAACAAACCCAACCAAACAAAAAGAGAAAAAGCGGGGAAGAAGAAAGAAAAGGAGCAGTCAGTGTCTGGTCCAAAAGCAATTCAAACTTCTGCCTGTTTTTACTTTTATGAGTGGTTAGAATTCCTGTTTAGACCATTTCCCTAGTAAGTCACTCAGCCAGGACTACTGCTGAATAGAGCATTGTGTTTCCTGATGAAAGGCACAAGTCTACTCAGGTAGCCTGTTTGCCTCTGATGAGATTTGGGGCCAGTGGTAGTTGGTGTTGACATGCTCGTGACTGCTTATAAACTGCCTATATTGCAACTGAAAGTTACTTGTTCTGTTCAAACAATGAGCAATCTTCTTTATGTCTTTTTCAGGCCCTAAGTTAATGGATTTCACTTACCATGCTAATCTAGATCATAAATGTAAGAAAGATATTTTAATCGGTAGGATAAAAAATGTTGACGATAAATCATGGAAAAGAATACGTCCAAGACCAACAAAAACAAATTATGAAGGACCATATTATATATGTAAAGGTATTTATTGTAATTCCTTAATGAGTGTATGTTGTATGACTAATAAACTTTTGGAAAGTCAATCTGGCCTCGTCCTCAGCCCTGTTGGCTATATTTCTTCCACTATTTCCTGTTACTAAAAATGGTTACACTAGGAGAAAAGCAGTACCTTGAATCGGGTCAGTTCATAGTTTCTCTGCTATTTTTGCTGTTTTTTGTTTTTTTTTTTTAACATCTTGTAAATATTTTACAGTTTGTGGAGACAAGGCCTAAGTCAGGTTTTAAACAGAGAACCCAGCCTCATCTTGGTAGAATTACAATGCTGAACTAAAGTGCTGAATGTGCTTCTGAGAAAACTTGTATTCTCCTTTTGGTTTTAAACTTCATCTGAATGAGCTTTTAAAGCCACTAAGAAAAAAAAGAAAAAAGAAAAAAAAAAACCACTAAGATGATTTTGCTATTTTTTGTTTTACTTATTTATTTATTTTATATATGCGTGTTTTATGTGCATGTATGTCTGTGCACCACATAAGTTCAGGACCTGCAGAGTCCAGAAGAATATTGCATCCCCCTGTAACTGCACTTACAGAAGGTGGTGAGCTGCCATGTGAATGGAACCCAGGTTTTCTGGAAGAGCAGCCAGTGCATTCTACTGCGGAGCCTTTTCTCTAACCGATTTATTTATTTATTTTTTTTAATGAGAGTATTCATTGTTCAAATGACATTTTCATACATATGTAACACATGCTTTGTGGTCATATTTACCCACTTTGCCTCTCATGTCCCAGTTTCCCTATAAAATGCTTTTTATCCTCAATGGTGCACATGTAAGTATTGAAGTGTCTTCTCCCCATTTCATTTGGAAGACTAAACCCCACCCCATCCTGACTGTTCTTGTTTGAATGATCTGGATTATCAGGGATGCTCAGATGATGTTGTAACTATGCATGCTATTCATTGGCCCTGGAAAAACAGACATCCCTGTCTCTCCGCCTTTCCAGATGTTGCTGCTGAGGATGAATGTCGATACTCTGGCCACTGTACCTTTGCTTATTGCCAAGAAGAGATAGACGTGTGGACCCTGGAAAGAAAAGGGGCATTCAGTCGAGAGGCTTTCTTTGGTGGCAATGGAAAGATCAGCCTTACTGTGGTCAAGGTTCTGCAAGAGCATCTTGGAGAGTTTACATTCCTTTGTGAGGTGATTTCTTTATGACTATTTTCTGTGGTAAAATTTGGTGATAGTGGTGGAGAGTGTATCTTTGTGGAGAGCACTTGCCTGTCATGCACAGAGGCTTCAGCATGGTGCCCGTGTGCTGGGGCATGTGTTTTTACGTCACTTGGGAAGCAGAAGCACACAGATCTCTGTGATTTTCATGCCAGCTAAGGTTACACAGTGAGAATCTTGTCTCAACAATAACCAAAACAAAAGTGTGTCCAGGTACACACTTTTAATCCAGCATTCTTGGGAGGCAAAGCCTGGTAGATCTCTATGGGGTTTACAGTCTTGTCTACATAGTGAGTTTCAGGCCTGTCAGGGCTACTTAGTAAGGCCCTTTCAAGAAAACAAAAATCTGAAAACAATTTCTGATTTGTAAGTCTCTTTATATAAAGTGCTCAGCAGACCCCTGTAGTAACCCAGTTACTCAGTAACCAGTAGGTGCTACCATTATATGAAAGAACAGGAGACAGCTGGGCCTGGTGGTACATGCCTGAAACCCCAGTGCTTAGGAGTGTGAGGCAAGAGGATCACTCTAAGTTGAAAGCCAGTTTGGGATTTAGTGGTCATGTCTCAAAACAGCCAGAGCAGAATGGATAGTATTAAAGTTTCCTGATGAGTATCAGTTGGCACAAATTATAAATTTAACGCATAAATGTATAAAGATACTGAAACTAAGGCAGTATTTTGGGCACAAAACTCAAGATTTGTATTGATTTATCTGATAATCTTTCTTTTTTTTCTATTTCAGAAATGTTTTGATCATAAACCTAGAATGATAAGTAAAAGAAATAAAGATGATTCCACTGCTTGTTCTCACCCCATTATAAAGCATGAATTTGAGGACAATAAGTATGTTGGTGATCGATTATTTATTTATTTATTTATTTATTTATTTATTTTTAATGTTTTTTGTTTTTTTGAGACAGGGTTTTTGAGTGTAGCCTTGACTATCCTAGACTCGCTTTGTTGACCAGGCTGGCCTCGAACTCACAGCAGTCCACCTGCCTCTGTCTCCCAGAGTGCTGAGATTATACAAGTGTACCACTGAGCCCGGCTGACTTCTAATGTGATTTCTAGTGAGAATAAAATAAATACTCTTAGATCCAATAAAGGCAGAAATGGATGAGATATAGAGGTACACATGGTTGGCACAGCAGAGAAGGCAAAGGCAGATAGACTCTGAGTGTCAGGTCAGCTAGGGCTCCAGAGATCACACCACCTCACACACACACACAAAAAAAAATCAGTAGATAGCATTTCTGTTCTTGTATTGTTTTGAGAAATAACTTTTAAAATACTTTTAGCTGGGTGTTATAGCACATGCATGTAATCTCAGCACTCAGGAGGCAGAAGCAGGAGGATCACACGTTTGAGTCTAGCCTGACCTACATAGTAGCTAGGACAGCCAGTGTTACATAATGAGAAAACAGTCTCAAAAAGCAAAGCAGTGAGCTGGGCAGTGGTGGTGCACACCTTTAATCCCAGCAGTTTCAAGGCAGAGGCCAGCCTGGTCTACAGAGTGAGTTTCAGGAGACAGGGCTACACAGCCCTTATCTTGAAAAACAAGCAGAAAGCAAAACAGTAGACCAGTGAGGTGATTTAGCATGCTATAGGCACTTTGTATCAAGCCTGATGACCTGAATTTGATCTCCAGGACCCACATAGTAGAAAAACAACCACTTCCAAGTTGTTCTCTGACCTCCATACGGCACCATCGAGCATGTACTTACCTGTACACACACACACAAATATGCACACACACACACACACACCATAGAGCATGTACACATACACAAACACACCATAGAGCATGAACACATAGACACACACTCCAATCTCCACTCACGCTAAATAAATGTAACAGAAAAATGTTAAAAAGTATTCTTGTTTGTTTGTCTGAGAATTAAGTTCTGAATTACTTGAATTACTAGATTGATTACATACTATAGAAAAGCATATTAGTTTATAGCTTATGACACACCTTTAGATTTTTTTCTTGCTTAAACTGTAATTGTACCATTAACTGTTGCATGTATAATTTTTTTTCTGATACTAATTTTAATAAAATGGCTTTTCAGACTAGAACTTGACATTGTGCATATGTATGTGTATATGCATAGTTTTTCAAAGTTGGCAGAGCAGCATTAAAACATTACTTTGTTTTTGTCTTAGGTGCCTTGTCCACATTTTGAGAGAGACCACAGTGAAATATTCAAAAATACGTTCTTTTCATAGTCAGTGTCAGCTTGATTTATGTCGACATGAGGTCCGTTATGGCTGCTTAAGGGAAGATGAGTGTTTCTATGCCCATAGTCTTATTGAATTGAAAGTCTGGATAATACAAAGTGAAAGAGGTGAGTCTGTTGGCTTGTTACTGTCCCTGTAAAGAAGTCAGTGAGTGACAGAACAGTAGTAAGGAGAGCCACCCTTCTCAGCCAGCTCATTTCATAAGAGTTTGGGGTTGGCAAGATGGTTCCATAGGTAAAGGCACTTGTTTCCATGCCTGATGACCTCAGTTGGATCCCTGGACTCCATGTGAAAGGAGAGAACTGACTCTGCACTTGCCCTCTGGTCTCCACTTGCATGCACACACAGTAAATACGTTACATGTAATGAAATGGAACTGTGCAGCTCATCCCTCAAGTTCGCTAGTGGGATTGAATTTAGGCCATCTGCACTTCAGGCAAGCTCTCTGCAACTAAGCTTTATCTTTTGTTCTTTTTGACTGTTCATGCCAGATAGGTCATCACTAAGTTGTTGGGCTGACCTAATCAAGGAGTCTTCCAGCCTCAGCTTCTTTAGCAATTGAGACTACAGGACTGGGCTACATTGCTTGGCTCCTATAATGTTTGTTTTTTTTAAGAGTTACCTATCTTGGATGTGGTTTCATGCAGTTAATTGTTGATACAAATCTATATATATATGTATATATATATAGAGAGAGAACATGGATTTTAAGAGTGGGAAAAGGACTCCTTAGAAGACATAAGGAGCCATGCTTGTAAATACTCTAATTTGAAATATGTGATGCAATGTACATTCATCCTTAATGGAATCAGGCTGCCTGAGAACTGGGGAGTTAAGGATTCTGTTACTCTGACTGAGACCAGATGGGTGGGTTACTGTGATGTGTCTTTTAGAGAACTTGTGTGTTTCCTAGGTATCTCTCATGATGTTATTGCTCTAGAATCTGAACAGTATTGGAAAAGCTTAGAAGCAAGCATGCCTGGAGCACAGGTATGAATTTGTGAGTTGTGTGCCTTTTTGTAGTCACCTAGTTGGTGTTAGGTTGACGATAGACTCAGGTTTATACTTGCAGTCATTTACTTAATGCTTATTCAGTTGAGTAACCCTGTGAAATTTGCAGTTTGGTTTATTACCATAAAAAAGCAAATGGCAGCCTATAATACCTGCCATTGATGTAGGACACGGATTTCCTGTTTTGCTCACTTAAGAAACAGTGGGTCTTGGGCTTTGGTAATTCTTGGTTAGGGAGATGGGTTATGTTTTGGAGTTTTGTGTCCTACTTGGTTTAACTTGTTTATCCATCGTCCTCCTTGACCCACTCAAAAACCACTTAGTTCGAAAACTAGCTTTTGTCAGTTGAGGTTTGGTATCTGTAATCATTTTTTCAGATCCTTCTGCATATTCCACATGGTTTAGATTATCAGCATATGTGTGTATGTGTATACATTTGTCGAGTCATATAGCTAGACAACTAAGCTGTGGTAGTACAAAACGTATGCTGATATAGTATGGTGGGATTTTTGTGTGTGTGTGATGGTTTCTCTGTGTAGCCTTGGCTATCCTGGATTCACTTTATAGACCAGGCTGGCCTCAAATTCACAGAGATCTGACTGCCTGTCTCCCAAGTGCTGGGATTAAAGGCATGCTCTATCACCACCAAGCTAGTATTCTGTTTTTAGAAAAGTGGTTTCTATTATAACTGATCTTTCATTGTTTAAGGTACTTGGCAATCAAATAATGCCTGGATTACTTAACATGGAAATAAAGTTTGTATGTGCTCAGTGTCTGAGAAATGGCCAAGTCATTGAACCAGACAAGAACAGAAAGTACTGCAGTGCCAAAGCACAACACTCGTAAGTATGTGTGGCTGCCTTGTCAGTCACTGCGCTCCATAGAGTGTGGTCATGCGTGTGAGAAAGGAGACCAGGACTTTGAAAAGTCAATAATTAGATATGATAACAAAGCAAAAGGAAAGAGGCTTTTAAGGATATAATAGCTGATATTTCGTAAATAGTGTTTTCTTCAGTTCTCTCACTTTCTTTGTTTAGGATTTGTAATGAATGCTGATAAATGTTGAGGGAAAGTGAGACAGTAGACTCGTAAGGCATCTCTTAGAGGGGTGAGAAGAAGAAATCTCTGGTCCTTTGGGTACACATTCTGTGCCTCTCCTTTTATGCTTTGTTTTTGCGCGAGTGTTTTTTCTGAACTCCATCTTTTTTAGGTGGACCAAAGAACGTCGTGCGATGAGAGCGATGTCTTTTGAACGTAAGAAGTGGATGAACATCCGTCCTCTCCCCACAAAGAAACAAATGCCTTTACAGTTTGATGTACATACGTAATTTTTAAGCCACTTTTTAAAATTAGGCATTTCCATTTATTAGGAAGTAGTGTTAATTCAGATTGAAGCTAAAGCCCTTTTAAGTACTGCTCATCAGTTGTAATGAAATTGAAGCTATTTTGTTTTCTTCCTTGCCCTTTGGTGTATGTTTGTGACTCTAACAGTTTTCATATTGATTGGTACTTCATAGGTAACTTAGGGTAAATAGATAACTTTTCCAGAGTTAAGGAAAGTTATGGACATAATTTAATTTTTCTAAGAATTTATTTTTTAGAGGGAATGAGGATTTCCTTTTATTTTGTTTCAGTTTGAGGTGAAGCTCAGGGCTTTGTGTATTGTCAGTGATGCTAGATGAATTCACTCCTACATTTTTCTTAATGTATCTTGGTTGTTTCACTACAACAAGAAATACAAGCTAAAAGACTCTCAAATATGCCAGACATTGGTGGTACATGGCTTTAATCTCAGCACTTGGGAGGCAGACGCAAGTGGATCTTTGTGAGTTCAGGGCCAGCTTGTTCTACATAGTTCATTCCAGGACAGCCAGGGCTACACAGAGAAACTCTGTGTTGACCCCCCCCTCCCCAACACACACACAAAAGACACTCAAAGATCTAAGGTAGCCCAGAAGAAAATATCAGTGCCACCAATGCACACCTCTAGGGAAGAGAACACCAGACCAACTTAGCATGAAGGTAGCATTTCACTCATGCAGAGGCAACTCTTAGAGGGCGTTAATGGTAACCAGACCAGGTCACTTATTATTGTATGTGGACTTTGCTTTTCACAAGGCAGTATGTGGGAGAGTCCAGAGGTATCACAGTGTGAGCTAACAGATAGGGACAGGTGGGGTATTGACAATCCATAATGCTTTCTGTCCCCAGGATGGAAATGACAGATTGTCTCAACAGAGGAGCAAAGCACAAGGTCCTCTTGTAGTGAGCTGCCCTCTGAATAACTGGGGAAAGTAGAGGAAACATGAATTTTGCATCACCTTGTAGCTTTGTAAAACTTAGTGCAAATCACAATGCTAGTGTTTGCAAGGCAGTGATCTTTTTTATCTAAAGTGGAATTAGACAGGTTTTTTTTATGGAAAGGAAAGAGATTTAGTGGGCTTTAAAGGATGCGGATGTATGTGTATTAGAGACTTGGCTAAAACAGAGCAACTGGGCTTTGTTACAACTGTTGTTGTAACAACAGTTACAGTGATAGAATACTTGCCTAGCATGTTTGAGGTCCTGAGTTCAGTTCCCAGTACTGCCAAAACAAATAAATGGTTCCTGAGGCCGCTGACCAGGACTGTTGATTTTCCTTTAATCTTGAATCTATCATAACATAACATTTCAGTAGCTTTATTGATTCTTTTCCCCCAACCATGTTAGATGTTGCTAAAAACCCTAGAATAGATTATGCACATGCATGCCTGCGTGTGTGTGCACATACATGTTATAGAGACTGTGAGGAGGTAGAAAAATCTCTTCTTTTGGAAGAGGACCTTGTTACATTACTTGGCTTCATTTTCCTATCTTGTAAAGGATCATTATGCCTTAGGTACAGTAGTGTGTTAGGAGATTTTTTTTTTGAAACCTAGCTCAGTGTCTTGTTCCTTGTACCTCCTGTTCCTTATCTTTAAAGACTGGGTAAGCCAGGAGTGGCAACTGTAATTCTAGCACTCAGAAGGCATAGGCAGGAGAGTCACCACAAGTTTAAGGCTAGCCTGGTATACATAGCAAGCAAATTCTATGCCAGCTAGGGATACACATAAAGAGACCCTGTCTCAAAGTCTCAAACAAAAGAAAACAAAAAGAATGATGAAGCTGACTTATTAAATAGACTGTTGACCTCATATAGGTTTTCATGTGGGGAGATTTTCACCCCAGGAGAAAATGTGGTTTTAGAGTTTTGCAAAAGCAGATGCTGAACATTTACTGTTCTGTAAGGTAAGTAGTGGGAAAGGCCAGTTCCTGGGGAAGAGCAAACATAGCCTAGTTAGCATTACAGCCAGCCAGCTGGTGAGACCTAGGAATGAGCTTTCTTGGCAATGGAGGTTTTTCAGGTTCATTTTTCTGGTGCCTCCTTGTTCCATTGTTAATTAAAATTTCACATAACCTGGGCTGGAGAGATGACTCAGAGATAAAGAACACTGACTGTTCTTCCAAAGGTCCTGAGTTCAATTCCCAGCCATCACATGGTGGCTCATAACCAACCATCTATAATGAGATCTGATGCCCTCTTCTATTGTGCAGGTGTATATGGAAGCAGAGTACTGTATAAATAATAAATAAATAATTAAAAATTTCACATGACCAGAGGAGTGCTGTTTGAAAGCCTCTTAATTCCCTGACCTGGTTAATGTTAGTAAGTGTCTTCAGATACACTGTATCTAGTGGAAGGTTAAGATGAACTCTGGGTGTAGGGTCATTGGCACTTTGAGTCGGGAAGCTTCCTGGCTCTGTCTAGTAACCTTTAGAATAAACTGCAATCTTTTCTGTTCCCAGTCCTGACTTAGGCATCCTGAATATTATGGGAAGAGAGTAGGAGCCACCAGACAGGAGGGCATCAAGATGTTCACCGCAGAGCTGAGAGAGATCCCCCATTTATGATTTTGTAGATAATCTGTACTCCCTTCTTCTGTGCTTCACTTTCTTTGGGAGATGTTCTGAAATAGAAATGTTTGCTATCATGTATTTTGGATGTATGATCCATTTGAATAGAATTAATCTTAAAATTTGTACTGCTAAGAATTAGCACTGGTAATAAAACTTGCTTGGCTTTAATGTAAAATTAGTTATACTAAGCAGTGCCCTGTCTTTAGTGTATATGTGTATGCACTCGTGTGTGTGTGTGTGTGTGTGTGTGTGTGCATGTGTGCATGCATATATATACACATATATTATTTATATATATATATATATATATATATATATATATATATATATATATATATATATATTTTTTTTTTTCCCCTCCACACAGCTTTGCAACCATATTGCTAATGGAAAAAAATGTCAGTATGTTGGCAACTGTTCATTTGCTCATAGTCAAGAGGAACGAGAAGTGTGGACTTACATGAAGGATAACAAAAGTAAGTTCATGTTCTTTATCCTTGATGTTTGTGAAGTTTAGTTCTCTGTGAGTATAGCAAGCAGCTTGCACAGTTTCAGATGCAGCTCTAGCTGTGCTGCTGATGCTGGCTGGAAACATGACCACAGCTTCCTTGGTGTTGAAGCTGACATCTGATGTGGTTTGGTTAGGTCACATTTGGGTGTGAATCTGTAGTTCTTTATCCTTCATATAATAGGCATCCTCCTTAAAAGTTGCCTAGGATAGCCCAGATCCTCTGTGACTGTAAACAAGATCACTTCAGTTGTGACCCATTATGTAGATTGGAGTTTGAGAGGAGCTTCAGACAATATTTCACTTTTGAGTCTAAATAGTTTTACTACAGTTTTAATTTTTTGTTTTAGGGGACAAGAGTTGGTTTTTGGTCTTTTGAGACAGGGTTTCTCTCTGTAGCCCTAGCTGTCCTAGAACTTGCTCTGTAGACTAGGCTGGCCTCAAGACTCACAGATTTGCCTGCCTCTGCCTCCCAACTGTTGGTGTGCGTCACATCTGTTTTGAAAATATACTGACTGATAGGAAATATACATGCTTGTGTATGTATTTGGCATTTTGTGGTTGTTGCTGAACACAATTCTTTTTTCTTCAGTACATGATATAGAACAATTTTATGAACTCTGGCTGAAGAATCAAAGAAGTGAGAAAAGTGATGATGTAGCCAGTCACTCTAACAAAGACAATGGGAAACAGATCCACATGCCAACAGATTATGCTGAGATTACTGTAAGTACCATTGTGCACTCACTTGTACTTCAGGGCTGCCTGTGTGGCATTTTCCTTTCCCACCATCTCCAGAGCCGCCTTCTGTCATCTGCAGCCTGTCTCCTTCTGCTCTTCTTTCTTTTGTGCTTTTTTTGCCATTAGCTTAGGTCTCCTTGAAACATTATTGCTTGAATTCTTAATTTCAAAAACATAAAGAAGATTGGTTGGGATGTAGCCTAGTTGGTAGAGTCCTTGCCTAGCATCCATAATACCCTGAGTTTATTCCCCAGCATCACATAAACTGGTTGTGATGGTGCATGCCTGTAATCCCAGCACTCTTGGAGGTCAGAACTGAAGGACCAGAAATCCAAGGTCATCTTTGGATACCTGGCAAATTGGAGGCCATTCTGGGCTACATGAGAACCTGTCTCAAAAGCCAAAAATGCCACAAGTGATGGTACACACCATTAATGTCATCACTTGGGAGTCAGAGCCAGATGATCTCTTGAGTTCAAGGCCAGCCTCGTATAGTAAGTTCCAGGTCAGCCAGGGCTCCATAGTTAGACCTGTGCAAAAAGTAAAGGCAACATGAATAGCTTGAGCCTATCACTCCATGTTAACTGATGTTAATGCTTGTGTCTGTATAGTAAGTACTACAAATAAAGTTGGAAGTGTGTCTGTTCTTCTGAGAGGAAACCAGATCCAGGGGGTTAGGCTGGGATATTTTTCCATGCTATGTTTATATATGAGTGATGTGCCTTTTTTTTTTTTTTTTTCTTTAAATGAAAGGCATAGGGTTCACTCTGTAGCCCATGCTAATCTTGAATTTGAGCAATCTTCTTGACTCAGCCTCCATAGCACTGGGATTATAGGTGTGAGCCACCATGCCTGGCCATTATTATGTAGTTATGTAGTTTGTAGTCAGCCTGGTGTTTTTAGCACCTGGCAGGAGTGTGTGTGTTCTGTTGCCTCAGCCTGGTGTTTTTAGCACCTGGCAGGAGTGTGTGTGTTCTGTTGCCACTGTTTCTTGCATTCTTCATTACATCCCACCCATGTCCATTACCCCTGCAGGGCTGTCTGTCCTAGTCTTGTCTGTGTCTCTGCTCTTGACACATGTGAAGTTGAATCTCTCATAGTACTTAAACGTCTCTATGATGTGTAGCTCTGTGCTTAAAGAGCCAGCTCTTTACATTCTGGGTACCTGGTACAAATCTGGTGTAATTGGGGCTCACTCGTGTAGAATTGCTGCTGGTCCTTCTAGAGCTGGCCTGCTCTGGCCTTGTGCAGGTCCTGGTTTTCTTCAGGGTGTTAATGCTGCCCAGAATACATGCTGCCTTTCAAATGGTATTGTTTGTATAGCAGCTTCTCTGGCCCCTTTGCCAGAACTTAACTGGATGTGTACAGGACCCAGCCACTCCTCAGCTTCTTGTGTTGGCTTATGTTCCCCTACTGTAGTTGGTTCTGTGCTGATGCTACCTTTGGTTTTGGGTTATATGTCCCCTTGTCACTTCCAAAGAGTGGAGCCTGAATTAAGCTCAGGCAGCAGTGGGAGGGACAGGCTCTCAGGCAGCACATCTTCCTGTACCCTTTAGGTGGACTTCCACTGCTGGATGTGTGGGAAGAACTGTAACAGTGAGAAGCAATGGCAAGGCCATATCTCCTCTGAGAAGCACAAGGAGAAGGTTTTCCACACTGAGGATGACCAGTACTGCTGGCAGCACCGCTTCCCCACCGGGTACTTCAGTATTTGTGAGAGGTATGTAGGTCCCTTCAGGCTCTCTGTGAAGATAGCTGATCTCGTGGTACTTCTGTGGTCATTGTGTCTGCAAACACAGTAGGATTTGGGTGGTAGAGCCTTGCAATGGTACTGTGCTCTTGCAGGCCCTTGAAGGCATATGCAGGCATACCTACCTCTACCATCTGTGGATTCTTAGACTTTTTGTCACAATAAATGTTCATCAAATTAAAGGTGACCTTTAAGTTATATTTTAAATCTAAATTTAGAATATAGCATTGGGTTGGAGGGATGGCTCAGCAGTCATGACACCTGCTGCTCTTGCAGAAGACTCAGGTCTGCTTTTCATTACATCAAGTGGCTCACAGTCACTTGGAACTTCAGTTCCAAGGGATCTGACATGCCCTTCTGGAATCTGTAGGCACTTGCATGCACATAGTATGCATACATACTCAGGCATATTAACACACACACACACACACACACACACACACACACACACGCAGGTATTAGCCAGGTGGTGGTGCACTCATTTAGTCCTAGCGCTCAGGAGGTAGAGGCAGGCAGATCTCTGAGTTCAAGGCCAGCCTAGTCTACAGAGTGAATTCCAGGATAGCCAGGGCTACACAGAGAAAACCTGTCTCAAAACAAAACAAAACAAAACAAAAATATTGTTTGTATTTAATTTCTAAATTCAGAGCATTTGGCTTAAGGATACAGCTCAGAGGTATAGCATGCACAAGGCCCAACATTATAAGAAAAAAAAAATCTTGTTTGATGAATTTTGTTTTGTTTTGTTTTGTTTGAGACAGGGTTTCTCTGTGTATCCCTGGCCATCCTGAAACTCACTCTGTAGACCAGGTTGGACTCAAACTTAAAAAGATCCTCTTGCCTCTGTCTCCTTAGTGCTGGGATTAAAGGAGTGCACCACCGATGTCAGTTTGATAAATTTAAAAATCTTAGGATCCTTAAAATCTTTTTAACTCCCCTCCCTTAACCTGAGGCTGGGAAGGTGGTCCAGCAGGTATGAGCACTGCTTACAGTTGTTTTTAAGAAAATTTCAATCATTTGATCTAAATAAAGACTTGGGAGCCAGATGCTGGTGTGAAAGCCTGCTATTTCAGAGGAGCAGGGGGGAGCACCCAGCTGGCCTTCCTACTCATCCGCTTCCCCAAAAAGAAGGAGTCCTCCTTCCCTATGTCTTCTCAAAAAAAAAAACAAAAACAAAAACAAAAAAAACCTGAAAGTGAATGTCCCTTCCTTCTATTTCTTGTGGGTCCTTCTAGCCATCTTTCTGACATTTTCTTACTCTCTGTTTTTTTCCTGTTTCCTTTTTGTCAGCTGGTTGCTTGCTCCACCTCTTGACCTATGGTTGACTTACTTAACCCTGTTTACAATCTTCAAACAGAAAGCTCTTGGGTTAAAGGTTTGTTAGGGCTGAGCCACACTACAACTAGAAAACAGTTTTTGTTGTTGTTGTTGTTTTCAGTAGACAACAGAACCTCAGGGTTGACAACATGATCAAATATACTGCAACAACTTACCGCTTGGGCATAAGGACCTGGATTCAAACCCCTAGAATCCATGTAAAAAGGCAGCCATGTTTTTGCCTGTAGGAAGGGCAAGGACAGAGAGTTGCTGGAGCTTGCTTCCCACCAGTCTATCTTGGCTTCAGTGAGAGGCCACCCAGTGATCCTCCTCGGGTGTCCACATGCCAGGCAAGCACTTTACCACTGAACTGTACCCCTAGTCCCAGTCAGTACTGTAAAAGGAACTTTTATTCACCTGCTTCAGTCGTTGTCTTAGAGCTTTCCTGCCTTCGTCTGCTAACCTAGGTGTAGGCCTAGTCCTAGAAGCTTCTAGCCTCCATACAATCTAACGTAGCCTAGAATGTTTTCCTCTTCTGAGACTTACTGCTTAATAAGCTCACCCTTTCTTGGTTTTTCTGAGCTCAGAGCTGGCCGATTCAACTCAGCTGTTCTGGCTCAAACTCCTCTCCAGGCTAACTTATTCAATGTGGCTTTTCTCTCCGCCTCTGAAAATTTCTGTTTGGCCTCAAGCAATGTACTCTTATTTCCTGGCTCCTTCACATTCTCTGGCTCATTCGGTCTTCACCTGAGTTCTCTCTCTGCAACCTGTCTATTACTGTCCCAGTAAAACTGCCCCCACCTTCGCTCTCTCCATTACCCCTTAATTAGCTTCCCTTTTCTCTCTTTTTGTGAGAGAGTTGGGTGTATCCAATTCTGTCAAATCTTTCTCTGATTCATGACTTTTTTCTGCCATTCAGTTAGACATCACTTTCAAACATGGATGTTTTCTTCTATGAATTAACTTTACCTTCATTAGTTGGAATTAAAGGTGTGTGCCACCTCATCTGGACCTAAGCTTTTCTTTACCTGAAACTTACTCTACACCAGGCTGGCCTTGAACTCAGATCTGCTTGCATTCCAGCCGGATTACACAGACCTAGAAGGTCTTTGGATGTGATCTCTTGCTAGAGCAGAGATTAATTAAAATTCCTCTACACATTACTTTGTTTTGTTGTTTTGAGACAGAGTTTCTTTGTATATAGCTTATGCTGTCCTTAAACTCACTCTGTAGACCAGGCTGCCATTAAACTCAGATCCATCTGCCTCTGCCTCCCACATGCTGATGACTTTCTGATGACTACTTTTAGTTTACAGTACTAAGTTCTCTGTTGTGCCTAATAAAAATTTTATTTCCCAGGCTTAAGTTTCTTAACTGGGTCTGGATGCAGCTCAATGGTTAGAAGGAACATGTTCTTAGTAGGCAGGATGCCCTGTGCTTTATCCCCAGCAGAAAAAAAAAAAAAGAGGGGAAGGTGTATACAGGTTTGTCACACAGCTAGGGAAGAACATGATTTCCAGAATCATGACACTTTTAAGATTTATTTATTATGTATACAATGTTCTGCCTTGACACACATAAGAGGGCACTATATCACATTATAGATGGTTGGGAGCCACTATGTGGTTGCTGGGAATTGAACTCAGGACCTTTGGAGGAGCAGCCAGTGCTCTTAACCTCTGCGCCAGCTCTCCCCCAGCTGGCACTTTCTCTAATTTCCTTCAGGATGCTAACCATGCCACCTTCTCCTGACAGGTATATGAATGGCTCTTGTGCAGAAGGAAGCAGCTGTAAATATGCACATGGAAATGCTGAACTTCATGAATGGGAAGAAAGAAGAAAGGCTCTACAGATGAAACTCAAGAAAGCACGAAAAGATCACTTAATTGCCCCAAATGATAATGACTTTGGAAAATATAGTTTTTTGTTTAAAGATTTAAAGTAATATGCTGGCTTTTATGTAACCCAATCAGAGCACTGACCAGAAAACTTGGAAGTGTTGAAAGGCACGTAGCAGAGGAGCCGCAGATTTTCTGCATGATTGGCATCTATTGTTCCTCCTGAGCAGCAACCCACAGTAGATAGGAAAATGGCTGTTGACAGGCCTGGCCCAGCTCTCTCAGAGCCACTGGCATCAGATGGCGAAGTGACTTGCTGCCGGGTTGCTGTCTGTTGGACAACTTTTGGATGAGTTGTGTTGGGGAAGAGGATAAGGCTTACTAGGATGACTCTCTGAGATAAGAACCATGGCCATGAGAGAATCAGTATACGCTGGGATCAGAATACATGATGGATGAAATTCTTTATGTGTTTTAGTGGAATGAATTTATTTGATAAAATAAAGTTTGCTACTTATCTGTATGTAGGTTGCTAAAAAGGATTTTCTTAACTCAAATTTTTAAGCCAAATAACCATTTAACGTTAGTATCTGTTAAATGGGTATTTTCTGTATTTGTATGTTTCACTGTGATAAGGGAACTGATGATCATGTACATCAAGAATATTTTGAAAATAATCAATTGACATATTTTATTTCTTGGTCTTTTGCTGTTTAAATGATGATTTTGAAAGATTAAACTTGTATTGTTGGTATTGTGTAGTGTATGGACCAATATTGCCTGTAATAAAAGATTTTATAGAGAGACAACTTTCATAGTTTCAGTGTGGTCCTTCCTCCACAAAGAATATTTAGAACTGGGTTTTACAGAGGTTTTGTTTGATTTTTGCTATGTGGGGTGCTGGGGCTTGAAGCCCTCGTACATGCTAAGTGGACAATGTACCTTTGAACCACATTCCAGCCTGTTTGTACTTTTTATTTCGAGGCAGTGATTCTCCCACCGTTGCCTCCTAAGTAACTATCATTGATTATAGGCCTGTATCATTAGGCTGAGCTCACAAAATGTCTTTTGTTTTAGCTTGAGATCAGTCTAGTCTAGCTTTGAACTTCTGATCCTCCTGCCTCCACCCAAGTACTAGTTACAGTTGCAGGCGTGTGCCCCCAACCTTGGGTTTCCAAGTGAATGGGGTTTTATTTTCTCATTATTAATGTGTATGTATGCACATGATGTATGTGGGTACGCACATGCCACAGTGTGTGTAGGCTCACAACTCTGCCAACAACTCCTGTCCACCTTTCCAGGGTCCTGTTGACCGAATCCAAGTTGCTGGGCCTATGCAACAAGTGCTTTTACCTGCCTAACCATTTTTCCTGGCAGGATCTCTCAGGCCCTGGAAGTCCCGTAACTTCCTCAGGGTGAATCTGAAGAGGTGGGATGCTGCAGGAAGGGTCTGGCAAGCTGCAAGTGAATAGACACTTTTGGAAGGTAGGAAAGACTAAGAGTCCTCAAACACCTTTTTCAAGTGCCTCCCCAGTATTGGGGAGTGAACCTAGGGCCTTATATATTACTAGGCAAGCATTCTGCACTGAATACAACCCCAGAGGCCTTATCTGCTTTTCCCACTGCTGATAAAAGCCACTCTGCCTGCCACTTCTGTTTGCTTATTTCTTATCTGTACTTTTTCCAGGGAGAATAGGATATAATGAGAAGTCCCTGATGCTCTGTTTAATCTTAAAGGTGAAAGAATTGGAGCCTGGGGAATAGAGCTTTATAGCAGAGTACTTTTTACACATATAACAACCCTCAGTATCCCAGGATCAAAGAGAAAAAGTCCATTATCTTGAACTTTGGAATCTGGACTAGAAAACAAAGTTTGAGGTCTCATCTATATGGACTTCCCCACCCTCCCCCAGACTCTTCATTTTGTGCCCCACTGCTCAGCAGTTTGCATCTTCCCAGAAAATTCCATTTCTGCATAAATCAGCCCATTTTATGCTGCAGTTTGTGGTCACAGCCTGGATTATCAGGACACTGAGGTTGATCATGCTGTGGGAAAACCACACCCCATTCTGCTAGACAGAGGCACCTCTGGTACCCTAATGACTGCATGGATAACCATGTGTAGGGGTGTTTGCCTACAGTTATGTGTATAACATAACAACCTGGTGCCCAAAGCAGTCAGATTCTCTGGGACTGGAGCTATAGACTTTTGTGAGCCTTATGTGGTGTGGGGAATTGAACTCTGGTCCTCTAGAACAGCCTTAATCACTGAGCCATCTCTCCAGCCCACCAAGGGGTAGTTTTTAAGTTAACATTTGATCTAGGCTACTTTCCCCTCCCCATCACCCTTACAAAAACATCTGATTTTAAATTATTTGTGTCTGTGGGTTTGTGCATGTGCATTTAGTACCTTGGAGGGCATCAGATGACCTGGAGCTGGAGTTACAGGTAGTTGTGAACACTTGTACTGGGAAACAAACTTGGGTTTTCTGCAAGAACAGTACACTAACTACTGAGGCATGTCTCCAGCTCCAGCCAAGACCTTTTTTATTTTCAAATAAGGCCTTGTTAAATTGCCCAGGCTGGCCTTGAACTCTCTGTGTACTCTGGAACTCTGCCATCTAGAACAGCCAGTGGTCCTCCAGTCTTGTTTTCCTAAGTAGTTGGGATTAGGGGTGTGTGCCACCAGGCCTGGTTTAGAAAATTAATTATACACAAGTCATACAATATAAACCTCACTTTTGGGGAGAAAATTATAATTTACTATGTTCTAGACTGGTCTCAGCATTTAACGCTGTGATACCAGGTGTAAGCCAGACACCATGTGCAATTTTGTAATGTTTTACTTACCTTAAAAAAAAAAAAACAAAAAACAAAACAACAAAAAACAATCAGCCTGGTGCGGTGGGGTACGCCTGTAATCCCAGCACTCTGGGAGTTCGAGGACAGCCTGGTCTACAAAGTGAGTCCAGGACAGCCAAGCCACGGCTACACAGAGAAACCCTGCTGATGGCTGGATTCTTTTATTGAATGTAATTATTTTTGCTGTTTTTCTGTACTTGTCCTAGGGTTTCTATTGCTGTGATAAACATGGACAAAAGGTACTTGGTGAGGAAAGGGTTTATTTTGCTTACACTTTCCCATCATAAGCCATCATTGAAGGAAGTCAAGGTAGGAACCCGAAAGCAGAAACTGAAGCAGAAGCCACGCAGCACTCTTATTACCCCTTTACACTGCTGCTGGCCGTGGAGCGGAGCAGGCTAGCCTCCGTCTCATTCCTGCGTCCTTCTCGCCTCTGCACAAGTGCCCCACCCTCCCTTTCTGAAAAGCAGAGGTAACAAACTAGCGACAATCACCGCTTCGAAGTCTAGCAAAGAACAAACTGAACCCAACTGTACCCGGAAAGACCGACCAACGGAAAGACGCGCTACGAGGCATCACCGACCAGTTTCCGGGCACGAGGATGCTGCGCCTGCGCAGTCCGAGGATGACGGGCGGTGTCGGGCGTGGGTGACAGCAAGCCTGCGCAGAATCTGTGCAGGGGGCGGGACCGGGGAAAGGATGACGCGGCCGCGAGTGCTGCGAGCACCCGCGCAGACTCCATAGGCTCGGGGGCGTGACCCCCAAAAGGGCGTGGCTTCCGAGGGGAGCGGGCATTTGCGCAGACTCTGGGACGGTGGGCGGGGCGTCTCTGAAGTGTCGCTGACGTGGGGAGTCCGGGTTAGCGGGCGCAGCTACCTGAGGGCTGGGAGCGACGTGCGGGGCCGGGTCCCCGGGCCCGAGGCGGCGGCAGCGGCGGTATAAAGCCGGCCACGGGGAGCATGTAATGTCGGAATGCGGAGGCCGCGGCGGCGGCGGGAACAACAACAGCGACGACGCCGAGGACGAGGGTGGCGGCGGCGGCCCCAAGGGCTCCGGCTCCCTCAGCCCGGCCGGGGCGGCGGCGTCCTCGGAGGGCCGGATCCGCCGCGGGTTGCGAGAAGCTTCGCTTATGGCGCACCGGCGGCCGGAGCTGCTGTGCGGGGCCGTGGCGCTCGGCTGTGCTCTGCTCTTCGTCCTCAAGATCACCTGCAGGTGAGGTTGCGGGGACTCGGGCTCCGTGGCCGGAGGGGTCAGCTCCGGGTCTCCCGCGGGGAAGTCGGGCCTGACTTGTCAGCAGCTACAGGCTTGGGACTATCCCGGCGGGCCGTGGTCGCCCACTGACCTTGTTCCGCATGGAGAGCTTTCAGGGTGCTGCCCCTTATCGTTTATGCACAGAGGGCGTTTGGACACTTTCTGGGCTGCCGTTCACCTGTTGGGGCCTCTCGGGGTGCACATATAAACTCTTAAAAGGCTATAATACTGTGTTTTCATCAATTCCACTTCCCTTAATGCTTGCCTTTAGGAGTCTTGGTCGGCTTTGAGACTCCAGACGTGCATTTGATGTAGTGACAGTGCGCATTTTGTACTCAGCACTTGTTAATGCTGAAGACAAAAATCCCAGTTCCCAGTTCTCATTGAGATGATAAATAGTAAGCAAACACTTCGGAGACCTTAATAAGTGCTAGGCAGGGAATAAAAGGGTGAGGGTAGGTAGGACAGAAAGGCCTTCGTAAGAAAATGACCTTAGAAGCTTACATACAGAAAAGAAAGGGGCAGTGCTGGAAGATTTGGGGGTAAGAGTGTCCCCTAAGAACAGTTATGTGGAGCTGGAATCTGGACAAGCTTGGTCTTTTTGGAACCCTGGAAAAGGCCCGAGTATTCTGGAGTTTAGTGTAGGAAGAATGGAAGCTAAATGTGCCTTTTTTTTCAGGACATTGCATAGATACACAGTTTGTATGTCACTTATACTTCTCGCCTCATAGCATCAGTGTATCACTTGAGGTTTTACTTTATAAAATCTGTTGTCACTAAACATATCTTCTTGGCATTTCTGCCCAGAGGGAGATTTATGTGGGTACGTATTTTGTGTAGTGAACACAAAATGAGATTCCGGGGGTTATAGTGGAAAGAGACAAATTGTTTTAGTGTTTGCTACATGCCGGTACTGTGCTCCTACTGGGATTAAAGGTGCTAAAGGCCTGTAGGCGTGTGCCATCACACCAAGCCTAGAGTTTTACTTTTTTCTTTCTTTCTTGTTTTTTTAATCTTGAGCAACTAGACTTTTATTGTCTTCACAAGGAAAATACAGAAAGTATTTTACAAGGTGGAATATTACAATTTGGCATTTGGATTTCGATTAAGAAAACAGTCCTCCTCCCACCTTAAGGAATTGATTTACTTCAGTTTGACCAGCTGTGAAAACAGTGCTCAGTATTTGATCTGAGACAAGAACATATGACTTAGTAGATAGAATTGACCTTTGAGATGTCAGGAAGAGTCTCAATCTAGCTTGTATGCTTTTGGTCAGGAGAATGAACCTGCAGGGTCACTTACTTAGGCATCTTAGTAGTGCTGGCAATTTGACAACCATTTTAATAAACTCAGAAGAATTTTTAAAAGAGTGATTATTGATAGTCCAGGTCTGAAATAAATGAATGCCCTAGCTGAATTCAGAGTAACTGATATGTAAGAAGGTGGATTTGGAGTTGAACACAATGAATTATTGTGTGTTTTTTGGGCATCTATTGCTCACTTCTAATTATAGGCATTCAGTCTCCATATATGTATTCTGCTTATTTTCCTTGCATCCTAATTTGAAGAAAGGTGTGTGTGTGTGTGTGTGTGTGTGTGTGTGTGTGTGTGTGTGTGTAAGGAGTAAAGCTGCATGTGTGTTCTTTTAGAAGGGAGGTTTAAGTTATAAATTTCATGTAAGAATTCAATTTGCAAGCTAGCAATATGGCTAAGTGGGCGAGTACTTACTGTACGAACCTGACAATGTGAGTTTGATCTTATAGCTTATGATGGAGGGAGAGAACAGATTCCAGAAATTGTCTCTGACTTCCATGTGAATGCCTGCACTCACACACATCATGTACAGACACAGTAAAGTTCATTTTAAAAAGAAAAAACCAGGCCTTTATTGTATACAACCAACTTTTTATTTTTCTTTCTCTTTATTTTGTATTTGCTACATAAGAGCTGTAGGAAATCTTTGATTTACATATATTTTTTATTCTTTAATTACACTTTATTCACTTTGTATCCTCCCTGTGGTTTCCTCCCTCCTCCTGGTTCCCTCCCTCCTCCTGTCCCAATCCCTCCCTTTCTTCACACTCTGTATGCATGCCCCTCCCCAAGTCCACTGATAGGGGAGGTCTTCTTTTCCTTCCTTCTGATCCTAGTCAATTAGGTCTGATCCTAGTCAATCAGGAGTGGCTGCAGTGTCTTCCTCTGTGGCCTGGTAATGCTGCTTCCCCCCCCCCCCCCC